>NC_082642.1:97495186-97804353 GCF_028023285.1 Balaenoptera ricei
GTTATTAACCTTTAATAATGACACCTTAGAAAAAGCAAATATATTCTCATATAAAGATATTTCTTTCTTTACTGATGTTACCCCCAAGAATTTCATACACAGGTTCAAGAAAAAGCCAAAGTTTTGAACTGTTTGATGAATTTATAGAAAACTCCATGATCATATTAAAAGTAATTTTCTATCAAATATATGAAAGGAATAAAACTAAAATATTTAAATAGCAAATTAACACTTCAAAGTATTTTTTCTCCTCAGGATGCTTTTTAAATCTTCACAATGATTAAGGTTGGATAGATGTTGGTTTCCCATCATAAAGATGAGAAAACCAAGGCAAAGATGGATTAATTTGCATAATAATATTCTTAACATTTTCTGGGTGATAGACTCTTTTTTTAAATATCTAAAAAATTTTTAGTTTATATTGGAGCATAGTTGACTAACAATGTTGTGTTACTTTCAGCTGTCAGCAAAGTGTAAATATTTGATTATATCTATAGTGCCTCTCCTGTAGAAATGTATATGAAAATTTATAAATATTTTTGCATAGAATTTCAGGTTATGAACTTATAGCCTAGGTAGCATAGGGTATTAATATAGTCAGGACTAAAACCCAGTTAACCTGGATTTCAAATCTATGATCTTTTTGTTGTTGTCGTTCTGTGTTCTATCAACTATAGCAGAGATATGCCTTTTTTCTTCTCTCTCTCTTAATGCTGTGTTAAGATTAAGTAGCTTTTTTCAAAACAAAACAAAACTATTGCATATTTCCCTCTTATACAATATGCTACTGAGCTATAAAAAACTTATGTAAATTCTGCTCATTTCCTCTTCTACACAATTTCTACTGAGGTTTCTTTTTTATCATGTTGCTTTCCTAGTCCCCATGGGATGTGGAGATAGCATATGCTGATATTATGGTTTCAGACTGTACAACTTGTGCTTCACACATCAAAGAACATGAACTTAGTAAGCTGTGCCTTATTTTTCGGTTCTGCCACCAAAAAGCAATATATTAATTAGGTTTCTAAATATTGTTCTTATAATGGTGATGTTAATTTGTGGAATAGAGTCTATATGAATTATGGGATTTCATGTTGTGTTTCCCTCAAATGGTTTTGGATTTTGTATAAAGAGCAGAAAGTGGTAGGGATAAAATAAATGTGGTAAATAACACTTTCTAAAACAAAAACCTTACACAAAAACATATCTGTCCTTTGTTACATGTATGCTTTCTTTCTTGTTTTTGTATATTTTTAATTTTCTATTTGCAGGTAGTAATCTCAAACATAGACTAGCATCTTTTACTATGTTTTTCTTTTTCTCTAAAATAAAACTTCATTAAAAAATTAATTCAAGGCTTTTATTTTTCATAGTTTACTCTTTATCATTTTTATCACTAGATTTAAATGAAGGGGATTCTATGAATTAGAAAAACTGCAAACCCTTTTATATTGAGTACATAAACAGAATCGTTATAATTAATTTTAATACAGAGATTGAGTTTTCTACCTTTCCTTTTAGCAGTTTTAGTTGAGAGGTGCATAATGCTATAGATTTGAGTGCATGTTTGTTTTATTGGATGGATAGTTTCTGTTCTACTTTTCTTTTGACGTAGGAAGGCTAAGGAATAGAAGCTCTCTGCTCCTACAGCCTGTACTTAAGACCCTGTTTCCTCACAGCTTAAGCCAAGGGAGCAGTTTCACATACTGCCCATCCAATAGCAGCATTTGAAATGTGCTAAATCCCATGGTCCTTGTTTCATCCTCTCGGTGAGGAAGACGTGGCTTGCCTTTTTTTGATGCTGTTGACTTTTTCTTGTCACACTTACTGTATCACTGCTTCCTCCTGTTGGCATCCTGAGGGAATATCAGTCAATACAAGTAATCGGGAGTTGTGAATGGGTGTGGGGAGGAGGAAACTGGAAGGGAAGTGAGGAGTGAGGGCACATGGTGGGAGCTGCCCATCAGAAATGGTGAGGAGAAAAGATTAGCATAGTAATGGAGTCAAGGACTGTCCCCTTAACTAGTCTTTTTTACAGTACCTCCAGGTTGGAGTTTAAGAATTCAGTTTTCGAATTCTGCTTTCCATTTATCTTTCTCATTAGCTTTTCATTTTGGCTCTTCCCTGTTTGTCTTCCTGTCTGTCTGACTGACTGTCTCTCTTTTGCTTAACCCATTTCCTGTTTGTCTTAGAATTTCCTTCTTTTTTTTTTCCTACTTCCTGTCTACTGATACTTACATTTAAACAGATCACCCCCAATTAGTAATTTCATATAGTCTGTGGAACTCTTTCCTTATTAATAGTTCTTATGGCCTTCAAGAGAAGGTCCAGCAAAAGATAGCAAATGATCTTGTGTAGCAATGACCGGTCTAATATGCAAGAATTAACTCTTTTAGTGAAAATGTATTAAAGTATTCACAGGAAACAAGGAAGAAGTCACTCAGAATTACTGTGTATGAGTAGTAATGTATTTGCAATAGTAACCTAAAATCTGAGTTAAATGTCTTAAATAAAAGTTTATTTTTCTTACGTAATGAGATTAGTAGTTGATGTCTATTGTTGGTTAGTAGCTCAATAATGTCATAGTGAGTAAATATTTCTGCCATTCTTTTGGACTTTCCATAATGATTATTGCCTCATAGTCCCAAGATGGCTGCCTCAGCTCTAGGCGTGATGTTTACATTCAAGATAGAAAGGAGTAGGGAAAAGCAAAAGGAATCATGTCACCCTTCTGCCCCTTTCATTAGGAAAACCAAAAGCCTTCACAGAAGCCTTCAGGTGACTTCTGCTTGTATCTCACTGGCCACGTCATTCATCAGTTCTATATCTCATGCATATCCTCCTGGCTACAAAAATGATAAAAAATGACTGCTTTGCTCTCCCACTCTCTAATGTAGAGGTGACATGGGAGAAGGAGCTTGAGAACATGAGAAAGTTAACTGATGAACAGTGTTTGCCACATTCTTTTACTGGAAAATAAGGACAAAACATTTGAACATGCATATACCCACATAGATAAGGTAGGAATATAAAATAAACAAATAAACAACTCAGAGGAAGAAACTGTAATGGTACCTTACTCATGCTCAGTTTTGTGTTCACGGTAACAATTGCCCTATACATTCTCTCTCCTCTAAAGTGTGCTTGGGTATTCTTTACTTCCCAGCTTCTGACTTTGGCTATAAGTAAAAGCTTAAAGGTAGAGAAGACCTAATAATGAATTTGAGGAGATCAACAAGATTCCCAACCTGACTACCATAAGTTATTCTTGAAATCTTGGCTTTTCTCTGATTTCCGTAGACAACCTCCCTAAAGATCGCTCTTAAATGAGTCTGATTGTCTTGTTAGACTTTTTCTTTCTACCAATGAGGGCCACTTTTTGGCTTTCTTATCAGGGGAGAGAGTGAAGAATGGGTTCTTAGCCACATGCTGCCTTTCCCATTTTCTTACTCTAAGACCTTACATTCTGACATACTCAAGAACTGTGGTGAGGCAGTGACTCATACGATCGGTATGAAAGACCCACTCATGCAATGCCTTAAACATTTAACAGGAAATCTGGGTAGGTGTAAGGCAATTCCATGGACTCCCCAATCTGTTTTTTATTATTGAGCTAGAGAAGACAGACAGGGAAGGTGTAGAAGACAGACACTGAGAGTAACTGCTAGATGTTGGGGAAGCATCTAAGGAGAGTTTACTGCGTCGTTATGCCCTCAGTTGCTTTAGTTTGTGTCTTTCTGATTCTGTAAGGAACAAATTGATGAATTATAGGTCTGCAGTGAAGGGTAATCATTTGTTAAGTGAGGTGTCTTGCCTTGATTGCAGCGTTCAGTACTGAATACATTCATTGCACCTCAGATCTAGTTGTTGAAATGTAAATTATGTGAAATGTTTGCGAATATATAAAAGTCAAACACACTATTGAAAGTCATGGATGGGCTGTGAAGTGGAGGCAGCGGATTTTAGCTTTAAATGAATAATTTATTAGACTTGACAGTAGAGAAGTGAACATAGCATTTTTATGTGCCTACTATGTGCCAAGCAAAATAATCTTGTAAGGTAGTTATTTTCCATCTTCATTTTAAAAGATGAGGCCATTAAAGTTCAGAGGGACCAAAAAAATGATACAAATGAACTTATATACAAAACAGAAATAGATCCACAGACATAGAAAACAAAGTTATGGTTACCGAAGGGGAAAGGGTGAGGGGAGGAATAAATTAGAAGTTTGGGATTAACATATGCACACTACTATATAAAATAGATAACGAACAAGGACCTATTGTATAGCACAGGGAACTATACTCAATATTTTGTAATAACCTCTAAGGGAAAAGAATCTGAAAAATATATATATGTATGCGTAACTGAATTACTTTGCTGTACACCTGAAACTAACACAACATTGTAAGTCAACTGTACTTTAATTAAAAAAAAAAAAAGTTCAGAGGGACCAAGTAATTTGCCTAAGTTTACACAAGTGAAAGTATTCAATGTTTTATATTTGTTTTTTGTTATATTCCACAATTTAAATGTATTTAGAATTGTTCTCTTAGACATATCTGGATTATATAATTTTACAAAAGGAAATATCATGGAAATTTTATGTGTCTATAACAGAAGTCCCCAGATATACACCAGAGTAGTTTCTTTCTTCCTTCCTTCCTCCTACCTTCATTCGTTCGTTCGTTCGTTCGTTCGTTCCTTCCTTCCTTCCTTCCTTCCTTCCTTCCTGCTGAGATACTCATTTTTCCTCCTAGACAATTGTATACCTAACACTACTTCCCCTGAAGCCATCCCCCAGCCCATGATGACACTTAAGTGAAAAGCTGTACAAGTTTCCTCTTGACTTCCTAACATGCAATCTATAAACACACTTACCCTTCACTGATTATGAATTAACTGATGCTGCAGCTTTGCTGTCACAGCTGATGAAAACCTAAAATTAGTGCTCCCAGGTGTGTTGTGGTAGGCACAGAGGGCAGGTACATTTTGGGAGCCCTTTGCATTTCCTGGCTGCACCTTCTTGAGATGAGAAAATTGGCAACCAGTGGATGATGCAGACATGCCAGGCAAGTCCCATGCAGGCTAGATAGACAGGAGGCCAGTTAGCAACCTGTGCACGTGCTGTCCTTGGTTTAGAGGATTTGGGTCTAGTGTTTCATTAGGCCAGTCTTTCTGGGAATCCATTGCCCTGCCTCTAAGGCTGGCATTAGACTCATTCTGGATGGTGTGCACTGGACCAACTGCGAGATCTTGTACATGGAGGAAACACTCTCTGGCTTTGGAAGTTTCTCAGATGTGTGAAGTATGAGATCCATTTTTACACGGTGCACATCTTTATAAGCTCAGTGTAGGAGTCATGGGGTAACAAGCCTTTTTATATTCGGAGTTACTCTCATGTCTCAGTGAAATGAAGGCATTTGTCTTGTTCACCTCATTTGTCTCAGCCTTTACATAGATGATTAAGTGGATATCCCAAGATCTGGAAAACAAGCAGAAGGAAATGCTATTAAAAACAGATTGGATATGGTGCTTGTCTTTACTGACAAAGATGTTCTTGCTTTGTTGGAGGAATAGGATTATTTTGGAATGCCTCCATGTCTATTTTTCTGTTCCTTGCAATGCCCAGGAAGACAAGTGAATATGTATTTACCCAAATTATATAAATTGTTATTATTTCATCAACACAGTTTTTCCTCTTGACATTTGTAGAGTGCCTGTTAATAGTTGTTATTAGATGCAATGCTTATAACCCCGTAGTAAATAAGAGGAGAATTGTATACCCTCTTCACAGGTAAGATCTTTGAAGTACAGGTTGATTAAATATGCATAGGTGGAATAATGAGGTACCTGGCTAATATCATCTGTGTGAAGCAATTTAAAAGATTGAATTATTCTTTCCTTGAACATACATTTATTAAGCATCCAAGATATGCCAGATAGTGTTCAGGTGTTCTGGATAAAAAGATAAATAAGATAATAAGATACCCTGCCCTCATGGACCTCAAATATTAATAGTAAGAATCCTGTAAACAAGAAAAGTACAGTGGTCCAAGTATTGTAACAAATGACTGTATAAGCTGGTGATGACTTATTGTAATGAATGTGCTTAGGAGTTAAACTGTGAACTCCAATTTATGCAAAAGTTTGTGTGTAAGTGTATGTGCATGTGTAAGTGTATGTGCATGTGTGTGTGTGTGTACTTTTTTCCTTAAGAAAAAGTCCATTTTAATTTAAATTGTATTTTAAAGAAATATGACACACATCAAGTTAAGAACCATTGACATAAGGCATTATTAGGAATTGGGTTGAGGTAAGAAGATCTTACAGGTAAAGGCCCAGAAATTTATAAATGTTGCCTTGTCCCAGCTGCTTCTCTCACATGAAGTTGCCAAAAGAGCTCTACATGAAAAGGACAAAATTAAACTATGGGCCCTAATATCTAATGCAAAACTTTCTGTTAAAGCTGCCTGGACACTTGACTTAGAACCAGATCCAAGCCAGGACTCTTTCCTTCTTAAGGCCCAATCTTAACTACCATCCATCCCATGAATAAATTTGGCCAAACAATGACCTATTTTTTAAAATCAAATTAGCCAGTCCTATTCCCTTTTTGCTGGAGAGATTTACTGGGGTGGTGGTGAGGGATAGCAGCCCCTTTAATTTTGGTGATAGAGTATAGGCATGGGATGATGCTCAGGAAACTTTTGAACAAGCTGAGATTTAAACCATAAATGAGTTTTCACTGAAGAAACAGTGGCAAAGGGTGGGTTTGGAAAAAGTCTGGTGGTAAACGTTTCCCTGCCTCAGAAGTATCTCTTCTTCAAGTGATATCTAAAATATTTACCTCTATTTAGCTTGGGATCTAGAAGGCAGTTTTGATGCCAGAACAAGATGTGATTGGTGGATGACTTCTTTTTCAGGCTGTTGTTTCTGCACTTTGAATCTGGCTATTGGGTTAGGAAGCCAATCATGAAACTGGTGTCTGAGGTAACATGAGGTAGACAAGATAGGTTTAGGTGTGGGGAGGGGACCAGCATCAGTGCTGGTGAGTCAGTGGATGACACTGAAGAATGGTTTGGAGGTCATTGATGAATCAGTCAGCACTTCAGGTGCAAACAAAAGAAAACTCTGGCTAATTTAAGCAGAATTAGGAGACAACTAGCCCAGCTAGGAATGAAGGATGGGTGTGCAGCAGAGGGCCCAGCTGTCAGGCCACAACAAGTCTGCCTAGAATGCTACCCCTGATACCTCATCACTGGAAAATATGCCCATCTGCCCCTTCCCTATGTTATGTCCACCACCAGCACCATGAATTCTTGCTCTGTGAGTATCCCATGTCCTTGTGTCCCTATGTTCAGATTCAGAGTCCTGGGCAGGGGCCTCCAGTTGATAGAGTAACCTGTCTGCCAGAGGAAAAGAGAAGGGGATGCTTGAAACTTTTTAGCTTTTGTAGCATGAAGAAGAGTCCTGTCTTAGCCAAAATGTGTGCATCCAAGCACATCCTTGAAAAAGAAAGAGAATTCAGGTACTGATCAGTCAGAAAAACATCATAGATATCTAATACAGTTGGGAAGCCTTTGGTTCTTCCTGAAATCTCAACTGTGTTCCTCTCTTGTTTGTTGACCAAACTCAGGAACAGTGGAGGAATCTTTTCAACAGACCCATGGAATCCCAAGGCACTTTTGACAGGCTTGAAAGTGAGGAGACAAGTGGTAATGACAGCAACTGAAACTGTTTTATTTGATCAAAGAGTGAGTAGGCCAAGTCTGCTGCTGACGGTGCCGTGACCTCAGAAAATTCACTTTATTTAAATCTACCTCAGTATCTTCATCAGTAAAATGAAGGTGGAATTTCTAACTACCTTTGAGATATCCTCATATAAAAATTCATTTATTCATTGGATATTTATTTTGTACCTTCTCCATGCTAGTCAGTATTCTAGGCTTTAGGTAACAGTAGTAAACAAGGGTGAAGGTCTCTGCTTTCTAGAGCTTGCATTGGACTGCATAGGCACTCACTTTGGGGAGGAACCAGACAGAGTGAGAATCAGTAATTCAGTTTTGGATATACTGAATTTGAAATGATTATTAAGCAATCACATAGAAATGCATGGATTTCAGGGGGAAAGAAAGGACTGAAAATATAATTTGGGGCTTTATAAGCATATTGTGTGGTATTTAAAGCCATCAAATAGAATGACATCTTGCAAGTTGTGAGCACAAATTGAGAAGGGAAGAGAGCTGAGGGCTTAATCCCAAAGTACTCTAATATTTAGAGAGCTCTCTTAAGAGAAACCTTGAAATAAGCAGAGAATGAAACTCCAGTGATATAGGAGGAAATCTGGAAATTTACAAAGAAAGTGATTCAAGAATTAAGGAGCAGCCAACCTTGCCAAATCTTGCTGATCTATCAAGTGAACCATTGTCTTTAGCAAGATGTGGGCCACTGAGGGGTTCAATAAATGCTCTTTCAATCAAGTGATAATGATGAGAACCCAGTTGAAGGGGATGGAGGAGAGAATAGGAGCTGAGAATGTGGAGACACAAAGTATACACAACTCTTCCAGGAAATATTGTTAAACCACTGATGCTAGATGATGTTGCCACCGTCTCAGATCTCTTCTTATTACCTGTCTTTGAATTATACAGTCCAGATTTAAAGTGCTCAGAGAAAACAATGTATTAGTTGGACCTAAGTGCCATGTCTTTGCCCTGAACCAGGGACAGGAAGGATGAAGGTCTAAAACAGAAGGTGGGGTCCTAGTCCGCAACAATACTCAAGCAATGGGGGAATCTCCAAATTAGAAGAGGTTATTCAGATGTGGATCACAAAAAGTTAATAAATGTCCTTTGTTCTCTCCATCGTATCTCTTGAAACCATTATGATCTCCCATTGTAGCTACAACTACCATCATTTTTAAAAAATTTTTTAATTTAATTTAATTTTTTTATACAGCAGGTTCTTGTTAGTCATCTGTTTTATACACATCAGTGTATACATGTCAATCCCAATCACCCAATTCATCCCACCACCATCACTTCCCCCCCTCCCCCGCAGCTTTCCCCCCTTGGTGTCCATACGTTTGTCATTTTGACCATCATTCTTTCTCACCCACTCTTTTTTTGTCCTCCAACCACTGTCTGTTAGGCACCATTACTGTTAGATTAATTTTTGTTTACAACTCTGATCATATCACCACCTTCTATAGAAGTTGTAATTTCTCTTCGTTGTCTGTAGAATAAAGTCCAAACTCCATAGTTTAGAATCTAAGGCAATGCATGATTAAGTCACAACCATTTCTTTCTAGTCTTTTCTGATATCTTTTAAGCATTTCTTGGTCCAGCAAGACTGAATTACTGTTTAATGTGCATTTTTGTCTTGCATAGTACTATTCATTGTCCTTCTTGAGATCGTCTCCATATCACTACTATTCTACTTAGCCTTGTAGAATTCTACACCAGGTGGAAATAATCCATCATTTTTCATAATGTATATAGTATGTTAACTAACAATTTGTTATATGAATACACATGTGTGGGGTGGGGAAGAGGCATTGCTTTCTAAGCTGCATTTCAGTTTTCGTATTGCACAATTAGATAACATATTACTTATATTAGTCAACAAATAAGGTCTTCTGGCTTCAAGTTTCTGTGTCCAATAGCCCTGTAGAAAACGAAAACGCTTCTCAGACTCCCTAAGATTTCTGTGAATGTCCAGAGGGCTTATGTTTCTTGTTCACTTCTGCCTCTGGAGTACTGAAAGCTGTCTTTTCTAAGCAACATTTATTCAAATATGAAACTTAGACCTTCTCATTTCTCGTAAGATCAATCAATCAATTCATCAAACGTTCAAAGTAGAAATGAACTATACAAAACCACCCACCGAACATGTATGTGATAAGTCACAAGTGGGGGGGTTCTGATTTCCCCAGCACACAGACTCAGTTTAAGATTGTTTATTAGACATTTCTATCCTTAAATATTCTTGTGGCTGTCCTACAACTAAAGATTCTCAGCTAATTTCACCCCCTACTTAGCAACTTCCTTTCTGGTGCTTTCTGAATGAGTCCCTTCCTTTCGTTATTCTACTTTTCAAAGGCATTTTAACTCTATACTCAATTACCAAGTATTTTAAAGCACCTATGGTTTGGGGCTCATCTGCTATATTAAGTGGTTTATCCAGGCACATTTTCAAAAATAGTTCTCTTCCCACAAGTGCCTATTAAGTGTTAGCTGTTAAGATTTTCTTTTTCACCTTGTTATGTTTTTGTAACACCATTATCTCTTTTACTAGGCAGCACATTCTCAAGCACATGCAGACAGAATCTTATTTATGTGTTCCCTGGGGTCAAGCACAGTGCCTGACACAGCAGGCATCAAACATGTGTTGAGTGAGTGTTTCTTCCAGGTCTAAAATTCTATTTTCCTATTTTTCCAAATAGTTTATTGTAAACTCAGAGAAATGCTTATGACTATGCCTATTAATTGTTAATAAGTACTCACATAGAATAACTGGTTGAATAAATATTTATTTAAAAGGAATGAACAAAGACTCCCAATCCTAGTGGATAGGACATCAGGTTGTGTTGAAGTCAGAGTCAGGGACCTTGATGTTTGGCACCAATATGGTGGTTGATCTTTGCATTAGTTTATATTTGCCATTACTATTGCTTGTAAGTAAAAGACCATCAGAAATCTTCAGGCTTTAAAAAAAAATAGATTTATAGGCCATTGATACCCCATAGCATTTATGCAGAAGCTGCTTTGACCATCTCTGTTTCCCCAGGGCATAGCAAGTCTCCCCCATAGGAGAGTATTACCTCCTTTGGGCAGGCACTGTCCTTTGTTCCATATATAGCTCCACAGCACTTAGATGTTCAGTAGACTCGTTTTTTATATTTATTTTTAAAATAAATTTATTTATTTATTTTTGGCTGTGTTGGGTCTTCATTGCTGTGCGCAGGCTTTCTCTAGTTGCGGTGAGTGGAGGCTGCTCTTCGTTGTGGTGTGTGGGCTTCTCATTGTGGTGGCTTCTCTTTGTTGCAGAGCACAGGCTCTAGGTGTGCAGGCTTCAGTAGTTGTGGCACACGGGCTCAGGAGTTGTGGCTCGCAGGCTCTAGAGTGCATGCTCAGTAGTTGGCGCACGGGCTTAGTTGCTCTGTGGCATGTGGGATCTTCCCGGACCAGGGATCTAGCCCCTGTCCCCTGCATTTGCAGGCGGATTCTTACCCACAGCACCACCAGAGAAGTCCCAGATGTTCAATAGATTCTTATTAAAGTGAATTGATTAGAATTGGGAAGCTTCTCTGAACCTCTTGGTATTGACTCCTGTCTTTATTCCATTCTAGAAGTGGCTAAATCTTTCATGTTCTCCAGAGACCAAGCATATACCCAGTGCTTCAAAACAAAGACTTGCTTTTCTACCTTCAATGTTGAAAAAATAAAAACAAACCTAAATGAAAACGAGTCAAACCTATAAAGATAAAATAGCAAAATATCCCTTTTTAGATGAATCAACAAAAACAATACTCTAAAGACCAAGATATTTAATCAAATAAATAAATCAAACGCTAAGTTAAATTGAGAGACATCAAAGGGAAGCAGTTTTTCAGATCTTTAACAAGAATGAAAAATTGAACCATATGTCAAAAATAGGAATGTTTTATCTTTGTATAACATAGCAATGTTTCTCAAAATGTGGTCTGCATAAGGAGGAGTTCAGGGAGGGAGAGCTATTAGGCATGAAACAAAGGAGCTATTTAGGCAGAGCAGTGCCTATGATGGAGAGGCAGATACTCAAAATTGAATACAAATACATTGTTTTGAAACGTGTTAATAAGATCCATGAAAATAGAAGACTAGGCGGTTTCTAAAGTAGAATTTACTTTGCTTACTCTAATAGATAACAGAGATATTTTAGAAATGTTTTAATTCCCCAAAGGAATAAACGTGCTTAGTACCATTATGTTGCCTGGAATATGGAAGAAAGCTCATGGAATTTATTGTCAACCATGTGGATTTGAATCCAGATTTACTACTTACTACCTGAGTAACACAGGGCAAATGGCTCATGCTAGCTTGATATATAACTTCCTAATTTATGAAATAAGGAGAGCAATACATTCTTCAAAGGTTTGTTGCAAGTATTATATGACATAACATGAAGGTGATCTAGGACAGGAGTCAGTGAACTTTTTCTGTAAAGGGCCAGATAATAAATATTTTAGGCTTTGCAGACCACATGGTCTCTTTTGTAGTTGCTCAACTCTGCCTTTGTAGTGCAAAATCAGTCATAGGCGATATGTAGCAAAGGCTGTTTGTGTTTCAATAAAACTTTACTTACAGAAACAGGCAGTTGGGCTTCCCTGGTGGTGCAGTGGTTAAGAATCTGCCTGCCAATGCAGGGGACACGGGTTCAAACCCTGGTCTGGGAAGATCCCACATGCCGTGGAGCAACTAAGCCCGTGCACCACAGCTACTGAGCCTGCGCTCTAGAGCCTGTAAGCCACAACTACTGAACCCACATGTCACAACTACTGAAGCCCACACTCCTAGAGCCTGAGCTCTGCAACAAGAGAAGCCACTGCAGTGAGAAGCCCACACACCACAACGAAGAGTAGCCCCCACTCGCCACAACTAGAGAAAGCCGCACGCAGCAACAAAGACCAAATGCAGCCAAAAATAAATAATTAATAAATAAAAAACAAACAAACAAAAAAACAGGCAATGGCCCAGGTTTGCCTTGTGGGCCACAATTAGCCAACCATGACATCAGGCAATGATGGCTGGTGTATTGGCAATCCTCATAAATAAACTAAATATAAAAAGTGACCCAGCACAGTTGCTGCCACATAGAATATCTTGAATAAATGCATTGAGTCAATCAGTCAATGAAGAAATCAGGGAATGAATATGGCCTGGTAAGTGTAATTACCATCCCCAACCTCACCACTTAATATTTTGTTACTTCACATTGTTATTTTTTGTTGTTTTTATGAGATCATTTGACAGTTTCTACTAATGTTCCAGATATAAGAAGGCAACAGTACTTCAGTTAGAAATTTTCTTAAAATGATTTTTTTAAACATTCTTAAAACAATTGGCTTAAGAAACGGTGTTTGGAAAGCTCAGTGCTTAAAATAGGAGGAAATCTCCTATAACATTCTTTTTTAACCAGTGTTCCAAGGATGACTGTGTACTAGGAAAAACTGATAGTGTTCTATAGTAAAATATTTTTGAGAAATGCTGTGTTAAACAAAATTAAACAGATTTCTTTATTACAGAAATTCCCGTAGGTTTTGATGTTAAAGAGCATGGAGGAATACATTCTGTACAGTTTCCCAGATATTATTTAACTTTTTTCACATACCTATTACCATCTTCCAGAATATAGTCTTCAGAGAATAGTATTTGGGAAATACTACTTTACAACATAAATCACATCTTGATACATTTGAAATAAATGGTATGAATAGACACCTCAGACAAGGAACTTAGCAAACCAGAGGGGGAAAATATCCTAACAGTTAACTGTTAAAATTTCTTCATTTTTTCATTCCTTCATTTTTTTTAGTAATCATTTAGTGTTTATTCAGTTTAAAGTAGAGCTTTATTCCTATTCCTATTCAAAAGTCGGGGGTAGCTTTATGAATAGAAAGTTTAGATACTCTGAAATAAATGGCTGAAATCTTAGGCTCTTTGTTTCACATCTATAAAATCTTTCTGAGTTTCATGGGAAGATAAACTTTTATTTCCAAAAGGAACTTCAAAGTTATATGAAGATAAAAGAAGAGCTCCAGTGAGTGAACTGGAGTAATATTTGGTAATAACCTGCAGGAGAGCTCATCTGAATTAGAAAGAACTGTGATAATAGATCTCTTATAGTTTAGGTCCATAGAGGTTTGAAATAGGGTTGAAGCAGCCTAGATGAAACTAATACTCTTGCATTAGAATCATTTACAAAATTTGATAATGGATTTTATTTAACAAATGAAGATGAATCATTTTCAGGCAACCCTCTGTGTATCTAAGGACACTATGCTTTTTTGACTGGTCTCAGAAGCACTAGAAAACACAAAAGAAGTATTTCAACTAAATGATTGCTATAAATTCAGCATCACCAATCACCAATATTTCATATTGGGTATAGGGTTTTCCTGTGGTGTTGGTAGCAGAAAGGAACACAAATTATTTTATACGTATTGTGAGGCAAAAAATAACTACATTCTACTTCCTTCTCACCCCCCAACACAGGCACACACATACACACACAGTTATCAGAATTTCTTATAAGGATTTTCTCTACAATAGTTTTGTTTCTTCTTGTTCAAGATCATCTTGAAACAACATTTTCTATAGAACAGTGGGACAAGAATTTGGATCTGTAATATCTTCTGATAAATTATAAGTATTTAGTGATCACATTAAATTATTACATAAAATGTATATTTAGTAATCTGTACTTCTAAAGTGCTTGGTATTAAGTGCATACAACGCATTCAATTAATATCTACTTTTTAATATAACAGGTATTGACTGAGATGACTCAACCCAAATTTAACAATGTTGAACCATTCTTTGAAAATGTGAATTACAGAAAAGCAATATGGAATAAAAAGTACATGCTCCAAAATACTTATGTGTGATCTGAGTTAATCAGATGGTTATAAGCCAGGCATGGTTAATATATATAATTGCCTAATGTTGCCTAGTGTATTGGGTTGGCCAAAAGGTTCATTCGTTTTTTCCATCAGATGGCTCTGGTAGGACTTACTTGTCTTTAACTTCATTCTAAACAATTTTGTTAGATTGTATGTGACAGCTGTCATATCAACATGCATTAAAAAAAAAGACTTATCAAAATTGGTGAATTACTGTGTAGCCATTTTAATATTGAAGATGGAAGAAAAAAACCAACATTTTCGGCATATTATGCTTTATTATTTCAAGAAAGGTAAAAATGCAACTGAAACACAATAAAAGATTTGCGCAGTGTATGGAGAAGGTGCTGTGACTGATTGAATGTGTCAAAAGTGGTTTGCGAAGTTTCGTGCTGGACATTTCTTGCTGGATGATGCTCCACAGTCGGGTAGACCAGTTGAAGTTGACAGCAATCAAATCGAGACATTAATTGAGAACAATCAATGTCATAACACTCGGGAGATAGCCGACATACTCAAAATGTCCAAATCAAGCGCTGAAAATCATTTGCACCAGTTTGGTTATGTTAATCACTTTGATGTTTGGGTTCCACATAAGTTAAGTGAACAAAACCTTCTTGACTGTATTTCTGCTTGCGATTCTCTACTTGAACGTAATGAAAACGTTCCGTTTTTAAAACAAATTGTGACAGGAGATGAAAAGTGGATATTGTACAATAATGTGGAATGGAAGAGATCGTGGAGCAAGCGAAATGAACCACCACCAACCATACCAAAGGCTGATCTTCATCCAAAGAAGGTGATGTTGTGTATATGGTGGGAATGGAAGGGAGTCCTCTGTTATGAGCTCCTTCTGGAAAACCAAACGATTAATTCCAACAAGTACTGCTCCCAATTAGACCAACTGAAAGCAGCACTAGACAAAAAACATCCAGAATTAGTCAACAGAAAATGCATAATCTTCCATCGGGATAACGCAAGACCACGTTTCTTTGATGACCAGGCAAAAACTGTTACAGTTTGGCTGGGAAGTTCTGACTCATCCACCATATTCACCAGACATTGCACCTTCGGATTTCCATATATTTAGGTCTTTACAAAATTCTCTTAATAGAAAAAGTTCAATTCCCTGGAAGACTGTAAAAGGCACCTGGAACAGTTCTTTGCTCAAAAAGATAAAAAGTTTTGGGAAGATGGAATTATGAAGTTGCCTGAAAAATGGCAGAAGGTAGTGGAACAAAAGGGTGAACACATTCAATAAAGTTCTTGGTGAAAATGAAAAATGTGTCTTTTATTTTTACTTAAAAACCAATGGTACTTTTTGGCAAACCCAATGATTTCTCAGAGATTTGGGGAAATATCTAGACCTCTCTTCATTTCATATCTTAGAGAAAAAACTCAGAATCCCCTTAGGAATATAACTGAATAGGGCTGGGTGGAGAGTGAGACTTGACATCCACATTTAGGTTGTGGGTTCTGTGACCTGGCCTTTGTAGGGTGTGGAAAGGACCTTCCTATCTAACTCAGTGGGTATCACAGAGTGATTTAAATGCAGGCAAGAGAAGGTTATGTGAGAGAGAATAACGGGCCTAATCCACACAGAGGCTATTTTTGCTCTTTGTGAATTTGGTAAATAATTAGTGCCATTCTAGAATTTATCATTATCAATATTAATAGTAGATGTTAAATGCAAATGGTCCAAATCAGATCACATATTTCTCATTATTTTTTCAGTCCATAACCCTTGAAAACTGGATAGCTGTTATGGTCACATGCTTTCTTTATGGGGTATGGAGAAAAGGAGAGGGCAAAACACTGAGAAAGATCTGTGAAAGAACCTGAAATGAATTGGTGGAATTAATGACAGAAATATGAAATGAATGGTGAAAAGAACAGTAACTTAATCTTAAAATACCCAGCAGAGCCAGTATAATTAAATAGCAACTATGGTATCATTTAATTATTTTCCCAAACAGCACCATCATTATATATGACCAAGACATCATTTTTCTGTATTTATTTGGCAAAGCAGCAAAAAATGAATTGAAACTTACATTATCAATTGCAAAAATGGCATTACAGTGGATTGGAAGTAACTTGAAATTGCACCTATAAGAACTAAGCACACTCCAAATTAACGTACAGTGCTACTGGGAAATAAATGAATTCTTTACTCTTAAGTCTTTTGTTTTAAAGAGAACCTTTAGCAATGAAAGCCAAATAATTGTCCTTAAGACCATGAAATGAATCAAAGCAGCCATAAATGGCATTTGTGATTACAAGAAAAAGATATTCTTCTCTTTGAGTCTCTCTCCTTTTATGCAGTGCGGGCAGAGTCCAGTTGTATGACATAGAGCCTCTTAGGTGGTTTTCTTGCCATAGTTTCTTTGACATAACTATTCTCCTTTGTCTGGTTTCATCTTTTATACTACACTCGTTTCTCTTTACACCCACTTCCTAAGGCTGCTCCTTGCATGCCTGCTTCCCACTGTTTATAAGTGTGTGTATGTTACGAGTTATAAACAAGGAACTGCTATTAAGCCAATTCATTAATTAGGGTTCTGTCTGGAGTTCTCCTGTGAAGGATAATAATTTGTTAGCTTCACTAAGATCTTCCTTCCTGAGAAATGTCGTTCTGAGAAAATATTGATTGAGAGTGGACCCCTGCTAGGTAATGTATGTACAGTTTATACATACTTGAGGATATTCAAGAGCGTTATCTCTTTTTTGACAGCTAGTAATGACTATAATAAACTAAAACCACCTCATTTTAAATAAATGGATGTTTTTAGTTGACAATGGAGGCATAATTCATAAATATGCTAGTGATTATTTGAGTTAGGATATTTTAGTTCAAATTGGAATGGGCACCTGTGTATATATACTTTATACTGTTATATTTAACTGGTTTAAAACAAGTGTCTTTGTCCATGCAGTTTCCTCAATATGAAATGCTATCCTCTCTGCTGCTTCAAATTGAAATAATATTTCAAAACAATCATAAGTTCTATCCTCTCATGTTCTGTCTAAAATTTCTAATAACCGTATATCTTGACCACCTGTAGTCTTGACTAGTAGGTAGGAAATCTATTATTTCATCCCAGCCATATCTGATTTTGTTATTGCTTTTGAATGGATGGCCAAGCAAGGCTTAGTATTTGGAACCTTAAGGTGAGACAGTTAGGTGATCTTCCAGGCTGCCTCAAACCTTCAGGCCTGGGTGCTTTGCTCTTCTTGAATATGCTGTATACTTGACTTCTCAGTCTGAAGCCTTGTTTATCCTAATCTTTTGGCCTAATCTCTCCTTTATTGCTATTTTTTTCCAATTTAGATCTTGATTTTTATGTTGCTTTCCTATTAAGTTTTTGTTTCTTTAATCTAGGGTAATAACCTCAACAAGATGAATTCCACTATGCTTCCTTGGGGAGAGGGGCCAGACCTCTCCTCCTGGCCCATACTGTGTGGTCAGGCAAAAGACAACTGAATTTGGAGTTAGAAAATATGGCTTGGAGCATCAGTTTTTATTCCTGCTATGTGGGCAATCTTGGACAAGGGGTAATCTATCTGAGTCCCTGTTGGTTTTCAAACCTGTGATGCACCTCAGTAGCCTATGTGTGGGGTTCCTTTATAAATACCATTTGTTGAGAATAATGATGTGTTTTGCATCATGTGTAGTATCAGAGTTTCTGGATCTCACAAGTTTCTGGATCTCACAAGTTCCTACAGAGGAATGAAGGACCTGAGACCACATGGGGCAGGGGAGGGACCTGAATGGAATATAGAAATGGTTCCCAAGGTGAGGGTCAGGGTGGATAGTCACTTTATTATGTAGAGCAAACGAAAGGGGATAATGAACTCAAGTCAGGTTTTAACCAGGGTATATGCCTTTGAGCCAGCATCTATTTGTATATCTAAGGAAGGCCAATCCAGTTGGTAGGGCATGGGAGCAGCACTGCAGGCATTGTCATAACACCTGAAGTCACATTAGTGACAGCTTGACAGTGTGGTGATTTTCAAGGGGCTCAAGTATCTCCAAGAAGGAACCTAGCCATGAACTCACAATAGGGGAGTAGAGTATATGGAAGGGCAAGGGAGGGTGTCAGGGAGTCATGTAGTTCAGCTGGGCTCCAGCCACATCTTCAGTTCCCTAGAAAGCCCAAGCAGAAGTCCAGTTGTATGGATTAGGCCAACATAAGAGGCATGCTCTAACATTTCGACCAAATAAGCTTGCTTGCTTCATCTGCATTTCTAGGCTAGAGCCTCTGGATCTGAATCGAATATTAGCTCCCAGTGAAACTATTAAGTGACTTCTAAGTATGTTGGTTTTTCCTCTGTGCTCTCTTAACACCATGTTAAAATATCTAAAATGGAGTTTAACATAATAGTATTTCCATTTTTTAATAGGTCTATTTTCCCTTTAAATCACGGGCTCCTTAAGGTCAGGCATAAAGTTGCTTTCAACTTTATATCTTAATGCTTAGGACAGTGCCTGGCATACGTACACAAGAAATGCTCATTGAATAAATGATTGGGTGAATGAACTAACTAAGCTCTATTCCAGGGCCATGAGATATACCTCTGAATACTGTTTAACCATCCTGAAAATACGTGTCTTTGTCACATAATTAACCGGGTTCAACGTAGGAATGATTCGATATCTGTGGCAGATGTTGGGGTAAGGATGAGGGAGAAGTTGAGGATATTTCTCCACCTTCCTAAGCTTTCTTCTAAAATATCTGGACCAAAGTCTCCATCCCAACTAAGGGCACAGTGTCCCACACTGGAATGCCTCTGGTTCCTTCTAGTGCACTACAAGGAAAGCAATTCCAAGTATACATCCTACCAATGAAGGGCTCATGTTGCCCTTGGAAGCTGAACCATAATTGATTACTTATGTGACTATCCCATTGTAGTACTCAATAAAATGGGCCAGGAAGAAAAGAAAGGACTTTAAAATTCTTTTTCTTAGCATCATGTTTTGCGATTGAGGACCTTGACGAGGAAGTTCTCTAAAATTACTTCGGCTTACAGTGATTCTGTCAGTTTTCTAAATACTTAGAACGCACTTTGCTGAGGGAAGTATTATGTCTGCATTAGTTTGGAGGCGTTTTGGACTAATCAGGCAATTGATGATCCAGAACTGTTCAGCGGGCCCAGATTTCACTGCCAATAAACAGAGAAGTACTTTTCCCCAAACTTAACTTGTAACAAAGAATAAGTTTTACCAGATCTCTTCTAAAATCCAAAGTTAGGGAGGACTTTGCTCAAGTAGGACTTTTTTGCTTAATCTTCACACCCTCCTATTTCAGAGTGCTGAATTACCAAGTAAGCCAAGAGAAGATTATACTAAAAATGGTACTCTCAGAATTGTGAACTTATTCAGCAGAGATTTTACAGGAACCTCAGGGGATTTTATTCAAAATTGAACTTGAATAATTTTCAATAATACTTTCTGGTTTTGGAAAACTGCCTATGAAAGTTTCTTTTTTTCTTCTTTAATGTGTATAAAGAAGAGTAACTTATATATTAGAAAAAAATGTAACATTAAAAGAGAATCTTGGAGCTCTAAATCCTTAAGCTGTTAGTTTGAGTTTATGACAAGATTTATGATAATAGTTGTTTTGGGAAAAGTATGGTCAGGCATAGGATTCTGCAAATTCATTCATTCGACAAAAATGTATTGAGTGCGTACTCCGTACCAGGCTTTGTCAGAGTTTCCAGACACCTTGGTAATAATTTGCAGTAGGGCCAATCAGTTCATCTTTGTGATTTTTCTCAGGCATAACTCAGAAGCCCAGATGTAGAGAAAGACAACTGTGGCCTTACCCAAGACGTGTAGGACAACGAGAAAGTAATGGATTCAGAATGGAGAGTGTGCATGATGGAAGTGGTTAGTCTCATTTTAGAATAAATACTGCCGCCCAGCAAATATTTAGTGGGTCCTATTACCTGCCAGTCAGTGATCCAAGCCCAAGAAATACAAAGATGAATCATCTAATCAAAAGGCTGCCCTCAAGAAGCTTTACTTACATTTTGGTGGTGAAAGATAAATGAAAACATAAATTTATTGCTAAATAGTGATTAAGAAAATCACTGTTCTGGGATGCTCTTCCTCCAGACATCTGCATGGTGCTTCCATCATCCACTTCTTCTCCCAGAGAGGCTTTCTCAGCAACCCCATCTAAAACAGTGCCACTCCCATACTCTGTCCCCCTATGCAACTTCTTAATCACTACTTAGCAATATATTTATAGTCATGTTTTCCTTTATCTTTTACCACTAAAATATAAGTAAAGCTTCTTGAGGGCAGGGTCTTGATCAGTTTTGTTCATCTTTATATTTCTTGTGCTTGGATCACTGAGGGGCAGGTAATAGGAGCCACTAAATATTTGTTGAATGGAAGTATCTATTGCAAATGAGAGATAAATAGTCCCAGGACGCCTGCCTGTAATGCTTTGGAAGAGTTGAATTCTGACTAGAGGTAACAGTGAGAAAAGGGCAAATAACAGGCAGGGTATGGGGAGGTAGAAGGGAAGACATACATTTAGAATTAAAGAGGTGAGGATTATGGATTTAGATCTTTTGAGAGCTAAGGGAGAGATCATGGGGGCTAAAGTAAGGGTGGCTGAAGTAGCAGGTCATTGGAATTTATGAAGTTCAGGAGGTGTGAGACCAAGAAGAAAGGGGATAAATCAACATGTAGCTTTTAAATAAGGATTATTGTGGTGGATGTCTGAGGGGAAAACCGTTGAAGGAGGAAAAAGTGACTCCAAAAAAGAGTGGAATCAACATTTGCTGAGACCCTCCCTATGATGTAGTTATTATTGTTCAGTTTTTCAGAGGAGAAGTCTGATCCTCAGAGGTCCAAATGCCTAGAGTTCCATAACTAATAAGCAGCACAGCCAGGATTAAAACACACCTCTACATTGCTCTAAGTGTCATACTTACTCCATAAGCTCCCGTCCCCTTCTCACTCCTTTCCTCTCGGTGCCACTTCCTCTACTTTTTCTTATTTTCTTTCTTCTCTTTAACTTATTCCCATTGTCCTAAACATGAGATAGTTTAAAAGTTCAAAAAAGCCATTCCAAGCATTTTTCTCCCTTTTCCCCTAATTTGGAGGGAAGAGTTAGAAAAGCTAAAAGGAACATAAGGTAAACTCCTTTCCAAGATTAGCAGGATATTTAGCTAGTATTTTCTGTGCATAAATGAGAAGAAAGCATCTGAGAGCAAATCACAATAATAAAGAGAAAATGGTGTCAACATTTGTTTGGAAAAATAGATGTACTAAACTTAACTTTCTAGAATTTAGCCTAGGAAAATTATATCTCCATTAACTTAAAATACCCTGGTTCCTAAAGATTTAGCTACCACCTGCAAAATGCCCCATGTGACATATTTAGGAGTTATGGGGATAAAAGTTGTTAAGAAAATCTCTAGGAGGTTCCAAAAGGATTGAAATGATTTAGGCATAAAATAAAATTTTAGCCAAGTATGTGGCAACAGTGTAATACGTATTTTTAAATGTTTTTTTTTTTTTTTTTTGGACTGGCTAAAGGACAAAATGAAAGAATTTCAAAGAACATGGAGCCCATTTGTTACAAAGGAAAAATGAAGCAGAATATTCTATTATGCTGATGATCATAGGTTTGAAATAATGGTGACATATCAGCTGACATCTGGGCATTTATCAAATGTTACTATAATGTGGATTTTACATAGGTATACTTATAGATGTCTAGCTATTTGTGAGGTCTGCAGTTAAGATTATGTATAATGGAGACATAGTTATGACTTTAATTACCTTTATAATGCCTGTTGGTTTCATTTACTTTTATAAAACTGTGTTTCCATTGTTCATTTCTGGGCTTAGTTCTGTAATAACACAATGGCAGCTTTCTGTTAAACACTTTCAAGTTATTAAGTTGGGTCTCCACAGAAAAGTGAAGTGCACTATGAACAAATAGCTGAGAAGAAAATCTACCCACTCAGAAACATTGACTGATGAGCTTTTCTGTATGTGGTTATCTTCTAGGCTCTGAGGTACAGAAATGTACCTCAGAAAAATGGCAGAAAAGTCCTTGCCCTCATGGAACTTACATCTGGTTGGTGGGGGGCAGTGCAGACCATAAGCACACATGTACACATGTATACTGTGCCATTGAGATTAGGGCTATGAAGAAACTAAAATGGGCTAAGGGATGAGAGGGCAACGGGAATGAAGATTCAGAGGGATGCTAATTTAGGTAGTTTAGTCAGAACTGTTTCCCTAAAGGTGATTTTTGAGTAGGATTAATTTAGTCAGTTAATTGGAGGTGAGAAGAAAGAAATGTTATTAGGTACTTATTAGACACCAAACATTTTGCAAAGCATTATTCTTCACTGGGTATTTCAAGAAGTACTTATAACACAACAATATAAAGATTACTGCACTCATTTTAAAGCCGAGGAATCTGATATTCAGAAAGATTGACTAATTTCCCCAAGATCGTACAATTTCTAATTGAGTCAAGATTAAAACCCAGATCTGTCTGATTGTAGAAACCATGTTCTTTCCATTATACTAATCTTTTTATGTGGGAACAGATAGGAACTGCAACCTTGAAGGTCTAAAGAAGAAAAGGGCGGAGAGTAGTACTAGTAGAGGTGATAATTGTGTGGGTCTTGGAAGAGTCAGAGTCAGAAAGTTCTGGGGAGTAATGGGTTACTGATGGCTGCTGAAACAGTTTAGCCACAAACTGGCTGTCTTAAACAGAACTTTACTCTTTCACAGTTCTGGAGGCTAGAAGTCTGAAATCAGTGTCACTGGAAATCAAGGTGTCTGCAGGGTTGCGTTCCCTCTGAGCCTCTAGGGGAGAATCTGTTTCCTTGCCTCTTCCAGCCTCTGGTGGCTTCTGACACTCCTTGACTTGCGGCTACTTTGCTTCGATCTCTACCTCCCTCTTCACACCTATGTGTGAAATCTTCCTCTGCCTCTCCAAGGACCTGTGCGATTGCACTTAGGGCCTACCTGGATAAACCAGAATAATCTCCTCATCTCAAGATCCATAATGTATATCTGCAAAGACCTTTTTTTTTTCTTTCCTCATATAAGGTAATACTTATACGTTCTAGGGATTAGGATGTGTATATTCGTCAGAGGGTCATTTTTCAGCCTACAAAAAGGGTTAAAAAAAAAAATACCATGCAGAAGACCAGGACAAAGCAGATGTTTGGAGGCCTTAAATCACCAAGTATTGGACTCACATTAAGAAAGTGAAAGAGGTACGTGCTGGTGGTGGCCGCCTCGCTTTGTGGTAGAGGCGTAGAGTTGGTGGGGTGGGATGAACCGCGCTCCCGGTGGAAGCAGAGGAGCCGAGCGGGAACCATGGCCAGTACAGTGGTAGCAGTTGGACTCACCATTGCTGCTGCAGGATTTGCAGGCCGTTACGCTTTGCAAGCCATGAAGAATATGGAGCCTCAAGTAAAACAAGTTTTTCAAAGTCTACCAAAATCTGCCTTCAGTGGTGGCTATTACAGAGGTGGGTTTGAACCCAAAATGACAAAACGGGAAGCAGCATTAATACTAGGTGTAAGCCCTACTGCCAATAAGGGAAAAATAAGAGATGCTCATCGACGAATTATGCTTTTAAATCACCCAGACAAGGGAGGATCTCCTTATATAGCAGCCAAAATCAATGAAGCTAAAGATTTACTAGAAGGTCAAGCTAAAAAATGAAGTAAATGTATGATGAAAAAAAAAAAAAAAAAAAAAAAAAAAAAAAAAAAAAAAAAAAAAAAAAAAAAAAAAAAAAAAAAAAGAAAGTGAAAGAGTCTGAGGGAAGTCATTGAATAGTATTGGCTTTGCACTGCTTTTTGAAAATATCACTCACCATTCATTCATTCCATTGTTCATTATGTATTTGGTTAATCTCTGTGCTAGAAACTGGGAGAATGTAATGGTGGGATGATAGCTATGATTTCTGAAGCTTGCAATCTAGTGGTGGAGACCTGCTATTAAAAAAAAAAAAAAATCACACAGATGAACAATGTGATTTGACACTGTGATAAATGCTATGAAGATAAATACAGGGTGCCCTTAGAACTGACAAAAAGTACCAAAAAAGTTCTAACAGTGTTGCATATTGGTACATAATCCGTACAATAGCTAATCCATCCTTTTTGTAACACCTCCACTAAGGTGGTGGTGGTGGTGATTTTAATTTTCATTGGCACAAAGATCAGTTGTCTATACCTCGAGTTTCTTAAGATTTCTTGGCATGCTATCTTTGAGAATGTGATATTTGAACTGAAATCTAATGGATGTATAGTAGTTAACTTGCCAAAAGGTGGAATGAACCAGAGAAGAACATTGTGCACAGACACAACGGTTCTAGGATGAGAAGAACAGTGCTTTGAGGGGATGGAACAAAGACCAATGCAGCTAGTGTGGAGAGAGCTAAGGGGAGACAGGTGGGAGATGGACCTAGAGAAGTGGGCAGAGGCCAGATGCTGAGGGGCTCTGTAGGCCACACTCAGATGTTTCTTTGTATTACAAAGGCATTGGGAAGTAAGGGAAGAGAATTTGTGGGGTGGTTTGTGTGCGTTTTGTTGTTTTCTACTTTTTAAACTTTACCTAAAGTAAAATTCATTCTTTCTGTTTTACAGTTTGAAAAATGCATAGTCATGGTAATTACACCCATGATCAAGATACAGATCAATTCCAACAGTCCCCCACCCCATTTCCTCTTGCTGTGCCTTTGTAGTCAACTCCTACCCTGTCCCCTGGTCCCTGACAAATACTGGTTAAACAGAGAAGTATTATTCAAGTGAGAAATGTGATAGCCTAACACTGTGGTAGCATAAAAATTGGAGAGGACATATATTCAAGAGATATTTAGGAGCCAGAATCAAGAGAACATGGTAACATTAAATATTTTAATTTGGAGAGGGAGGAGGAAGTGTTCAGAAGGTTCTCAGGTCTCTGGCTTGGGTAACTAGAAGACTGCTGGGGACCTTTAAGATTGGGAAGAACAACTATTGTAATTAAGAGCAGACAGAGATTAAGTTCAGTTTATGGTGCCATTGAGACATCCAAGACCAATGGGTAGTTGGGAGGATTTTGGATCTCGGGCTCATTAGAGAGATTTGAACTAAAGATTTATATCTGAGAGATGGAAGATTTTGAAAGGAATCTTTGCCCTTCTTTTTCACGGCATAATAAAATTTTTGAGAAAATAAAATTCACTGGGTGCAAACTATGTATTAGGTATTGTTCTAAGTATACACGTATTTAATCCTGGAAACAACCTGTAAGTGAGAAACACTTTTATTTTACAGATGAGAAACTAAGACATAGAGCAATTAAGATACATGACCATGGTTTCACAACTCATCAGACTCAGAGTTGGTAATGCAGGAGCTATATCTTGAACTCAGTTACCAAAGACTTATTCAGATGCATTTTATTTGATGGTTAAGGCAGTGGTACTTACTGTAGGAAATTAATCATAATTGTCTTTGGAGATTTTAACAATGTATTGATAAATATAATTTTATTCATGACCCCTTCCACCTTAACTGTCTATCAAAGCAGAGGAGCAGGGCCTAAGGGTATTTTTAGATGTTTCTAGCTGATTTTGATATGTCTCTCCTTTTCTCATTCACCATCACACACCACCACTCTCAAACACACAAAAGTTGACATCCACCGGGTTGGTGGTTGGCCCTGAGATTATTGATTTATTGTAGGTATTAATGGATCATAGAAGTAAGCTGCCAACAGAAGCTGAACAAATAGCTATTCAGGGCTAGAGTATGTACCTGGGCACTGATGACCACGAGAAGATGGCATTCTTGCATAAGGCTGCATGGTATGGACCAAGTGTTGACCAGTAATGTTATAACATTGAATTTATAGGCATAATCTTGAATGAAAAGGTAAAATTAAGGTTGTTTACAGTATAGGAACTGTGTCATATGGACAGATTTCTAGAAATCTATACTGGCAATAACAGATTACATAGACTACATGTGTATCCTGCTTTTTCTTATAGACATATTCTTGAAATTCATACTGTCCATTTTCATTCATACTGTCATTATATTTACATTTTTCAATGGAGAATGGTATTTAAAGAAATATTTTCTTTTTTGTAAAAAAAAAAAAAAAAAGATCTTCACAGAATGAGTAGCATTTCTAAGCCATCTACTTTGTGAATTTCCATGTTCATTTAATGCATTTGCCTATAGTGATATGCTCTTCTCCATTCATGTTAATGGGGATGAACTTTCAAATCTTAATTCACAGAAAACTCTGGTAATTTCTTCTCTCATCTCTTTGTGTAATTTGAACAGTTAAGGGTCTCTCTCATATATCCTCAAGAGGCAATAGTGAAACCTAAATACTTTATTTGTATTTTTTTTTTTCTGTCATCACCAAAAAGCAAAAACAAAAATAAATCCGAAAGCAAACAGTGACAACAAAGCATGTTAACAATGTTGGTTTCTGTTGCAAGACCAATAGTAAATTTGAGATAAATCTATTATTTTAACCTATGAAATTTGCCTCTTTTTCAGTATTAAAAATCACCCTTTTCAGTGTCAGAGGCAACAGAGTTCTTCTTATTGTATTGTGCCTATTTGTTTACTCAGTATTCACCTGTGATGAGAATCACAGAATGAATCAGTAAATAGATCATTGGAAGTGACTTTTGCAATACAGCACTAATATAAAAATGGATTTATAATCCACTCTTATTGCAAAGATTGAATAATCATTGAGCCATAACATTTTGAACATCGCCTGTTCACATTCCAGGGGATCATGGCCCAGATATCCCAAGTGATTTGAGTAGAATGGATAATGTACCCCCTCCCTAGAGGGAGCTAAATGCAATAGGTCAGCAGCATGACCTCAGAAAGTTTCATTTTATGTTTTTCTTCCTTTTAGTTCATCACCTTTAGCCTTAGAAGAGGAAGGTAAAGACAAATGGGCAGTCAGTCCAAAGTGACCTCTTGCACAAGAGAGCCATGGTTTGTGAGATTGTGGTCCAGCTCCTAGGGCCCTTGTGATGATGGTTCCACCCCCTTCCAATAATTTACAATATTTTAACTGCTGCTTTGGCAGGGATCGGGTGGGGGAGAGGGCAACAGAGAATGAGTAAAAGAGAGAGAAGCAACTTATGTCGGGGAGGGGGAAACAACTTGGCTGTGATCTCAGACTGTGAAATCCTATGGAGAAATAACGTGGGAAATGCTTATAATGTAACATAAAACAAGATTCAAATGTGTGCAAGTTTTATCATCTTAACTGTTTTTTAAAAGTCCCAAATTATAGGCATAGGGAGAAAAAAAAGCTGGAAGGAAATAGATAAAAATGTTAACAGTTGTCATATTTTGGCAGATAATTTTTTTCATGTTTTTTAAATGCTGCATTTTCTAAAATTTTAAATGAGTTTGGCCAACTTTTACATTATAAAAAGATAAAATTTAGGGACAATCTCTGTGATCTGATTGGTGATCCATGAGTCTCATCAGGGTTCAGGGTAGAAAATAAAGAAGTGAGCAACAATTTAAGCACGATCTTCAGAGTACGTTGTGTTCTTACCATCAACTTCCTGAATTTCCATCCTCATCACTACCACTTGTACCCTCACCCAGTAGTCTATCCTAAAACTTCCAAGACCTCCTTCTGCAAAAATCTTCCTAATCTTTCCATCCTTATGAACATTGAGATCATTCCAAAATTTCTACTCAGGATCAACACTTACCTTCTTCACATAGCTGTTCCCAGCAGGGTATCCATGGCTGGTGAAGTAAGCTAATAGTAGATGATATTGTAGTGTCCTTTCATCATGGTGGGAATTTAAGTCACTGTATGATACCTCTGGGGAAATATTTTTTGAGAAATGGAGAACTTTAGACCTAAATTTGAATTCATAGAGATCTGGATTTAAATCCTATTGATACTTCTATCACTTCATGCTTCTATAACCTTGAGCAAGTTGCTTAACCTGTCTTTTCTAAAATTCAGTTTTCTCATAATCACAATGGAAAAAATAATACTTATTTGTTTATTGTGATAATTAGTAGGTATAATTCATATGAACTAAATGAACTATGTTGACTATGCTTGTTATTTCTCACAACAAATTGATGAGTCAGTTACTATAATAATGATGGTAGAGAATATTGCATCATTACAACCAAGCCCTAGCTCCTTTATCTCATGAATTAGCAGAGACCTATTGGCCTACTCCCTTCTCCAATTCAGGTTAAATTTAAGTGAATTTAATTTAACACTTATAGAACAGTTACTGTATACTAGGTCATATTCATATATGTTTACTTTTTATAGATTATATGTTGCCTGGTGACCAGCCAGTATCTGGTAGTCAGTGTTTGTTCTAAAATTCAATCTGCAATAGTACAGAGTGATGACAAGGCCATGGCATCCTTCAAAAAATTTTTTTAGATTATCCAAATCACCACTTTGTGACTTCTTGTCCCCTCTCAAAGGGTGCATCTTTGGCTATGTGGCAAAGGTGCTGTGAAACCAGAATTTCATTCCATATTAGCAATCATTGAAAAGGTTAAGGTTTAGGAACAATGAGAGAAATAAAAAGAAGAAATTATTGTGAATTTTCACTGGCCCCTATATGTACTCCCAGAGCTCTCTACAACTTGGAGATTACAAAGAGATGAGAAGGGAGAGCAGATAAGTGTTGGTTTTCATTTTTAAATGTGTTTCTCTGAGGATCAGAGGATTTCTTATTATATCTATTTCACCTTGGAAATGGCATCGCTGAGTTCCCTGTAAAGGTTACTCATGAATCTGAGGATTTGCGTTCCTGACTCAGAGTTTACTGGCATTTGCTAGATGTTTGGCTTTGTATTCATATTTGTCTTTGACTGTGATGAAAGTAAGGCATTGTCTCATTTATTAGATAGCTCTTGGCTGTGCTGGATTAAGGTTGAATCATTTGACACTGACCCCTACAGCAGCTTGAGTCTTCTGAGATGTTTTGCAGCCACAGCCTGTTTCCATTGGATTTTATTTCTGCCTGTCCTCTCTCTAGCCTCGTAGAGTTGGCTAAGGCCATACGTTAGGTTAGCTGTTGGTGAGTGAATAACCTCCTTTGCTTCTCTCCAAACTGACCCTTCGCAGGTAGCCTGAGGCATTCTCTCAACAAGAGGGGTCCTGAAACATTGATTGCCCCATGCGTCCCTACTTCTTGGCTCTGTTTCTCTAATTACCACATTTAGGAAACACAGGGTATAAGTGGAGCTGCTCCCCCAGTTACGAACGCTAAAATATTCCCTTCTACGTCCTCGTGGAAAAGGTCAAGAAATTAATTTTAGATGAGTATCTTCACCTTCCTAGCCAGTTGCTGTATTAATGATCTGACGACAGATTGTTCCTTAAACTGGCCCTAGCACAGGTCACAGTGAAGTGAGAATATGCTGTATTTAATGAGTCAAGAATCAAAGCCCCTAATATTTTATCACTAGCATATAGATGGAAGAAATCATCAAGGAGTTGAGAATGGGAAAGAAGCCTAGTGCCATATATGGGGCTCTGTGTTCTGCTGAGAAGATAAAAGGCCTCTGTGAGTCACCATTTTTCTTTGTGCTTCAGGCTTTTTATCCACTTTAGGAAGCTAACATTATATTGATTTTTTTTTTTTACTTTTTAGTTTTCCCCAAATACAGAATAGTTGAGAGAATGGAATAATGATCACCTGTGTACTCACCACCAAAATTTAGAAGTTGCTAACATTTGGACACAATTACCACTAATGTTGCTTTTCCAAATAGATAGATACCACTAAATACTTACTAGACATCTCTCAAGAATGGCAGATTCATATATATCTACAATACTATTATCACACCTAAGAAAAGAAATAGTTATTCTTTATAACATCTATATTGTATATTTATTCATTCTCCCAATTGTCAATATTTTTTATAAATTTTTTCAACTAATAGCCAAGCAATTTTCTGATCTTTGATTTGTTTTGTTTCTTTTAATCTCTGAAAAAGCTCCAAGTTTGTTTTTATTTTCTTTCCTGACTTTATTTTTTTAGGAAACTAGATCAATTTTGTTGTGACATGTACCACATTCTTCATTTGTCTGTTTTCTGGTGGTGATTTTTAACTTGTCCCTTTATCCTCTGTACTGCCTATAAATCAAAGCTTGTATCAAACTTAATATCAAAGCTTAATCAAACTCATATAAAACATATTTGGCAAAAATACTTTATAAATAATGCTGAGTACTTCATATTACATATACATGTAAGAAATAGATGATGTCAGATTGTCCTAATTTTAGTGACACTAAATTTGTTCAATTGGTTGAGATGATGTCTAGGAGATCTCTTATTATATATTCCCTCTTCAATATTAGCAAGCAAACTTTGGGTTGATGCTTTAGCATTATCAAATTTTGACCTAGTGGTTTTTATACTCATTGATCATTCTGGCTTTCTGAATCAGTTATTTCATTCATGGTTGCTGAGTGGTGGTTTTCTCATTTTATCATTTCTTCTACATTGATCTCTGGCATTTTTCTCTAATTATGTTTTTCCCTCAACATGATAGGGATGAACTCTGCTCCTTACTATAAAAGCAGGGTAACTGTTTGATTCTTTCCATTCAAATATAAATTTTCAGAGCACGAAATTGGTGTAAAAGTCACCTCTAAGTATAAAATATATTTTATGTGTGTTAATTTTATGTTCTCTCTTTATCTGTAGTAGCAAAATGGACACAAACTTTCGAATTAGTGTCATATAGTCCATTATGGCCATTATTCTTTTTGATGACCAAATTGTTTGAACAGTTGAGAGCCTCTTAAAACTGGCTCCTATGTCTTTTCCATGCATCTCTGTTGATCTCTGAGAACTTTCTCGCTTTCCAGCACAAGATTCTGGGTTTATGTTGCACTTTCCCTAATCCTGATCTGGAATCAGTCATTTATCCAAGGAGCCATGTTTCCTTCTATTGATGAATGGTATTTAGAAACCAAGATATGGGTGCTAGATGTGTTCACTGCTGCCTGGAAGCCATTGCTTCCAGAAACTTTCAATGAACATAACTTAGTGTGTGTGTGTATAAATACACTTTTAAATTGTGAATTCATATTTAATACTTCAGATATCTGCCAAAAGTTTTTTTTTATTTGTTTTTCCCTGTTATAGTAATTTTTAGTAAGCTGAATTGAAGATCCATATCGTTTCACTAAGATCTTAACTTAGTTTTCGAGTGAATAGAATGATCTGAGAGATGTGTCTGCTCTATTTCTGACTTCTGTTGTCTAAGCAAGATCTACCCTCACTCAGATATTTGCCAAGTCTTTACAAGTCTTTACTGCTAAATGAAAAAAAAATAGTATTAAAGTCTATTTTTCATATTCATAATTCCAAATAAGTTTTTGATCAATTTTCTTGTTTTATTTGTTTAAATAAAACTGGTTATCTTGGTGTTGAGGAGACTCAATGGGAATCCAGTGCAATTCCCTTGTTCACCGGTACTACTACTAGTACCTATTTCCTCTGCACTGGGACTTGGCCTCTGAATTCTTCTCAACTCATCTCTCTAGGCAATCACCACCTATTGGCATGCTAACTCAAACTTATTTACCATCCCTAACCTAGTTTGATGGACTCTTGCCTAGGATAAAAAATTATAGTTCATCTGAGTGATTAGTGAGGCACATTAGCCCTGTAGTTTGCAATTATGGTCATGTGGAGTAGGCCAAACAAGAGGAGTTAGTAGCAAAGGTAGTTGGATATAGTTAGGAAATATTTTAGCTCTGCAGAAAATTAGGAAGCCGACGTGCAATTTGAGAATCCTTAGCTCCCAGAACAGAAATGGACATGAATCATCTCAAAGTCTCACTCCTCTGTTTTGCTTTAGTAAACTGAGAAATTTTAAAGAGAGTCAGGAAGACTTGAAAAGAATTTATGATGAGTCAATATTGCACTTGACGAACTTACAGAGAAAAGAATGCCCTTAAATAATGTGTAAGAAAAGACTGCTCAATCACCAAGCTTCAAGTAAAAATAGTAGCTGAGGTTGTTTCTATCTGTGTCATGGACCTCCTTTCCTTCGGTGCTATTTTCAGTGTCTTCATTGTTTTGATTACTGGCTAAGAAGGCAGAGGTTCTTCTCTTTGAAAATAAGATTAAGTTATCCTTCTAAGGTAGAGACTCTTTTCTATGTGCCCAGACTGCTTTCCAGATTCCCATCAGGTGCTTCTTAATGTGCCTGACAACAAGGCTGTGGTGTCCTTGCAGTGGTGCTGTTGACTCACTGTCATACATTATCACTGTTGACAGAATGATCCACAGGGCACATTATCATGGAAAACAGGTCAGTGTTTGGTATGAAGAGGAAAACTAACATAAAAATTCAAAACAAACCCTGAACTTGACCTGTCCTTCTGAGTAAAGAGCACCTGCTGCACTGCCCCATTCCCCGGCTCCAGGGGGCACCATTCAACAGGAACCTTTCAGAACAGAGAAGGGAAGAGAGCGTAAAACCACTCCCTTTTGTGCTGGGAAAGATAGAGGAGAACACCTGGGGATTGGACACAATAGGTCTGTCCCTGCTCCCCAAGAAGTACCATTGGCCAGCTGCTTCCCTGTCTTCACGATGCCTTGAGAAGGACTCTTCTTTTTCCAAAGCATCCTCAGCTTTGCTTGAAACCGTTCTCTCTGCACTTCCGCCAACTCATCCTAAGTGGTTAAATTTAGCTAGGTCTATCTAGCAACGTGGGGAAATAATACCTAGGGATGCAGAGAGTGTTTCTTTCAGTCACCTGGGGCATTTTCTAGTCCCGGTAGTGCAAATGTATGGGCAGCCATGGAGAATCAGACAGAGTGAAATTAGCCAAGCTTGCAAAGACATGAGTTGACTGTAAAAGGTATTTTGAGCTTGGCATATTTAACCACTTGCTAACATCAGGTTAGTGTGATTTCAGTGGAGTTCTGTTAAGAATGGACAATGATTTTGTTAGCATTTAATGATGTACAACATTGTATTATCCTCTCATTATGTTAAATACGTGTATACTGTTTTCTCAAGTTGTATTTTTTCAGGAGAGAAACTATATCAGCTTGTGTTATTTACTCCCCACAGACACTTGTACAGAACACAGAGTAGGTACACACTGAACCCTTGTTATGTGTGAAGTATTTTCTACCTGCTCTTAATAGGAGGAAAAACTAAGACACATTCTGTCCTTGTAAGCTTCTAATTTGCAGATCCATTTCACAGCACAAATTAATTTGGAAGGCAGTTTGGAACTTGGAATACATTTTCCCATCAGAATAATATTCCACATTCAGTTTCCACAAAATCATGTTTATACAGATATGAATCTGAAGCATGGTACCAGTAATGTCTTACTATTTCAACAGTTTACTCTAATTAACCACCATGGATAAGATTATGTCTGATAAACTTGGTAGGCTGAGGAGCTTCTAGAGCCCAATTTGTTGCCATATACATTGAAGAGAGCACTGTTCTCCAATTTAATGAGTTGGGACACTTCAGTTTTCTCCTTTTCCTTCTATTTCGTTTATAGGAATTACTGATTTTTATGGCATTTGGAGGTAATACACCTTGGGCAATGAAAGGCTGAGCATTTATTTATCCCTGGGTCTTCAAATGAGTTGAGGAGAAGGCCATCCTCACGTATAAGCAGTCACGTATGTCAGGACCAAAAAGTGGGTTCTCTTCATCTGTGCTGGGCAATAAATGTCAGTAGCCAACAATTAGAAGTATATTTCTTCTTTTGGAGAAGTATAACTCGAAAGTAATGGATGAATTAAATCTTTTGGTACCCTGTAGTCGGCTGCATTTGAATATACCCATTCAGTAAAAGAACACATATAAAAATGAGAAAATAAGATAATATTATATGAAGAAAGAATGCATAATAAATTCTACACAGGTAAAATTCAATTTTCACAAATGCCATTTTAACATCTGGTTTTGTATAATAAGACTATTTCCAAATCCTCCTGACAGCCCTTATATAGTCTATTTCACTGATATGGATAAAAACAATCTTTTGGAAAGAAAACTACTGTAAAACAGATGTTTTCAAAAGTTCCTGAATATGTAAATAGTAAACCTTTATGACAAGCAAGCTTGGTAGGGCAGGAGTAGGCCTGGAGAAAAGAGAAACGTTAGAGCAGCCTGCTAGAGAATGAAAGAGTGAGAAAAGTCCTGGGAGGAGAAAGTGGTCAGAAAGGAGGCAGATGGGAAACCTAGGGTCATCCAGGGGATGGGGTCTAGCTGCAGCTCTTCCTCCTGAAGAGCAGTCAAAACACTGCTTCCTGCTGCTACCCAAGGATTTGACATTTGCTCCAGTTAGTGATAGCCTCAAAATCAGTCCATATCCTTATCTGTCCAAATCTCTTTGAAGTAAGTCTTCAAGTCAGTCTTTTTAAAGGCAATCAGAATAATTTACTTCTTGTTTTGTTTTGCTTTTGTTTTTCTTGGACTTGGCAATGTAAAGTTTAGGCAACTAGTTTTGTTCATCTTAGTATACTGAACCTAATGAAGGCCCTTGATCTAGCTGGGTCTGTCTAGATGCCAAGAATGGTCAACATCTATGAAGGATTCCTGTGTTTGGACCCCTATGTACCCTGCATCCTCTTTCTTTTCTGCTGTTTGTTTTTCTGCCCTAAATATTTACCTGGATCTTCTTTTTTTTTTTTTTTTTTTTAATAAATTTATTTATTTTTGGCTGCGTTGGGTCTTCGTTGCTGCATGCAGGCTTCCTCTAGTTGCGGCGAGCAGGGGTTACTCTTCATTGTGGTGCACAGGCTTTTCATTGCAGTGGCTTCTCATTGGGAAGCACGGGCTCTAGGACCACGGGCTTCAGTAGTTGTGGCACGTGGGCTCAGTAGTTGTGGCTCACGGGCTCAGTAGTTGTGGCACACGAGCTTAGTTGCTCCGTGGCATGTGGGATCTTCCCGGACCAGGGCTCGAACCCATGTCCCCTGCATTGGCAGGTGGATTGTTAACCACTGTGCCACCAGGGAAGTCTGTACCTGGATCTTCTTATGACTGATTCTTTTTTTGTCATTTTGGTTTCAACTCAAATACCACCTTCTGAGAGGCCTTTTTTAACCAACTAATCAAAATGACTCCAGCTCTTTTTATCCTATCATTCTTGTTTAGTGTCTTCATAGAATTTATTGCCACTTGACGTTATTTTTGTTGTCTGACTCTTCCCGTGGATCTGTGCCAATCTTATTCACTGGTGAATCCCCATCATCTAGAAAAATGCTGAGCACAGACTACTCAATAACTAATAGATAAATGAAAGAATGCCCACTTCTCTGCATCCCTTCTGCCATATCTATGTATTATAGTTGTCCTCTCAGGTTCTGATGTCCTCATCTGATTTTCCCTAAATGTTTACCCCTTCCTATCCTGGAACCTGCACTATTCTGTAAAGCCAAAAGCACTCCATCTTTTTTTGGGGGGGTGGAAACTTGAGGTCTCTCTTTTCCAATTGTTGACAATTAGTAATTTTACATATGGTTCATAACATCAGAAAGGTCATTCACTCAGGGTAAATAAAATTTAGAGGATTTCTACTCTCAGTAGAGGGTTTACAAATAAGGCGATAGTTGGTCCTCATTGGAAACCAACCAAGAGGATGTAGAAATAGACTCAGATACAATTTGTAAGGTACAATGGAAATGGCAGGTGTCTTATGCCTGGTATTATTATGGTCAGCATGTATAGCTTCTAGGGATGAAACAGTGATTTGGCTGGGATTCCCCTTTCTACCTTTAGAAGTATTTCAGGACAAGGTAAGCTTGCCTGAATATTAAGGAATAGGACTATACCTTTGTTTACTTTATCTTTACTCCCCAGTTGTGACTATTTATAATAAGGAATAGAAAATGCTTCTCCCCAGCTTTTGACATCAGCCTTAAAGTACTTCCTTACTTTCTCTAACTTTTCCTGTATTAAATCAAAGCAGTAGAAAATAGGATAAGCTGAAAATTAAAGGTCTTTCTTACTCTTTGAATGTTATTTTAATTGGCACAGAAGTAACCAAATATGGGTATACTTGGAGAGTAATAACTGATAACCTTTACCAAGAACATTATTTAAATATGTGTTTATATATACATATATACCTTTTGAAGCCCTTATTACATGCCACACAACTATGAACTCCACCCTCATTTACTTACAGACAGTGTCTGGTACTTAGGGACAGTGATAAGAGAAATTATTTGTCTTAGATACTGTTTTGAAAGCAGATTTGTTTGGTAGTAGAATACTGGGTACCAAACAGGATAGGGTAGGAACAGATGCCTGTTAAGTTTTGAGTTACTTTAGAGTTTCTTAGTGCCAAGTCTTCTCTGTGAACCTCTTTGCCTGCCTTTTATTTCGCCCTGGTTGTTTGTGACTAAGAGGAGGAAATGAGAGGTGAGAATATCTAGCATGAGATGGAAGAGTGTAGTAACCAGGGAAGAAAATGGGAAGGGGTTCTATGGTTATAAGAAGTGATATGAGAGGTGTGAGACATTTCCTCAAAAAAACTCCCTTTTTTTTTTTTTTATTTTAAATATTTATTTATTTATTTATTTATTTATTTATTTATGGCTGTGTTGGGTCTTCGTTTCTGTGCAAGGGCTTTCTCTAGTTGCGGCAAGCGGGGGCCACTCTTCATCGCGGTGCGCGGGCCTCTCACTATCGTGGCCTCTCTTGTTGCGGAGCACAGGCTCCAGACGCGCAGGCTCAGTAATTGTGGCTCACGGGCCTAGTTGCTCTGCGGCATGTGGGATCCTCCCAGACCAGGGCTCGAACCCGTGTCCCCTGCATTGGCAGGCGGATTCTCAACCACTGCGCCACCAGGGAAGCCCAAAACTCCCATTTTTATGCAAGAGAGAGAAAGAGGGTAGGGGAAAGGCATCGGATGACTACATATAGCAACTAAAGTTTTCTCTTATTCATAGGTTGACATTTAATTTATTGTCCAATATGGGGTATTCTTTAGAGTGAAACAAGATATTATTAATAAAGTATTAGAAATTACAGATGCCAATGAGGATGTATGATTACTTATATAGAGATTAAGTCATCATAATCTCTTTTATAAAGGTATAGCATAAAGACTTTTGCATTGCTCAAAACAAATTAAACTCTGAGCAAAAACCTGGATCTAAGATGGAAAAGATAAGTGATATTATCTTAAGCACCTGAAAAATTCCTATCTACCTTTCACCCTATACTAACATTTTTAAAACCAGATTTGGAGATACCTAAGAGTTTACCCTAGTAAAGTGAGTTAAATATTATCAGCCATTTAACCTCAGTGTAAGTGGATTTATCAAAACATTTTCCTGAACTTTGTTTTTATTTTTCATTATGAAATCACTTTTTTATTTTTTAGCATTATTTACATATTACTTTTTATTTTTTTAGAACAGTGCTTTTTTTATTGGAGTATAGTTGATTTGCAATGTTGTATTAGTTTCAGTTGTGCAACAAAGTGATTCAGTTTATTTATATATATATGTATATATATACATATATATAAAGTGATTCAGTTTATCTGTCTATCTACCTATCTGTCTGTCTATCCATCTATCCATCCATCCATCCATCCATAGTAGGTCCTTGCTGTTTATCTATTTTATATATAGTATTGTGTATATGTTAATCCCAAACTCCTAATTTATCCCTTTGTTTTGATTGGGACGCAGAAATTCAGAGAGCCTAAGGCATAAGTACTAGAGAGGGGTGTGTGTGTGTGTGTACCTGTGTGTATAAGCATGTGTGTGTGTTAGGGGATAGGGGTTTAAGAGAAATCACCAAGTAAAATGCCGACTAGGAGATAGAGGCATACTAATATTTAGGTCACCAGTGTACCCAGCAGGACTGGTTCTGATTATACAACGAACTTCTACTAATGTCTTCTATATTTTTACTACTATGGAATTTTACTACTTTAAGTCTAGTGTCACAATCAGTTTAATGAAAAATTAATTTTACAGTTTTTAAAAGTTTGAGTGACAATTGAGAGACAAATAAAAAAAGAACGTACTTGACATGATTAAACAGTGTCTTTTAAATCTTTTGAGTTCTATAAAGAAAGAAAGTAATAGATACAAGCAAATCATTATCATAGGTTTCCTCTTCTCATGCAAAGTGAAATGGAAAATCCATATGCATTTTAGTCCTACCCAAAAGTAACATTTTACAAAGTCTGGCCTCAGTCCTCAAGATGGTTCAGACATATGTTTTTGCCTTAATATGTCTAGATGCTGTCTCATTCCTTCCCTTCATTTTACATGTGTAGACTCAGCCAACATGCATGTCGAGTTGGACTCACCTCTCCCTTAAACATGCACTTAGCAGTTGACTCAGAATTAAACTTTTAGTATTTTGTAGGTCAACCTTAAATCAGTGATGGAGCAGAAAAGAGAACAGAGGGTCTGTTGTACATTTCTCTGTGGGGGAACATGAAAAAAAAATAATGGCTTGAGAAGCTATGGTAACTAAAGCTGCTAGCAGAGAAATCTGACAGTCACAGAGTGTTCTTCAAGCATTGGGCCAGAAGAACAGATTTCTGATTTATGCTTCAGAGTCTGGAGGTTTGTGAAAATCCATTGGAGAAAGTTTAATGCGAGGAGGCCATACTCTGAAAAATAAAGTTTACAGAAATCACACTTCATATAAAATAGTCATTTACTCATGAATTGTGTTTAATTACCTAATCAATTAGAAAATATAGATTTATGTCTGTTTATATAGTCTATAAACAAACAGCTAGTTTATTAAAATGTCACATAAATGATGCAATCCCATTACTTTTGCGCCATGGACTAGGTAAACTCCTCTGCTGTCTATGGAACTCTTACATCTGCGTGTAAAAGAGAAACAAAACACCAATTATATAGCTCTGTGGATGGGCCATAATGTTGCCTGCCCTGGTCATGCCCACCCCACCCTCACTTCCTGCTAAAGAAAAGGGAGAAACATCCCCTAAAGATGTCAGCAATACTGATTGCTGAGAGGTATATGCCCTTTTGCCTTTTTCTCCTTTCCAGTCTTACAATAACAGTTATAGAAAGAAAATACTGCTTTCTGAGAATTTTCCAAAAGAGAAAGAGACTAAACAACATACTCAGTGGGCAAATTTAGAGAACAAGATCTGGAAGCAGAGTAGGGAAAGAAGAGGAAACAGTAGTTGCCAAAATAATTAAAAAGATAATCAAGGTAATGGTGGAGAAGATAGTTTTTAATCTAGAAAATTTAAAAAAATATATTATAAATTATAAGTAGGAAATTGACCACTAGCTTATGGAAAAAAAAGAAAACCTCAAAAGTAAATGTACAAATAGAAGTATTTACTTAGGTATATGATACTGATGTTTAAATTTTAGTTTAATACATGATTGTTTCCTCTAAATGTCATGAAATAGCTGGATATTTCTGAATATTAAGATATTTCAGAATATCTACATGCTTAGGGTTGAATAGGTAATACACTCACATATTTAAATTATCAGTCTAATCTTCATTCAAATGTCTGAGTATTGTACAGACACAGTGTAAAAGAAAACCTAAAAAGAATATTAGGAAATGTATAAAAAGAAAATAGGATAAAAAATAAAATATGTGAATAGAAGCTTTTTATTTTTCAGACTTAAATTTGTGTATTACCAGTATTTTTCTTAAAGTGTTTGAATGCCACATAACTACTTTGTAATCCCAGCTCCACCCTCATTTCATGCTGGGCTTACTGACAGGTTTGCTCATTTACTTACCTTTCCTAGCAGAGCAAGCTGTGATACATCACTGGGTAAATTACATGTGCTTTTACCCTATTTTTTTCAAACATTCATATAGTTGGACCATGGGAGAGAGCCAGAGAATTACAGTAAGTGCAGTTCTTAATAGTTGACAAGTCTACTAATAATATTTCTTTTGTATTGATTCTGTTTCTATTCTAAACTTGATTTAAAGATAAATGAGAGTATGTTAAATATTTTTAAACACCTTTATGCTATTTTGGCAAATTCTTTTGTCAGTGTAATTTTCTATCTTTCTTCCTAAGAGGTTCTATTCTGAATTTTTCTGAAATAAGAACTTGCTGTGACCTTGTGTACCTGGGTGGGGTGGGGAGACTTAGCAAGCTTTGTGAGATTGAATGAGAGTCTTGAAAAAGCACTTTGTTGATTAAAGAAATTTACTGGACAGGAGGATTTGTTTCCCCTTTCTGACTTAAATTCAATTTTCCCCTTCATTTGCTAAAAGGTTGGCTGTCTTAAAGCATGGAATGGATCTTTGCCCTTTACCATGCTTGGACAAAACAGACATTGTAGGTCCATGCTTGACTCAGTGCTGTCCATATAGGCACCATATAAACCTTAAGACATAGCTAGATTGAACTTGAACCTTTTACCATAATAGCAAATGCTTCTCTATACAAAAAATGTAAATATACCTTATAAAGTTTGGGATTGCTGTGCTCTTCTGTTCAAAGGTCCAGAAGACTTCAGGGAAATAGAAAGTTGCTTTCCATGGGGAAAGTTAGAAGAAAAGGCAAAGGCAACAATTTATGCAATAAATACTATGCTAAATATTTTACATATATATGACTCTATTTATACCAAAAAGCTATCTTCCAGCAAGCATATATGTACATGAAGAGGTTCAAAGTTGGGGTGGTAAAATAACTCTTCAAAATTACCCAGATAGTAAGTAAAATAATTGTGATTCAAACTAGTACAGGGAATAGTTAGAAGAGAAGGAAAAACAGACACATGACACCAATGCCACTCAGAATAATCCTGAGTTCTAAAATGCTGCCCCGTTGTCAGAATACATATTCAATTATATTTAAAAAATATGTTCTATGTAAAAATTCGCAGATGTAGTCTGGATATAGTATCTCTTGAACATTTTACCCAGCTTTGTTAAGGTATAATTGACAATTAAAAAGAAATATATGTGTTTAATGAGTGCAAGTTGATGTTTTGATATACATATACATAGTGAAATAATCACCATAATTAAGCTAATTTACATATGCATCACCTCACATACTTACCTTTTTCTTTTTTCCCATGGTGAGAACATTTAGGATCGATCCTTTTAGCAAACTTCAAGTATACAGTACAGTATTAACTAGTAACATTGTTGTGCATTAGATATCCAGAACATCTCCATCTGGGGAGATGTTGGTCAAGGGGAAATGGAGACATGTTGAACCTTTTTAATTTTGATAGGGAGAATCTGATTAACCAACCACTATAAAAATTAGAACAAAATATTGCTGCTTGGAATTACATTCTGATTGTAATATGGTCACATCATCTGACTTGAGCATACAGGCAATGTGATTATAGCATCTGTTACCACACTCATCACCCAGGTGGATTTAGCCATTCTGGCTGCTGGCACCATCTGACAATAGTCTGTGACACTTAACCTTCAGGCAAAGATCCCAAGCGTATGGTGACATTTTCATGTATTAACTGAACCTTTTACCCTTTATCTCAATGCTTTTATACTCTCTGACAGAGCCTTGGTTGCTCTGCATTTACTGGATTTTTACTGTGTTTCTTCTACAGTTGGAGTTTGACAGGTAGCACATCAATCCAATGTTACCTTGAAAATGAGCCATATCAGAATGATAGTAAGTGACCTGAAGATGAAGTTGTGTAACTATTAAGTCAAATGACCATGTAAGATCTAGTCAGCATTGATCTTTGCTCTTTGTTCGATTTAAATGCTACTAGCACAGAATCAACAAATTCTCACCAAAATGGGAAATCATAGCTTTGGCAACAGTGTGGTGATATGAAACATTAGGTCACAAGAATTGGGTTCAAGTTCCAGCTCTACAGTTAGCTGGTCACATGACTTTGAGCCAGTTATATAACCATTTTAGAGGCTGGAGGTTTTACTTGAAAGATGATGGAGGAGAGGGGTTAGACCAGATCACTTCTAAGATGCATCCCTTCCACCTTGAAGTTCTGTGAAATGTTTAAGAGAATTCAAGATTTCTCAACCCTGCTTAATATCTATTCAGAAGTCTTAGGCAGTGTTTTCTTTATATAAGAAGAATGTTTTTCATGTTGCCTATCATTTTGCCTTCATTATACTAGCTATCTATTGCTGTGTAATGAATCACCACAGATGTAGCAGTTTAGAACAACACATTTATTATCTCACAGTTTCTGTGGGTAAGAAGACTGGGCCTGGATTAGTTGGGTCCCCTATTTTGGATCTCAAGAGACTACAATCACTTTGCCGCATGGGTTGTGCTCTCTCTGGAGGCTCAACAGGGAAAGAATCCACCATATTCAAGCTTTTTTAGGTTGTTGGCAGAATTCATTTCTTTTTGTTTGTTTGTTAAAGACATTTTTTTATCGGAGTGTAATTGCTTCACAATGTTGTGTTACTTTCTGCTGTACAATGAAGTGAATCAGCTGTATGTATACCTATATCCCCTCCCTCTTAGACCTCCCTCCCCCACCCCTATCCCACCCATCTAGGTCATCACAGAGCACTAAGGGCCGCAACCTTTTGCTGACTATTGACTGGAGGCTGCCCTCATTTCCTAGTGGCTGTCTGCAGTTCCTTGCCATGTGGGCTTTCCCAGCATGACTGCTTGCTTCATCTCGCCCCTGAGGAGTCTCTAGCATCAGTGTCCTAAAATGGGGTCTTAGATAATGTGACATAATCATGGAAGTGACATTTCTCATAACCTTTGCTATGTAATATAACCTAATCACAGGAATGACATCCCATCATTTTTGCCATGTTCTGTTAGAACCAAGTTGCAGGTCCTGCCTAAACTCAAGGAAAGAGGATTATACAAATGTGTGAACACCAGTAGGCAGGATTATTGGGTCACCTTTGGGTCTATTCACCACAATAGTATTAATAATGGATAATATTTATGAACCTTCACTTTGTGACAGCACTTTTTAATATTGATAAATGTATATAATACTATTAATATCTTTAGTTTGTCAATGAGAAGTGAGTCAAAAAGACGACTAGTAAATTGTCCAAGATTACACAGAATAAGAATATTTTTTTATCTTTCTATGTTTGGGTTTCTAAAACTTGCCTTGTGGAAACTTTATATTTTTCTATTTCATATACAGGTAGGGAAGCCTTGACTAAGCAGCTGAGTGTACTTTATTATTTCATTGTCCAAATAGCTAAGCTCTCCTAGAAATATCGAATAGACTGGAAAGTAGCATATATCTTTTTTAAATAAGCAAACTATTTTTATACATACAGGCATGAGTGGCAAGATAACATTGGGGACCACAGGGGGCATGTGCGCTCAAGTGCACGTGTAGATGTTTCAGTGGCAAATTCCAGTGTAGCTACAGCAGAGTATAAGGAGAAAATGTACAGACTTGGGATATTGTGTCCAGGCTGTTTCCCACTGCTGCAGCGTGAGCAGTTAGACGCTTTGCTTTTGACAACCCTGGGTAGCATTTTAGATACTGCTTTGAATGCTTGAGGATTCATTCTCCGTTTGTTCCCGTGGAACTCTTCTAGTGACACCCAGTATAGGGGATATTCTTAAGGGTGAAACCACTGACAGACTACACTTGCTTTTCCTCTGGGACTTTTGAGGCGCGGTCTTTTCAGCTCCCTGCATTCATGGAGAAAAGTGCCTCCAACACAGAAATGATTGTAAGATAGCATTGCCTTTCACTCAGGAGCTAGAGGAGCACACAGGAGAATTGAAGGAAGGAAATAACCGGATTTCTTCTGCTCTCCCTATCAAGGCAATACGGGAAGCTGGAATCAGCTTCATTAATACCAATGAGAAATACTGGGTTTAGTCTATCTTTCAATTCACTTACCTTTCTTTTAAAAAAATTGAGAGGTTTGTCTTTGTCACATGGTGTGTCATGATTAATCAAGTATATTGGATGGGCAAATGGTTTAATAGTTATTGTAATTTGTCACATCAGACATGGCTTATTATGCATTATTAATACCTAAATGTAAAATTAGTTAAACGGGGTCTGGCTTCTGTTCAAGATGGTTGTATGTTAGCAGCAGCAAGTTTGAAAGACACCCTGCCCCCACAGGGATGGCTTAACCAATATCACCTTATCCTTTTTGTTTCTGTATCAGGGCTTCCTCATATGATAATTATGTTGAGGAAATCTTTATTCAGCAGGAAGGCATATAGCCATCCCAGTGAGACAAGGAGTCTCCAGGCTTCATTAACACAGAGACCCAGGAGGTCACATAATCTAAGAAGGTGCTTTTTTTTTTTTTTTCTCCAAAGCAAGGTGGAAGTTCAGAAACGTAATTTTAAAACATTTTTATTTGCAAACCCTAAAATGTGTTTATTTTGGTACTTGTGTTCTTTTGATAAATTTGGTGAATGTACAGTTGTATGTTTTAAACCTGAGTACTAAACCTTGAAACCTTTATCAGAACTGGATATAATTACAAAAGAAATAGGAGTCATGTTAGTGTCTACACAGGAGTAACAGTTCATTTTGAGGAATGTGAGGGGTTCAGATCTTTTCACTTTCTACTTCAGTCAAGGAAGGACCTTGGTCTTGTGTATCTATTATTAATATTCACTTTGTTAATTTCCCAGGTGTTTTACAATCAAAGAAAGGGGAGTGTCTCAACATAGTGTAAACTATATCTGGGACAGTGGTTGCTGCCTCATAGTTCTAAGTCTACTCTGATTTTAGTTGCTCATATCAATCCTTTCTAAGGAGGTGACCATCCCTAGTTAGGAAAGGTTCCAGGGGTCCGTCAGTCCAAAGATGGCTCAGCCTGCCTGCTCTCACACTGCTGCCTTTCCAAGCAAGCCAGTTGTATACTTTTAACATCTCTTGAAAGTCGAACAGCTCCATATCTTACCATAAACAGACATATTCTTTTCTAATTGTTTGGCAACATCGGTTTCCTAAAATATTCATCATTTCATGTTCAGTGACCATCTTTTTCATTCAGTTCATGTTGAAAACCTGCTATATAATTAGAGTCCTACTAAACACAGTGAGACATTTCAAAGAATTATAAAATGTGAGCCCAGATGGCAAGGAGATCACAATATACTTGGGGAGAAAAGATTAAAATATTCAAAGAGAGAGAATATACTTTATAGTTAGTTTGGGACATGTAAATTCTATGTCCTGTGGAAATGCCGGGGAGATCAGGTGAGGTTGGGACTGTCAGCTCAGCCTTCATGGGAGAGTGAACTTGAGCTTGAGCTAGAGGATGGCTGGTATTTCATTGGGTGAAGGACAAGAAAGGGAATGATTAGCAAGAGGAACAGTGTGAGGAAAGGCTTTGGGCTATAGTTAGCTGTGCGCCACAGAAGGTGAGAACCTGAACCTGATTTCTTTAGAAGGTGGATAGGATAAGGTCAGATGATAGAAGACTTATAAAAAGGTTGGGCAAAGCAGTTCGATTTTGTGTGCCAGTTGACCAGAAGCTCCTGAATATTCTACTTGTCATTAGAGAGCTGGCACGTAGAAAGTAGGGATTCACCCAGAAACAGTATAAACTGTCAGTTTTGAGATGTGAACTCATGTTTACACTTGCTTGACACATGAGTTTTAGGCTTAAGATCCCAAAGTGACCTCTCTTTTATACAGAGGCCAAATCAACGTAGTGTCTTCTGTTCTGTGAAGGGACATAGAGTCATGATAGGCCAGTACAGTAATCACTGAATGTTTTGTAAATCCACCAGGAGTCTTAGGGGCTTCTTGTTCATTCTAGGAGAAATACCAAAGGAAGGGGACAATAAAATATTTTTTTACCTAAGCCTTTTAAAAAAACTGTCTTTGAAATTCCAAAAGGTGATGTAATTATGCCATTCCATCAATGAAGCCTAGAAACACTTTGGCTATGATGCTTTGAAAATGATTACTATTGATTGGACGTGCCTCAATTTTAGGCCTGATGTATTCTCTATGTATTTGCCTGAACAAATTCTCTGGAAGTTGTGTCATCAAAATACATTTGCTGCTTAATATGCTAGATTTGCTATATAACATGGTCAGTTACAAAGCAGCTTCTCCAGAATGGATTCTCAATGTACTTCACTTTGTTTATAATATGATATAGAAAATATCAGTAGCATATATGCACATTTATATTTCCAAGTACTCTTTCTGAGCCTTCCATATCTGCAGTCAACCCCTCTTTTAGAACTTGAATTAAATATACATTCAGCCTCCTTCATATGAAGTCATCATGGCTAGAATATTTCTAATTAATGATGACACTTTTCCCAGTAAGATTCTGTTTTCTACAGAAGAGAATTCTTTGCAGTAAGAAGCATATTTTTTTTAATCCAACCAGCAATTATCCAACAATTTTGGATTGAACTCCCAAGGAAAAAGAATCTAGTAAGCCTTGCCCGATATTAGTGGGTTATTTTAATTCCATTGAAACTTTTTAGGGCCGTCTAATATTTATATCACCTAGTCCCTGTTCACCAGTTATTTCTCAATTCCAGAAGAAATAAGTTATAGTAGAATCATAGAATGTTAGAAGAAGCTTTAGGCTTCATTGCTTCCAAGGTTTCCTAACAGGTGGCCAGCAGCCTCAAGTTGTTTGCCATGAATTTTATATTATTCTGCTCGAGTATATAAATGTCTTTAGGTTAGATGTAAGGATACAGTCTGGTTTACTTCAGTCCTGAACACGCCCTGCCACCTTTCACCCAGCTGCTTCCTACCTGACGGTACCTACTGTGAAAGAGTTTGTATTTGTGTCTCTGTAGAGATTCTCCTCTTTTTTTTTAAGTGATTAAAAATATTAGGCTGAGAGGGTGTGAAAGATCTCCTCCAAAGTAATTTCTGAAATCTAAAAATATGGAGTCTCTACTTGGCTCCGAATGTATCTAGGATGACGATCTTACATACCCTTCACCACACTATGATTTACTTGATATTTTTCCTGTGCATAATTCATTGCCATCCATTGCCAACTTATACATAAGGAAACTTACGAAAGTTGCATTTTATTAACATTGCACCTGCCATCTAAATCGAAGCGAGATCCTGAAGGTGCTGCAAAATATTTAAATAAGTCATTTTCTTTTGTTATTTTTAAAAATTGTTACTATTTATAAGAAATTGATTCTACCTGGAATTAGAAAAAGAAAGTTAACAGTTCTCTTTACCTCTAATCACACCTGGATGCACTGGCTGGAATGCTTTGAGGGGCTCCTGAGATGTCTGACATTTGGTTGACTTGTGTGATTAGACCTAATTCCATTAGGATGTGAAGCTTCTGGTACTTGAGACTCCTTGAAAGGGCTACACCTTTCAGTGTGTGCCCAGGACTTTTTGTTTCCCTCTGAGTTGCCGCCTTCTTGAGAAACTCTAATGCCTTTTCAAGGAGAAATTTTGAAAGACTTTTTTTTGTGGCTAGTTCACACTGAAAGCACGGCACAGGCTGGCAGAGAGAAGCAGAGCCTGTGTAAAGGGATAAAGGAGAACAGGTGGCTTATGAGCTGCATAAGCTGCAGGAGATAACCGGCTTTGACTCCTACTCATGAGACGTCTTCAGAAACGTGGTCCCGGAACTCCCGGCTTCTGCCTTCCACTACCCTACTTTCACCATGCCACCCTGCCCTCTCCTCCTTCCTGCAGTGGTAGATCATCTGAACGCAAAAGCAAAAAGATGCTCCTCAGTGCTAAGAAGAGTGAGATGGCAAGAAGACAGTGAGGCATTGGGAAAGACATCGGTTCCAGAAATTTGATTCTAGGCATGTAGTGCCAGGGTGGAGGACTTTTATTTAATTTTCTAGAAAAATGTTCAGGTTATTTTATACTGAGATGTGAAATCTCATTTGCAGCTAAGCCCTGGAGGGAGCGAAAGAAACTAGGAGAGCTCATGAAGACAAGCGTAATAGGATTAATAAGAAAAAGGCCAAAGACATAAGCCTTCATTGTAGAAACTCAGCGCTAAATTTTAGCATTGATGAAGGGGGAAACGTCGATACTTAGCCAAACATTTGTGCCTTCAGGGTACAACAGCTGAGGGATGGTGCCTTCATAGGCCGGTGCTGCTTGGGTAGGTTATCTGCTCTTCCCAGGAGAGAGGGCCACTCTGATAGAACAAGGAAAGAAAATCACTGCATGGCAGCAATTCCTGAAACCTCATTCATAGAAATAATTCTCAGAATGTATTCTGTGTAATTAAAGCAACATTTAGGGTTGCATATTAATCCACTGAATTAAGAATTGGAAACTCATTTGACAATCAAGGGCCTGAATGTTAAATTACCTGTTTATAAATTTATGGCTTGAATGAAAGAAAAAAAAAAACACAAATAGAATTCTCAATCTAAAGAGTCAATTTATATGAGAGTTCCAGGTCACTCATGAACATGGATTATAGTCTAAGGTGGTAATCAAATTGTCAGCTTCATAGTTGGTTCTTTTTCCTCTTTCATAAAGGTCGATTGCTACAAAATAATTTGGGCTGAAAATGTGGCTGCCAAAGCAATTTAAATCACTGTACCGAAAGGAACATTATCTAGTTCTTTCAACTGCATAGTCATACCTATTTTCAGGGTAATGTTTGCAGCACCTATTTGATAACTGGGTAAAGAAGGTGATGTTGACTCTAGGCTAAGGGATAGTCAGGTGCTGATGATTTCAGTTTCCAAAAGGCTTCATTCATTCTTCTAATTTATGGCACTGAATTGATTTTTTCCAGTATTACTTTCCTAATAAGATCAGTGTCTTTTTTTTAAAGTATTATTTGTAAAGCAATATTAATGCTGCCAAACTGACAGTTGAAGTGAACAGAAGTATCATAGTTAGCAGGGGAACCAGTTTGAGTATTTTATATACTACAGAGAACAATGCAATTTAAGTTTAGAAATAGTTCTAGGCATGAGCGGACACCACGTATCTATTCCTAGCATCTTTGTCTATTTAACCATCAGGATTCCTATTATAATAGAAGACATACATTATGATTACAGAAATATAATCTATATATAAACAGATGTATTATGTAATTTCCATATTCCAGAATTTATATTTTAATTTTGTACAAGGCAAGAACATAAAAAATGGTTTTCTGGATTTTAGTTTTATTCAGATAAAAACATTTGCAAATTCGGTCTTCTTGATAATCTGATAATAATATCACCGCATTCATATACAGGAGGGACGTCTCTGTGTGGCTTTTATGAGATGACCTTAAGAAGGTGGTGCCAATTAGGATGGCCAAATCAGTTTTCCATGTTTCATTCAACAATGTTTATATATAAACGGAAGACCACCTGTTTTAACATGGGAAGACTACTGTCCAGTGGCGACGCAGAATCCAGAAGTGTTTATTGAAAAGATAGATTTGCAAAGAGGTCACAGATTTTAGTTTAGTTATCAGGAGGCACTGTTTTCTAAGGTTTGGAGGTATAAACCAGAGTCCTTTTTAGGAAAGGTGGCCACTAAATTCTTTAAATCCATTTAGAAAAGTTCACTGAGGAAGAGGAGGCCCTGATATACCCTGTTTTCCGAGTCTGTCTCCATCGTGGTTGTCATAATTAACATGGTGATCTTTTTGTCATCACTGTTATTATTTTCAGCACCATCACCATCATCAGACCTTAGATCTCATGATTAAAAATGATCCCCATGTGCACAGCCAAATCTATTAGGATCAAAATAGCCAGTCTAGCTGTTTCTTGAGAGGCTGTTTTGGCCTCACATGCAGATGCTGGGTCCAATGTTTTGAGTATCCACCATGTGGCTTGGTTCTAAAGATGAATCTCAGCCAATGTGAGGCACTGAATGTTCTGGCCCCACCACATTTATACAGAGTCAGCCATGGTCTTCATTTCAGCTGTGCTCACTGGCTCATACTTGTTGAAGATGGTAAATAAAAATGAGATATGTCTGGCAATTTGTCCATTTCTATTTAAGTGGGTCATCAGTACAGCCGTGCAAATGACAAGGTCCTGCAAACATCAGCCACTCTTGTGACTGGGCTGCCTTAATGGGTCAATTGGAATGACTACATCCAATTCAAACAGGGACACGGGGCTGAGGTCTAGACTTTTGCCGAATCATGCTACTCCCGGCCCTCTAATTTTGCTGCGTTTTTATTTGAACTTCCTTTTCAACATTCAACCCTAATTACTCAGTGCACTCCTCCTGGAAATGCTTTCTCTCTGTCCCTTTATGAGCCAAACAATGAAACCCTTTGATCCTGCCTTCCTTTCCTACCTTTTTTTTTTTTTCAACACACTGGGACTCTTGCATCAACAGTCAATTTTAGGAGAAGGCTCTGCTCCTTTCTTATTTGAATAAAGGACTCATTGAGAAATGGATGAGAGACCTTTGACAAAGGAGAGAAAATGCAATTGGGTGCCTGAAGGAAGGAGTGAATCCGTACCCTCATCTATCACTACTGATTAGCTGCAGTAGGAGAGAGACAGAGAGAGACCGGAAATAACAAATGGATTCGCAGGAGAGGCTGGGCTTCGCTGCCTGGTTTTTCTGGCTCATCCATCATGTCCATTGTGGCTGATGTGTGGCTCTGTCACTCCTACCTCCATCCCGCCCACCAGAGAGTCAGGAACTGTGACAGGCAGTCCCTGGTCCACAGTCTTTTCAGAAGCAACGGTATATTCAGCCCCTGCACGAAACGTCTGAGAGTCGGGATCTTACTGTCTGATGTTTCTATTGCAGTTTACCTTAGGAAAACTGTGTTTCCGTGATGCCAGTCATTCTCTCGAGCTCTGGCCTTGCCAGTCCCTCCTCGGGGCGAGTGCTGGCAGCGTGCCCATCCTGTTCATCGTGCCCACACAACTGATAGGCCGACGTTACATAAAACGTTAACAGGAGGTGGGGTAGGGGGTGGGAGGGTTCCTAAAAATGTTGCAGCCGTCCAAGTGTGAAGTGGAAAGATGAAGAAAGGTGCTTCCTGAAGCCGTTTATATCCATCATCTGTTCTGGGTCTCACTCTTAATGTGTCTCCTGTTCGGTCTCTTCCTCCCCCCTCGCTCCTTAGGCTGGATCCTTCTCTGGGAAGACACATCTGGAGAGACGTAGTGGAGAGAAGAGAGGCGTATTTGTATATAACGAGAACTTTTGTAGCAAAGTCTTCTGCCGACATCGTTCCTTCTCCAAGGGGCTCAGTAGCATAGCGTTCAGGCACACACACGGAGTGGTTACCAGATCACACGGTTTCACATTTGAAATGTGCGAGGGAGAGCATGTATGTTTCCATTTAATTGTGGTTATATCAGCTGTGAAGGAACATCATACCACTTTGTACCACTTGGAACGAAAAGATGAAGCCACTCTGTCAAGACACCATCCCTTTTCTTCAACCTAGTCCTTGGTTCCATTTTCACTTTTCCTTAAATTAGAGACCACAAATATACTAATCTCACAGATTGATAGGAATTCTCAAATTGGGCAGGGCGACTCTTCAGTGTAGATGAGCTATTTGTAGATTTTGCATTTGTCTTTACTCTCAGAGAATTTTTCCTGCTGAACAAGACATGGGTGAGCTTCAGTGAGGTGGAAGGGGAGGTACTCACACTGAATGCTTGCTATCAGACAATGTCTACTAGTATTTTCTTTTGATCTTTATAATATCTGCATGAATTGGGAGTTATTAGTTTTACCTTACACACATGGAAAGTGACCCCTGGTCATGGACTAAAAACACAGCAATGGCTTCTTCTGATGCGAGCTTGCCTACTGACTCAACTGTTATGCAGTGATGCCTTTACCGTCTGCTACCCCTTTAGCTCTTCAAGCGTGGTGTGCCTACTCTATTAATGCTGTAGTCATCCTTTTGGAAAACACTCAAGGGCTAATGTCTGTTGGATTCACCTTCAGGAATTACAGATTTTACTCTCAGCCTCTTCCCAGCCCAGGCAATTAGAAGTTAAGACTATAAAATAATGAGATTAAGGCTTGAATAAGTAAACTAAAACATATACATAGAAATGACTATTGTAGATTTCCAGGTCACTATTCTAGTAATGTTGTTATTGCTCATACTACGGAAATTGTTTTTGGAGGAGTATAATTATGTTAAGGATCACACAGGGAATCAATCTGATTATTTTAAAATCACCCTTTAGTTTTGGCCCATATAGTGTTACCCAGATTGAGCAACCACAGTTTATTTATGGCTTGATTCAAGATTATTTTTTTCTTATCATAAGAACATTCTGGTTATGGAGGTCAGAGAGTTCTGAGATTTATATTGTGGCTCAACCACTTACCAGTTGTGTATTCTTTGGTCAGTTGGTTAATCGGTTAATATCTCTGATTCCCAGTTTTTTCATCTGTGAAATGGCAATAGTGATATCTATGTTTTAGGATGCTCAAGGATTAAATGATGTGATGCAATATATCTTACAAACTTAGTATAGTGCTTAATATATAGTAGGAGTTAAATAAGTGCCAGATTCTACACCTTAAAAAAATGACATTTTTAATCACTGAAAATTCCAAAGAATGTATAATAGATTTTTAAAATCACTATCAAAAGAGAAATGTAAAATTATCAAGTGATTTTTAAAAAAGGGTATAAAACATGCATAATATAAAGGGTCCTGATTTGATTAGAGAAATATCTGCTTAGTTGAGAATTCAGTTCTATTATTTAGAGCTAATTAGACTCATAAAGCATATGCTGGGTGGGCAGTAAAGAAGAGTGACTCACTCATTTTATGGTCTGTAGGTAAATTTAGAGTAGGATTGGCTAGAAAATTTGTGAACATGTCTACACAGAATATGAATATGAAAAGAAAATCATTCATATTTACTATTTATTATTTTGTATGTTTCAATGTTTTCATCATCACTATGTCTGTTTTTAAATGGAAAACCCATAAAGGCAAGGACCACCTCTTTGTATGCATGACATCCAGTGTGAAACCCACTGTGGGTGTGTTTGAATAAACTTTCTATTCTGTCCATTTATCTGAAACTATGTCTGTCTGTGGTCAAGTTTAAGAATGACTGGATATTTCAATCCTTTCAACAACTTTGCTGGATTAATGGATAAGTAATTAATTACTCTATATTCTGCTTGCCTACAGTCAATTAAAGATACTGGGATAAATCCATCTTTTGCCTACATACACCTTAGAGGATTGACCCCATTGTAAGAAAACCCAGCACTTTACAAGTATATCAGGGGGACACTTTACAAGTATATCAGGGGCCAATGTTTACATTCTAAAAACACACATCACAGTGTGTATCCATATGGTTTTTAAAATAAGCATATCTAGGAATACAGTTACAGTGTTGAGGTGAGAAATGCTTGTTATTAAGCTGCATCATCATAACAGCCATTGTTGCATATTTTTGTGGCACCAACTCTTAATCTTCACACTGTATTTTTAAATCAGTGTAGTTGGCATATGTATATATTTTTCACTCTCCATATCCTGGTTTCTCATAGGAATTTTATTTCTCCAATTGGAGGGTTTAAACTAAGGTATAATAAACTGACAGGGAGATACCTTCACACGTTTAGGCTGGTAAAGAGGAAGTCTGTTCCTGTGGGTACAGTTGCTCTGCCTGAGACCGTGCCAGGTTTGGAGTTGTGTGTGTAGCTATAGAAAGTGCAGTAGCAACTCCCAAAACTCACTCCCTACTCCACTACTTACTTGGGGCTGTCATAGGGTTTTCCTGAGGTATTATATCCAGAGACATAGGAAAATAAAATCCTCAAAACTGGGCCAACGCAGGAAGAAAGAGAAGGCAACAGTTGACTGAGGTTGTGATGGCTGTGTATACCAGGACCTGTTCATTTTTACTGTTTTAAAATATGGCCTCTAGAAAGTTTTAAATGACATATATAGCCTACATTATATTTCCTTGGTGGAGTGCTCTTCTCGGGTCAGACTGACTTAGATTTAAATACTACTTCTGCCCTTTCCTGCTGAATTTAGTCAAAACTTCTTAACCATTCAGAGCTTCAGTAGCCTATAAACACCAATAAAGAATGCTAAAATCATATCTTATAAGGCGTTGTGAGAATTGAGATAAAATATGAACTCAGCAGATGCCTTCAAAAGAGCCAGCATTTCATAAATGTTAGTTTATTCTCACATTTATCCCCTAAACACATGCACATATACATAGAAATAGATGTGTGTGTGTGTGTGTGTGTGTGTTTTTATAAAATTAGTGTGTGTGTGTGTGTTTTTATAAAATTAGTGTATGTGTGTGTGTCTTGGCCTTCAGGGACAACAAAAATACTGTTTTTAAAAACTCCTTTTCAAGCCCTCCTTTCAAACACAGCTCTTTCACTCAAAAGTTGTGTAATTTGAAGCAGTTTATATGTATATACTACTAAAGGGTTAATAACACACCTACCTCGCAGACATGTTGTATGAATTAGAAAAGATCTTTGTAAAATACCAAACACATAGCTGAACACAACATTCACGTTTAATAAGTGCATATACCGTCATCATCATAAACCATCGCCATCACTCAACAGAGCAGCTGGAATCTGACTGTGGGTATAGCCTACTGTTCCTTTTTGCAGCCTCACTGACAGGGAAGCCAGTTTAATTTTGCCACGACCCTAATTTGTTTATGTGTAAACTGGGAGATACCTTTAAGAGATAAAAAGAAGTGTGTGTGGGCCGAGTAACAGTCACTTGGTGGGCATTTTAGTCCAAGTTGTTTCCTAGAACTTGGTGTATTTTTTCCTCCATCATTTGTAGCAAAACTAGTGTGCAGTCATTCTATACTGATGTGATTTTTCTCTGAACGATTCTTTTCCTTTTTTCCCTTTTTCTCTCCCCTCTTAGATTTCCTTTGCCATATTCCCACATTTCCTATGTCCCAACCTATCCCCTTTCTCTCGCTCTTTCAAGTTTTCTACTCTGCACATAGACCAAATGAATTTGCCTATAGTCCTCTCGTTAGTCAATTAAGATATCATGTTGTAAGGCTGTGTGTGTGTGTGTTTTCCTTATGACTAGCTATTATTTTTCCTGACTGTGACTTGGCAACTGTATATATTTGGAAAAAAAAAGTGGTGTAATTTGCCTTTCTAATCTTCAGAGAAAGCTCTCCAGGTTAGCTGGGGGTCGAATTTTCAAATGGCTGTGTCAGGAAGCTGGAAGTGCACACAGAGCTCTGTGCTAGGCAAGGAAATACTTCATTAGACTTGTATTCCACGAAGACACTTTTGCTTTGTAACGCCTGTGATTTTAATTAAAACCTGAAAAGTAAAGAATCCCTTGGTTGTATTAATGCTTCCATTTCCATTAGGACGGTGGAGTTTATAAACGCTATCCGGGTTTATAAATTAGTCCTCATGTGAATAATAAGTACCCGATCTCGCATAGAAAGCAGAACTCTGCTGGCCTACCTATTCCTCTCCCACTTTTTTCTTCCATGGTTGTTTTCCTTTTTGGAAACTCTTACAGGAGTGATCCTCGATTTCTTTTATCTCTGTCTCTGTCACCCATATCTTTTAACTGTGTCTCATTGGAATGAGTATGCTAAAGCCAGATTTTATTCTGGATTGATAGAAGGGGACATTAGTGGTTCGTGTGGATGTAAATCTAAAATAAAACTAAGTGAGAATTCAACCATTAAATTTCACATAGGAGACAAGATTTTCTTCTAAAAGTCTAAATTTCTTGGAAAATTTAGATTTTCATAATAAAAAATTGTGTGTGTGTACACATATATATATGTATATATATATATATATATATACACAATCACACATACACCCACACAAACAAACACATACATATCTATCTTTCCAAAGAAGCAAGGTCACCAGACACATGTACTTGTTAATACACAATGTTTGATTAATGTCTCATCATTTTCCTTCATGTGCATCAATAGATGTAACCAGGTAAACAAGTACAGAATTATAGTTGAGATTGTGGCAGAAATACATAGTATTAGTATTATAAGAAATGGCTATGCATGCAAAAGCAAATAATAGTATCATTCTCAGTGAAAACTTTCAATTAGGAAAAATGACATGAGAATCAAAATGAATCAGGAACTGGACAGAAGTCAGTTCTATAGTCATATTGGTCCCTTGAATCTCTTTTGAATGTAGGGCAGTGGAAATTATAAATAAATGTCGACATATTTAAAGAAGCAAGTGTTCTCTGGGGAGGAATAACCCCCTACAACGGCCTTATATTGATTAGAGACTTAGGTGACTTCCGTTCCATGAGCACCTCAGGAATATTGCTGCTTCTAGGGCTCAGAGGAGTTGATTATAAAGTTGTAGAAACTTTTTGCAGGTACTTGCTGAGAATTCAGCCTGGGGTGGGCTATGTAACTTTTTGGTTGAGAGAATTTTCAACTGCTGTGTGTACCTGCCTCCATTTGAAATAAGTGGGCAACACAAAGAAGTGACATTTTTTCATTGAAGTACAGTTGATTTACAATGTTGTGTTAATTTCTGCTGTACAGCAAAGTGATTCAGTTATACATATATATACATTCTTTTTTAATATTCTTTTCCATTATGGTTTATCACAGGATATTGAATATAGTTCCCTGTGCTAGACAGTAGGACCTTGTTGTTATCCATTTTATATATAATAGTTTGCGTCTGTTATTCCCAAACTCCCACTCCATCCCTCCTCCACCGCCCCTCCGGCCCTTTTGCAGGTATCAGGAGGACATAGGAGTGTCCACATGGAGTAGCTGTGCCACATGTGGGTGTAGGACTCTCCCCTCTGAATAGGTTGTTGTATGTCCAGCTTTTTTCTCACAGGGAGTAAGGTCCAGGCTCGGTATGTCCATGCCTCACAAATGTAGGAGTGTCTTAGGGAGAAGGGCCGTTTGTACTCTCTGAATATGCCTGACACCAACAGACAGAACATAATACCACTAATAGGCACGTCTGCCGTGAAATGTGCTGAAAATGAACATGTTTCCTCATAACAAAATATGCATAGCACAACAAACATATGTATGGCCGTGTGATTTAAGAACACTACACGTTACCATAATTACCAAGTACCAAATTATCATAGTATATACCTTTTATTATCAGAAAAACTATGTGGGCCTTTTATTCACTGAAGAAGGAGCATCTTAGAGGTACTTAAAAGAACATTTATGATCTTGATTCAACTTTTTGCCATATTCTCCATTCATTTTCTCCCACTGATCTCTTAATATCTTATGAATGTAGGCATTTGAGATAAAGTAATAATACCTTCCATACTGGTATTTTTAATAGCACTTTACTATTTTCAAAGAGTTTTATCACATATGTTATCTCTTTATTAACAGTATTTCTTAGCTAGTGAGTAAGTGAGCGTGTGTGTGTGTGTGTGTGTGTGTGTGTGTGTATGTGTATGTATAAATGTATGTGAGAGATGAGAGTTTGGTCACTGGTTCTAACACCAAGTTGATATAAAGTTCCTAAAAACATGAGTGTGTTGTGTGATTATATCTCTCATTATTCTGTTTGCTTGTTTGAAAAGTGCTCCTATGTATTGCCTTATTTTCAGTGTTCAGAACACGTTGACCCAGGGACTGTTTTCCTACTATACTCCCACCTAACTGCATATTGCCATGTTTACAGGTTATCGTTTTCCTGCCAATAGTATAGAATCTATCTCCAAAGGGTACAAAAGCCATTTTATTCACATGATAACCAGACTGTTGGTACTGTAATTATTTGTGTTTCCAAGGAGCTCTCAGTCAATAGGATCTCTCTTCTCATCCTGGGTTCCGAGCAAGTTAAGAAAAAAATGAAGGGAAAACAGTTGCTAGAATTTCACCTTAGTGCCGATAATGGCGAAGTAAGTGGTTGTGGCCATGGACCCGTTAGCCACGTGGTTTACTAATACTGAGTCCCTGACTTAGAGGATGTACCCCTGCCGAGCATGGCAGGACTGGCGCCCGGAGGTGGCCCATTGGGGGTAGGCTCCTGTGAGTGACTGACAGAGAGGACGAGGAAGCTTTGATCTTGGTGGGTAGGACCCTTGCCAAAGGCAGAAGAGTGAAACTGAGCCAACTGTGTGTTATTCTTCCAAAATTTAACCATCAGGAGAGCCACACCACTTATCCAGGGGCAAGAAGTGAATGGGTGGGGAGAACCCAGGGGGTTTCCTAGGGAGAATCTCCCCACGTGTTAATGAGGAGCAGAGTAGAGGCATTCCTCTCTGACAATGTATTTACCCAACTACTCATATATTCACAAAATCATCTGCAAGATTTGGGCTGAGGAAATATGGCACGGCCTCATTTAAAACAAATCTTGGTAAATATTAAGCAAGGTCTGTTTTTTACAAGGGGTATGTGGTGTTTGGATTTTCAGAAGATTGGTTTGAATTGGAAATGGAGATGGGCCATATATTTAATTTTTGGAGCATGTGTATAATTTTTGGTCTATTACTGAGCCTTATTGTGATTAATTGATTTAAATCCTTTAAAATGGGTACTTACCAGTGTCACTCAGACAGTGCTCAGCAGCTGTCTGTCCTGTTTGTTAACCTGATAAGTACCTGAAGACAGGCTCTTCTGTCGAAGGTCCTCAGTCTTTGTTGTAGCCTCTGTGAGATCGACCAGGATTGAAGGCTGGGTGCGGAGAAAAGGGCAGATGGATTCTCATCTTCTGTCTTGTGGTGCTCACCAAAGGATGTTATTTGAGATATCCTTCCAAGTAGTTTAAATAGAAGTGTCTGGTGGCAAAATGAAAACAAGTGGAGAAGCCAGCGAGTCCCACACAGGGGGCTCAGTTTCCTGCCGCCTGCAACCCCTGTGGGAGAGGCAAGCTGGCATTTCCATCCAGAGGGATGCATCTCGGGGCGGGAGCTGTCAGAATTAGCAGGGAGGAGGAGGTGTTATTCCCTGATCATTTTCTAAGCTCCCTGGGATTCTCTGACATTGCCTAATCTGTTAGAGGCTGATATTCAGGCAGCTTGAGGAGATGGGCTTTTTGACTCCCAAACGAGTCCAAACTTATCCATCAGTCTGAACGGGCTATCTCCCTTAGAAGCACCATCTCGACCCCCCACAGATGCCACAGTTCCATCCTCGCTGCTTTCTTTGACCGTTCGCATGTTAGGCGAAGCTGAGGAGAACACGCAGCTTGCTGGTTCCCTTCAGGACATGTTGAGAAAGCACTTCCTGTCTCATTCCCATTGCAGCGCTCAGTGCGGCTCTCTGCTGAGACCTCTTTCTCCTCCTCCTTTTCTGCCCCTTCACCCACCTCTCTCATAAAAAGCAACACTAGACTTGTCTGGATAGTGCCGTCTTAACATCTGAGGATTTTGAGAAGAATGCCCGACCCAGAACTTCACTTCTACACCGATCCTCTGCCTACTGAGTGCTGGTGCCTAAAAATGGGGCTAGTTTCTTGGTCCAGGCTGTTGTTTCAGCAGGCTTATAACTATAGCCCTGTAGGAGGTGGAGATCGAGGGAGCCTGGGTTGTATCGAGAGTGCAAAACGGGAAGCCATGGAAGAAATTATTCTTGTGAGAACAGGGGCATGTGAGAAAATTACTGATAGCCTCTGTTTCGCCAAAGGAACAGAAAATGAGCCTTTTATCAGGTCAGGCGCAATGATTAGAAAGGGGAAAAAGATTGTTTTGACCATGCACACTAAACAGTACGCATTTGGATGCCAGGATTTTTGTTAAAATGCCTGAGAGCTTAGGAAGAACATTAATAAAAGCAGAAGGGCTCTTATTTCCCGTAGTTTTACCTTCCTCAGTTGCTAGTAAATTGCACACTCTTAAATTGATTAGAAAGGTTAGGAGAATAGAACTCTGGTTTTAAAGAGCAGAGTGCCATGTCAAGCATGTCATAGCGACCTGACTCACACATCCAAATTTCACTCTTACCTGTCCTCAAACACTAAAGGGTAGAGAGGGTTTGTGGGACAAAGTGTATGATAAAGACAAAGTGTTACTTTTTCAGGGCTCTTTTGGAGGCTAATTGAAGTTTTCTACCGTAAGCATGTGAAACTGGTGGAAAACCAAGAAAGACAATAATAGTAATTTAAAACTATGTCGGATATTCTGTTTGCGATTGTTTTCCTCTGCCCTGAAAAAAAATACTAGCTATAAAGCCCTTTCGTATATACTATCTCACTATATTTTCTCACAGACTTGTGAAATAAGGACTAGATTATTTTTAACTTAATTCCTCTGTGCCCTTGTTCCCATATTTGTAAAATGAGGATAATTACACTCATTTCATAGGCTTATTATGAGAATGAAATGAGATCATTTCATTCAGTTGCTTGGTATGTTTCAGTTTGGGTCATCAACGAGCAGACACCAAGACGGGATGAGAAACACAGGTGAAGGATACAGAGGGAGGGAGCAGAGCAGGTGACAGGAGGTGTTAGACTGCAATGCAGGTTTGAAACCTGTGAACAGAGGAATGAATAAGAAGGGATGGGGTGGAAGAGCTTCAGATTGCAGTGCAATTCTGAGAAAGACTCAGTCCAGTCAGCAAGTTGCCTCCGAGAGTAGTCTGGCACTGGGTAGAAAAAGCCCTACACCAGTACCGTACTGAGTCATTGTCTGTGAACAGCCTGGGGGAAGCATGGCCTCAGTGCAAGAACCAATGGACCCCAAAGTGTGGCAGCTGGAGCCTCCCAGTGAACTTGACCTACCTGCAGCATATTCTCTTGAATGAAGACCTTCCTGGAGTGTTACCCCTCCAGGACCCTCTTAGCACAGGTGCCTGGAATATATCTTATTGCTCGAAATATCTTAGCTGGTCTTGCTCCCATTTTACAGGTAAAGAAACTGTGCTCCCATTGACAATGTGTGATTTGGTTAGCATCACTTGTAACAGAGTCAAGACTTAAATAGGTAGTTGTTTCTGCCTCTAGATCTTATGCTCTGTCAAGCACATGATACAGCTGCTCTCCAACAGCCTGTACTTACCACATTTCCTTTTGTGATAAAGTAGATACTGATTCCATTGGGAACAATAAAACTCTGCCCTGAGCCCTTTGGGTTGTGTAGGCTTGCTGCCTTTGAGAAAGCCTTGGTGCATTCCCATGGCTTCTCAGGCACGGCACTGTGCCCTTAGCTTCCAAAGAGCCCAGTTCCTGGGATGTGAGCCAAGGCAAACTCTAAGGCTGCATCCCAGCTCCCAGGAAGGCCATACCACTCTTGGCTTCATTGTTCAGAAGGACAACTTGCAAAGCTTCTTTCTGCGTGCACGGAGAGGGGTGTGGGTCTCTTCTGGTGCCATACTGTGTTGGGATTTCATTGCATATAATTTTCACTTAACTCTCCGAATGATGTGCCAAGTCCTTTTAAGCAACTAAATAAAGTCACCTTCTCTGGCCTCTAATCTGTTTTTCCCTGAACAGATTTTAATTTTCCCATTTTATCTAAAAATATCTCTTAAGATATATGTGTTAACAAGTCCTTTTCAATGTCTGAAAAGAGTTTCACTAGATGCAGTTATTTAGTTCATTTCTTTTTTTTTTTTTTTTTTTTTTTTTTTTTAAAGTAGCAAGTTTTAATAAAGTTTCCCCCAATTTTTTTTTTTAAATTTTATTTATTTATGTATTTATGGCTGTTTTGGGTCTTCGTTTCTGTGCGAGGGCTTTCTCCAGTTGCGGCAAGTGGGGGCCACTCTTCATCACGGTGCGCGGGCCTCTCATCGCGGCCTCTCTTGTTGCGGAGCGCAGACTCCAGACGCGCAGGCTCAGTAATTGTGGCTCACGGGCCTAGTTGCTCCGCGGCATGTGGGATCTTCCCAGACCAGGGCTCGAACCTGTGTCCCCTGCATTGGCAGGCAGATTCTCAACCACTGCGCCACCAGGGAAGCCCTAGTTCATTTCTGAGAGAGAAGAATGTAACGCAGTCAGTCTCCAGTCAGCCTGTGCTTAGATTACAGCAGGCTAGCTTCTCACTGTCCTAGCAGACATCCAGCTGCATGACTGGCTCTTGAGCCGAAAGCACAAAAAGAGTAGAACTTCTGTGTTTTGTCATGTTTAAATAATTATAAGCTCTTTTAAAAATAGAATCGAATATCCCTGAATTGGGAGATGAGAAGTTAAATGTGCTCATACATATACATGGAGACACGTGCACATACCTGACATTTTTGGCTAGCAGGTAGAAACTGGGGACAAGTATAAATTGGGGACAAGCTTGAGAGAAATCTGGTGCCAATATAATCAGGCTTTCTGGTGGAGAATTGCAGTACCCCTCTGTGCTGGAATGGAACTTTTCAGGATTATATTAGTAAAGACTACAGGGCATGCCCTCCTTCTTATGGAGAGTCTGGTATAAAAGCTTTAGTCCTACTACTGCAGTGTTCTCACAGGTCCCCAAAGCTGTTTGGAAACTTTCAGTAATAATTCTCTCCAGGATCACTAGCTGGGAATTGGATGACTACCTGATGATCCAGTAAATGCGTATTTCTGAATCTTTTTCTCCAACCTACTCAAAAAAGGCCTTAGGACCTGAGACTGTTTGTAGGCATTCTTGACCAAATAAAGCATAAGCATCATTGGTAGAGCTCTAAATAATCAACCTACAAGGAACACTGGAAAAACAACTGAGCCATGCTTGTTGTTGGGAGTGGGGTTGCCTCAAAGGATCTGAGGATAGTGAACAAGACGGCTATGCCAGTGAGTTTTCACCTGTACCAGCTGTGGCACATCTTTATTCAGTGTGCTGTGCCTTCTTTCACCTCAGCCCTGTGGCTCTAGCTTGCTCTAGGAGACTGACAGAATAAGCTGGGGGCGGGGGGGTTCTTTCCTTAACCTCTTGCTTTTTCCCTGGCATAGTTCCCTTACCACCCTCCATGCAAGATGACATTTTAAACATTTGAACTGAGACCACAGGAGAATTCCAGTGGCAACCAGTACCAGTCCCAGTACAACAACAAAAATATGTCTGTACTCCATCCACATGGCCAACTTTACAGAGCAATACTTAGTGATAATTAAGTAGATAGGGTAGTTCCTTGGAGTTTGTTTATAAGGATTTAACATACATAATTTATTTTTGTGATTTGTGCTTACTAAAGGATGTTTTTAATCGCTGAATTCTAATTTCCTAGTCTCTTCTCCCTTACTGTGTCCCTGTATTTAGTCATCTGGTTTGAGAGTCAACAATACTTACTTACAGCAACATGGATGGACTTGGAGGGTATTATGCTAAGTGAAATAAGTCAGAGAAAGATAAATACTGTATGGTATCACTTATATGTAGAAAATAAAAAATAAAACAAACTAGTGAATATAACAAAAAAGAAACAGACTCAGATATAGAGAACAAACTAGTGGTTACCAGTGGGGAGAGGGAAAGGGGGAGAGCAAGATAGGGGTAGGGGATTAAGAGATACAAACTATTAGATATACAATAAACTACAAAGATATGTTGTACAACACGAGGAATATAGCCAGTATTTTATAGTAACTATAAATGGAGTATAACCTTTAAAAATTGTGACTCACTATGTTGTATACCTGTAACTTATATCCATATAATATTGTACATCAACTATACTTCAATTTAAAGGAAAAGAAAAAGTAAACCAGATGAGGTCATTTCCCTACTCAGAAACCTTCAAAAGATTTCCCTCTGTAGAGTAAAATCCAAATCCTTGCCATGACCTCATTTAACTAAGAATGTGACCTTATCTCGTCCCACCCTTCTCTGCCCTTAACAAACTCAAGCCACAGTGGCCTTCTCTCTATTCCTTGAGTACATCAAGTTTATCCTCACCTTTAGAGCCTTTCCTACTTGCTGTTCCCTCTACCTGAAACTGTCTGTTGTGAGGTTTCTGCATTGTTTCTTCCTTCTTGTAATTCAGGTCTCAGTTCAAATGTCATACAGCTTTAGAGGTACATTTGTCAAATCAAATTTCTTTATGGTACACATTATCAGAAATGATCTCTTTCTTTGCTTGCTTGCATGTCTATTTTATATCCCCTATCAAAAAACACACCCTCACGTAATAAACTACACAAGAGCTGAGATTTTGTCTCTCTTGTTCTTTGTGGAATCCCTAACATCTAGGACACTGCCTGAAAATCTGGTATATTGTAGATGCTTCATTTCAAAAGCTAACTTAAAAACTGTCGTTTCTCAAAATGTTCATAAAATCTTCAGACTTTCATGAAAAGGTAAATATTAACTTATACAATAAAGCTTTCATGATATAATGCTAAATGACTGTACACAAAATTATAGTACCATTGTAAATGTATGCAAAAACTGGCATGAAACAGACCCAGTACTAACAAAATAACACTATCTTCTTTTGTGTATTGTTATGTATTTTCTCAATTTTCTATAGTGATATAATCAGGAAAAAGATTACTTTTAAAGCACAAGAAATAAAATTTAAAGGAGTAAAGCTATTTCTCAGTACTGAAAGAACTGTTTCCTAAATTGACTCAGCCTTTCAGTGGGTGTTAATATTAATATTCACCTGCTCCCCAGGTCACATGGCCTCATTTTCCCACCGTGTCTTATGTGATGGTTCGGGGTTTTTCTCTTAAGAATGTATTTCGGTTTATTTATATCTCTGCAGGACTCAGCATTGTGTGTAATTCTCTAGGAATGATGTAAATGTTTCAGAGTAAAGTGGAATTATCTTCTCCCACTTTCTAGATAATTCCTAGATGTTTACTGCTGCCTAAGTTTGCATCAGATATTTTTGGCAGCTCATGTTGTGGAATTAGAAACCTAGGCCATTTCCTCCATAGGCATAGCTATTATTCCTGCACTCCTTCCCCTCATACTTAACATGTTTAGTTTTGTTTGTATTCACAAACAAGACCTGATATTGTATTTAAAATATTTCATTGATTTAAATTTGTCTCATTCTTCTAGTTATTGAGTTATTTTAAATGCCCAATTTTATCACCCAGATGATTCCTTCTTCCTGCCCCCCTATTCATCTTATTTACAAATGTGGTCTTCACTTAATTGAATTATTTTTTTAAATGTTGAATAGATTAGGGTCCAGAAGAGAGCTCAATATCAACCTTTTAGATACTGCTTAGTTAATACCGATCCCATTCATCAGATACACCCTATGGTTGTCACTGATCAATCAGTTACAAATCCAGTCCTAATATTACAATCCAGTCCTATCTTGATCTTTAACAATAAGGAGATCGTGACGATGGGCAGAGCACTTTACTAAAATCCAGATAAATCATACCTATTGCTTTTCTCATGGGTCTAAATTCTTAATAATTATGTAGGGAGAAAAACAGCATTTTGGAAACTCTGAATTGGTCTTTTCATAGTGAATCCATGATATCTCATAATAAACATTGCATTATTTTTCTGAGACTCAACATCAAAATTATTCAGTTCAACAATTCACATTTTCTCCTCTGAAAATCAGCTACTTTGCCTATCTTTGGTCTTTGTCACCCTTGTACTTCTCCATTATTTCTTTGAAAACACTCAAAGTAATTAATTTACTTCAATTGTGAGATTTATCAGAACCCCAAGGTTGTAATTTGTCTCAGCAGGAAGACTCGACCTCATTTAAAGTAATTGGATACTTTTTTTTCCAATTTCTTTGCCCATCTTGAGCTACATTTCTCTAAGCCTAAATGACAAATTTGACTATTTGTCTATTGACTACTCTTTGACTGTTTCATACTCAAGTACATCATTCTCTTTAACAGAGAAGCCATTAGAATCAAATTAAAATTTTTCTGTTTCTTCCTGTCATTTTGCAGCATTATAATCCCTATACTCTGTAGCAGGAACCTCCTTTCCTTATCTTACTTTTCCTAACAGAGACCTTAACATTTCTTGCTGTGATGTCATTTTAGACTTCATCTTACCCTCTCTTCCTCACCTTGCCTCTTGTTTGATTCAGAAGCTTAGCTATCTGTTTATTGCTACACTTAATTCTATCATTAACTAAACCAATATATTTATTGGGGTTTGGCTCCAACCAAAATATTTTTCTGGGTACCACGGGGAATATCAAGAGTAATAGACGGTGGCCCTGGCTTTCAAGGAACTTACAAGATTTTTAAACTGGTGTAGAGCAAGTCTTGCTTTATAGTCTGGACGATTTTACAGAAGAGGCATTAATTATTCTTCACCAGTGATGCAGCACCAGAGGTGATGCCCATTGTAATATTTGCAGCCACTGTGAATGTTATAAAGTGAATTTGTATTCATTATCATATTTGAGTCCTTTTACCATGGAGTCACAAGGAGACATCCTGTTTGTAGCTACTCTGGATAGGTTTATTAACCTATTGTCTGTATGTCTTAGACTTATGTCTTGGCCAAATCTTACAAAAGTTTCCCATTCTTGATCTTTTTATGCATTCATTGTTTTGGAAACAGTTGAACAGGGATGAGAAACGAGAGTAATGGCAAGCTTTACATTTAATACCTTACATTATACTTTTAACTTCTCAACCTTTCGCAGTATCTGAGACACTGGGGACTCAATGGCTAAGAGTACCAAATTGGCCCACTGCTAATGACCTGTCGTGAATTGTACCAGGTGCCAAATAATGTATTCAAAGAAAATAATAGTAAGCTGAGTAAACCCTATGGATGCTGATAAAATTTGAACATGCCCTCTGGTTTCTAAGGTGGCTGAGATTTTCTTATCTTCTAAATTTTCCTGCAAGGCAGAGTTGGATTTCCCACCTACCAGTATATAATTTCACTGAATGTATATAGGCATTGGCATGGAAGGAATGAAGACTGGCAGTTTGACTCTCCAGATGCCCGGGGACATCTACTCTAGGCAACATAGCATTACATGGTCATGAGACATATTAGAAAAATAACCATTGAGAGGAAGACAACGTGTTTTTCAAACTCTAGGCAAGCCCAGATGCTTCTTTGGGAAGAAATTCTAAAGCTCAGACAACTGCAAATGCTGCTTTTTTCAGACTATCCTCTTCTTGACATTTAAAAATATAAATACACATTAAAGGCTTCCTCAAATTGCAGCTGGCTGGTATAAATCAGATGTTTGGTGATGGGCAGTATGTTATGTGGAATATTTTCACCCATTACGAATGACCCATTTTTATACTTTCCAGGGTTTTGTTTCTTTCTTCCACTTAGAAAATATTTTATTACCCTCCTCCATGTAATTTATTTTCTATTCATACATATGCTATCTATGCAAAGGTTTTATTTATGGTGATTTACTCACCTCATTCTGTATTCACCACATTCTTACTCCAGTCTCTAAAGAACTTATTATAATAAACACTGCAGTAAACATTAACTTGCTAATCCTCAGCACTTTCCCCTAAGGTGCCATTATTCCAATTTCACAGATGACGAAACTGAGGTAGAGAAAATGAGGTATTTGTAACTTCAAAATAAATAAGATTATACCCTAGGAAAATTTGCGTCTTTAATACCACAGCAGTCTTCTCATTACATAGTTCCAGCCTATTTTCAAACTCAAATTTAATCCTGTTGACTTTTGACTTCTTTCTTTTTTATCTGAGGCTGTGCTTACATGTGACTAGTCGTTGATTGCTTTTAAGACGTGTATTTCTTTTCAGCGTTCTTAACTACCCATTTCTTCACCATTGTTGAAGAGGGCATACAGTCAAGGTATTGTTTGTGAGATAGTTCAGGTATATAATCCTTCGATCTAGTATGTTTATTCCTAGATTAATGTCTGTTTTGGTGACATCAGAAATCCAGATCAGGAAATGACACTGTGGGCATTTTAAACATTATTCAAACGTGAAATTCAATATCAAGCCCATCCATTTATTTATGTGTTTGCTGCTGTCCTTTTTGGTGTCTTTATCAGCTCACACTTCTCATGCTCCAGCAGCAAGTAATTTTCAAAGTTGAATTGCAATCCATGTGCAGTGTGGTGTTCCATAGGGATACCTGTCAGCTGAGGCCAGAGCCCAGAGGGAGCATAGAGCCTGCTAACAGGCACCTGGTGATTCTTTCCCCACGCAGTTCCAACCATGCATTCTTAAGCCATATGCAGATCTGACTCTAGTGTGTTATCTGAGGAAACACACATATCATCATTCCTCACTCAGAATTGTTTCCAGAATTCCCATAAAAATTCCATAAGACACTGATTTCTCAGCAAGCTTATAAAAAAAAGGAATATCTTATCCCCAGTGGGCTTATTCTAAGTAGCAATCTAAATGGATCTAGGCAGAGTGTCATGGGGACATGCCACTGAGTAGGATGGTAGTATGTCCTCTACTTAGTATTGCAGCAGTGAAAGGAAGGATGGGGGAATGGTGCATATAAACTTGTGCATGTAAGCTGGGTTGATTTTCAAGATCAAGGTCCTTCTGGGATTTGGGGGGACTATTGAGGAGGAACGATGTGTGTTTTTGTCCAGAAATTTTCAGAGACCTGATCTATTTGGAGACTGTGCTAAGGGATTTATTGCACTTGAGACCATGATCATAATTAGACTTCAAGCATATCTGAATTATCTTTCTGAATCACCAAAGCAAGTCTGGATTGGTCTTCTCCAGAGATGATAAAATGGGTTTCTTAATACCCTAATGTTTCAGTTGGAGGAAGAACCTCTCCATATCCATACCCTTGGAGGAAACCTAGCAAGCTATGTTGAGGACCATAAGATGTGTAACCGTGAGATCTTCATGCAGCAGGAAGAAAATGTAATTGTTTAAAATAACAGGGTGTGAAATTATAGGGACTAATGGGCAAAGGGTCTAACTAGAGCTTATATGCCCTGACTAAAGGTTTGCAAATTGAGCCAACAATGTAAAAGTAAAAAGCCTGGCACTAGACAAACAAACCACATAAACCAACTAGATTTTGCCTTCAAGCATCTATTTAGAGGCCCTTGTTAAACACTGTGTCATTTTCTCTAATGTATGGCCTGAAAGTGATGACTTACTGGATTTCCTTTCAGCCTCTGTAAAAGTATAAGAGCCCCTTTCTTTGATCTCAGGGATTGTATTTATAATTTTGTCACAACTAATTCATAATAGCTGATATTTATTGAGTTGCTTCCTATGCGCCAGACCTAGCATTAAGTACTGTCCATATATGTTTTTGATTTCATCATTTTATAGGTGAGGAAATTAGTGCTTTAAGGAAGCCAAATGAGTTGCTGAAAGCCAAATTACTCTCCTAATTTGAAACACACACATATGTACATATATATATATATATATATATACACACACACACAGATGCCTGTATATATGTTATATAGTTGTATCTTAAATGAAATAATCAATTAAAATCAAACATTTTGTTACCATCAGAGCACAGTCTGCATTCCTCAAACCTGAGAGGCTCAAGAGAGCTGAGAGAGAAATAATTGTAAGGAACCTTAGGGAAGGATGAGATGTGAATCTCAATCATCAAATACCATGTTTTCACCTGTGTTACACCCCTACCTCCTGTGGAAAAATCTGACACATCTCTTATCACATTTGCTTAAAACCCATCAATGGCTTCTCAATGCACTTAAAACAAAAGCCACAGGCTACAAAGTTCCTGTCAGATTAGGCCCCTGCTCTGACCTCAGCTTACTCTTCTCTCCCCATTCCTCCAGGAGGAAACCACTGGGCTTTCTTTCAGCTTCCCAAATTGAAAGTTCTTTCCCAGTTTGAAGACATTGCACGTGCTGTTCATCTTCACATACTGCCTTTCCACTCACTCTTCGCCTTGCTCTTACATGTCCCTCAGGCCTGATCTTAACATGGCCCCACTATGAGAATCTACCATGAGCCATTCATCGAAATTCTCTCCCACTCCAACTCTAGACCCTTTATTATCTTTCATTGTTTTTACTCATTATGTATTTTTGAAATTGTTGAATAGACTCCTTACTGAGGACAGGCCCACCTGTCTCATCCATCATTTTTACCAGGCTCTTAACAGTTGCTTTGTTGCCAGACATTACAATGAACGGGTGTACTGGGTACTACCGTGCAGTTGAGGATGTCGAGGCTTATGGAGGTTAAATAACTTGTGTCAAGTCACATTCCCAGCAAGTGGCAGAGCGGGGATGTGAACCAAGGGCTGTTCAATTCCAGAGTCTGTGTTCCCCTTGGTTCTTTAGAAATTTCGAGGGTCAAAGGTTCTATTTAACGTGCCAAAGTATCAAAGAAGCCCAGGTGATTCTATTTCTAAAATAGTCAAAGCATTGGTTTGTTACCATGTGCATTAAATAGCTGGTTGATGGACTGATTTGGGCCATCAACATTCCTCAGAGGCAGACCTGGTCTAATGTCATAGAGGAGTGGAAAGTGGATCAGCTGTAATCATGTTGAGGCTTAGTTATTCTAAATTGTTGTTTTATGATACCTTGTTTTGATGTTTTAAAAAAATATTCTAAAAGGGGCTTTTCCTTTTATTCATAAACCACATTATGTATAAATTTTCACTTTTATTTATTGAAAGTATGAGGAAAGAAAAATTAGGTAGAAGTAGAAAGTAAAAGAAAACAAACAGATCTCTCACTGCCTACATGTCTATGACTATTTAAATATGAAAACTCCTTACCTAACTGGAGACTGATTTCTAGCTACCTGAGCATGTGGGGGGCCGTGAGCTGCTTAGGGAAGAGCACAGATTTTATAGCCAAACAGACCTGGCTTTGAATCTGTTGCCACTTACGATCTGTGTGTAGATAGGTAAGTTACTGAATTTTTCTAAGCCTCAGTTTTCTCATATGAAAATGGGAATAAAAATGAATACCTAGGACACAAGCTTATTGTAAGGATTATATCAGTTGGCTCTCCCAAGTTCTTAGAAAAAAAGGTAGACAACCAACAGTGTTTATTCCCTCTTCTAGAAAACAGGCTATGCCACAGCTGCCAAAATTGGCAGGGGCTTTCTATTTTGGGAAATAGCCAAATATGTCATACTATTAGTAAAATTTATTACTGTACATGAAATGTTTTCTATGTGCTTATATATGTGGGGTTTTTTGGAGAAATAAAATTTTGTTTTATTTATTTATTTTTTAACATCTTTATTGGAGTATAATTGGTTTACAATGGTGTGTTAATTTCTGCTATATAACAAAGTGAATCAGCTATACATATACATACATCTCCATATCTCCTCCCTCTTGTGTCTCCCTCCCACCCTCCCTATCCCACCCCTCTAGGTGGACACAAAGCACCGAGCTGATCTCACCATGCTATGTGGCTGCTTCCCATTAGCTATCTATTTTACATTTGGTAGTGTATATATGTCCATGCCACTCTCTCACTTCGTCCCAGCTTACCCTTCCCCCTCCCCGTGTCCTCAAGTCCATTCTCTACATCTGCATCTTTATTCCTGTCCTGCCCCTAGGTTCTTCAGAACCTTTTTTTTTTTTTTTTTTTTAGATTCCATATATATGTGTTAGCATATATGTATGTTTTTTATCCTCAATGCTTTACACTCGTTACCTTGTATAATCTTAAAAAAACAGACAGGAATCTAAGATTCTGAGACAATATAAAATTTCCCTAAGATACATAGTCAGTAAGTGGCCATAAACGCTTGAACTGAAATATAAACTTGTTCTATTTCTTGATGAAATACAGTTGATGCTTGAACAATGTGCGGGTTAGGGGTGTTGATCCCCGCACAGTCAAGAATATGTGTATAACTTTTGACTCCCCCTGAAATGAACTGTTATTAGCTTACTGTTGACCAGAAGCCTTAGTGATAGCATAAACAATTGATTAACATATATTTGGTATGTTATGTAGATCATATACTCTGTTTTTACAGTAAAGGAAGCTAGAGAAAGGGACATTTTATTAAAATCATAAGGAAGAGAAAATTCATTTATAGTAAATATATGTATTGAAAAAAATCCACATATAAGTGGACCTACATGGCTCAAACCCATGTTGTTCAAGAGTCAGCTGTATTTCCAAAGACTCCAAAGACTGTTGCTTACATGGCAGCAGTCAGCTGTCACAATAGGTACTGTTATTCCCACTTGACAAATGGGAGACTGAGGCTCAGAACAACTGTTCTTCAGGGCCTTTCATATTCTAGCTCAGAATATGCTACCTACATGCTTGACTTTATCTTGGCTTCAAGTCGAGGGCGGGGGGATGCTCTTTCTCCTCCTTTTGCCTCTCTGAATATCACAACCCATCTCAGGCACTACCTTCTCTTTGTGCCTCTAACCCATTTTCTTCTGAATCTACAGTTCATGCCCGACACTGCATTACGGGCTATTTTGCTTAATAACTGGCGTCCCCCACCATGCAGGGGATTCTGGTGGGTCAATAAACATAAACTAATACACAAATCAAGAGTGCCTGTTGCAGGAAAAAGTCTGTGCTGGATGTGGCCTGAGTGTATAAAGTTAAGTAAGATGTTGTCCAGCTCTCAAGAAGTTCGCATCATCACCTGCTGACCACTATGGGTTTTTTAAAGTCTCAAGTACTTGGGATGAATAAATAGATGGACGAAAAAATGCTGTGGCAAAGACAGTTTTTCTAGACACCAAGGATATTTCATAATAATAGAATATACACTCTTTTCCTTCTTATGATTTACAGTCAAGTTGAAGAGAGAATACAAACACTGTGCAGTGGGTAGACTCAATTACTTTTCACCACCTTAATGGGGAAATTGTGACCCTTTGGGTTCAGAGCAATCTTTTGAGTGAAACCACAATATGACCTCGAATAGAAACAGATTGGCATATTTGCTTCTGACTAAAAAGCAGCCAGCTCTGGCGTTTGTGGGAAGCTGATGTGAAGGAACCACTAAAGAGCTTCCACTTTGCATTATCACCCATTTTATAAAGCAGGAAGACTCTTAATGTTAGTTCTGTAATTTGAACGTTAACACTGTGGTTTCACATCCTGTAAATTAAAGCTGTATGATGACCAAAGAGCTGGCGTGCAAAGCAATGGACACCTTACCTCAGGACGTACACAGCTCAAGACATGGGCCAAGAACAAATGTCCTGGCCATCCCATGGAGCTGTGTTGCTTCCTGGAATGAACAGCGACGCCCTTCTTTCCTCTAGTTCCTTTGCCCCAGTCCTCCCTTTGACATTTTCTTTTCAGCTCTCCAGCTTGTACTTGATTAATTTACACTTGCCAATATGTTGCTGTGGATTGAACAGAAGCGAGCTGTTAATACAACTTCAGAGAGCTAAGCCTCAAAATAGTACATGCATTGACTTTGTGTAGAAAAAGAAACACAATGGTTTTCATACAGTCCAGCTCACTTTGATACTTTGTTGGTCCCAACCACAGTGGTCACGGTTCAGGATGTTCTGGAAATGCTCTTAGAGACCTTTGCTTGTTCAGAATTAAACACCAGATCTCTGAAGGAAATCTCCTCCTTTAATATCTGAATCAAGAAGTAATAAAGGTAGACATCCTTTCTGACTTCCTCAGGGGTGGCCAAAATTGGTCACTGTTCTGTAACTAATGAAGACCCCAGGAGTGTAACATAAATTACAGAAAATGGAATTACAAGTGAAACCTCTGTCATAAAAAGTCTTGGTCATTTTCCTGGAAATGTTTTAGGGAAATGCTCTAGTTGGCATGAAAGCAGTCATTTTCTTGATGCAGGCATTCAGAACCAAGGGTTCAATCTTTCAGCCTTTTTCTAGGTTAATGCATATTTTTACCTTTCAGAGTTGCTTTTGGATTAAGTCCAGGGATAAGAAGATTTGGCCTTATAATTTTTGGAAAGGAAAGCATGAGTAGATTTTAAGTGCCATCAATGTGGGGACCACTCTGTCGTGTTTATTTCTGCATTTTTATTCCCTAGCAGATAGTAAATGCTTGATACATATTTACTAACCAAATGAAAAAGAAATACCTGGGGCTTCTAGGTGTATTCTAGAGATATTGTTGGCAACTTATAATACAAAAGGGTGTGATTCTACTTCATATATCTCTCCTCAAGGGAAGATGGGACACATTGCCACAAGACAGCTTTCACGGTGGAGAAGAGGGTGGGGAAAGGGGACTGGAATCCAGAAGTAGCATAAATAATCTTGCTAAAATTGATCTCTCTGGACCCAGGCCTTTTGCTATGTTTTTGAGAAAACCAGTATATCTTAACGGACTCAAGAGTAGTAAGTCACTGGTACAAATTGAAGAGACCTTCAAAATACACCTACTTCAGAAAATGACCAAGACTTTTTATGACAGAGGTTTCACTTGTAATTCCATTTTCTGTAATTTATGTTACACTCTTGGGGTCTTCGTTAGTTATAGAACATGACCAATCTTCGGCCACCCCTGAGGAAGTCAGAAAGGATGTCTACCTTTATTACTTCTTGATTCAGATATGAAAGGAGGAGATTTCCTTCAGAGATTTGGTGTTTAATTCTGAACAAGCAAAGGTCTCTAAATCTTAGTTTCATGTCATGAATTTTATCACATGGAAAGGATCCCACTTTATATTTCTCTGTGCTAAACAGGTAAGGTTTCATTAAGGCTTGTAGTAGCAATAGTAAAATTACATGTTTTAACGCAAGTGCTATGGAACTACTAAAGTGAGGGTGGTCATTTTCATAGGGAATGTATGCCTCAAAGCAGAGAGGTATGTTTTGAGAGAGTGGCAGTGAAATGATTTTGAAGGAGAAGGGTGTATACTTTGCCTTAGACAATGGCTAGTAGGGGAAGCATTTATAACCTACAGTCAGAATTAGGATGTACCAAAAATGACCCATGAATACAAAGTCTGGTGAGAACTGAAACAGACAGTCTTAAGGAGGGCTGCAAAGCAGCAAACTTGACTTTTTAAAAATTTCATCTTTCTGGCAACCTCTTTGTATTCCAAAGTGTGCCAAGGTAGGTGTTACAATGTATTAGAGACTATAGTTGCTAACTGAAATGGACAAGTTTATGAGGCTATGCTTTAACCCCTAGTTTTGCAATTGGGAGATAGCAGTATTGATGCCATAATTAACTAGCTGGTTTTCATTGCATTAGGACACCATTTCTAACACCCACATGACACTCTCTTTAGGCCCAACAAGATCAAGAGGAGAGGACTGAGAATATATGTTCTATGACTGTTTCTGCTGTTGACAAGTCTGTTAATGGGCTCTTAAGGGATGTAGGGTCACAGCAACATGATCCCGAGCAGCAACTTGTGGGGATACCCTTCAGAGACAGGCATGTGTAACCAACCCATCCTCACAGGTCTGCTTGGGGTGACACTGCACCCAGTTTTGTTTGAGACCAGCCTGTCTTCTTGGGGGATGAAACAGGTGGTATTCAGTGTCGCTGCTCACCACTGAGGAACTGATATGAATAATTTTTTAAAGACACAATTTTATAGTTCATAAAAACACATATTTCAGTATTGAAATTATTGCAACTAGTGTTTATATGACATTTCAGATATATTGCTATAACGAATATGTCATCTAAAATCTCCCTTTTCAAAAAGGCAGCTTAGAAGAGCTCAACCTTGTCTAATGGTCAGTGGGGGAAAGAGAACCTGAAGATGATGGCTTTGATGATGACTCAGGCAAGACAGAAGAGGAGGCAAAACAGTTGCCATGATAAATCTGGGAAAGAATAGGGAAATTTGAGTTGATTATATACTTCAAATCTTATAGCAGAATATAGTGTTTTGCTTTGTTTCTGAAAATCTATCTCAGCATTTAGAGGGGATTAATGGAAACTAATTATTATCATTTTAAATATTAATCAGTAGGAATTTCTGAAGTGGCTACTCTGTAGAGAGTACTGTAAAGGTACCGGGAGCGTTGAATACCTCACCTCTGTCCTGACGGAGCATATTAACCTAGTGGTAGAAACAAGATGAGAATACTTGAATCAGTTAGAGAGCAATAAAAGCCATCTATGATTAAAGGATGCATTGTGTATTACACACTCTAAATTATGTAGACATTCAGTGGAGGGAGATTAGAGAAAGATGGAATATTCAGGAAAACAACAGGAAGGAGGTGATGGTAGAAATAGGAAAATGTTTCTTAACAATGCAATCCTTGGTGAATGTGATTGCCGAGCCCTAGCGTAACAATTACAAAACCCTTTCACAACGTGCAAGGCTTTTTGTGATTTGATCCTTATCATCCCTACAGCTTCAGTACCAACTTCTACCCACTTTTCCCCCTCCAACCATATAAAGTAATTTTCAGTTCCCTGAAGGCACCTGCAGCTACCTGATTCTGTTCTTGGCTTATCTGAGTCCTTATACTAGAATGGCTACTCCTCCTCTCTGTCATTCAATTGAGAAGTTCTTTCTCATCTTTTAAGGTTCAATGGAAGTACTACTTCAGAAAAATTCACTCAAGTCCCCTTCTCTTCGATATTTCTGTCTCTCATGCTACCACTGAACTTTGCTCCAAGTTGCCTTATGTCACATACAAGGTCTTGACGTTATTTATTGTAATGACTTCTCCCTCACCAGCCTGTGGGTGTCCTGAGAAGAGAAACCACATGGCTCTTCTCCCCATTCTTGGCTTATAGCACCAAGGAATGTTGGATGAATGAAGCAGTATATGAATGTAAAAGAGGATTTTGAAAGTCAGATGGCCTGGTTAATTAGGATTGCTAATTAACTGAACATTAAATAAAGTTTCATTTTCATTTTAACCCTTGTGATAAAAAATATTTTCAATAAAGAATTTGTCTACTTTCCTGCCCAATGACATGACACACGATCCAGTGATTCACTTTTTTTTTTTAAGCCTTGAAGATGTTGATTTGTTTCGTTTTGAACATCAAATTTCTCACTTTGGATTTTCATGGAGAAAATGTCAAAAGACAGAGTTGAATCTCTACCAATATAAGCCTTACCTGAAAATTAATCTTTTGAATAAATCCCTGACACCAGCTTCTTTTACTGTGATTTATCTGTTTTTTTCCTAAAAGCTGAACATGAGGTAAATTTCTGTTTAATGAAAAGTCAAATCAAAATGTGCTTGTCATGAGGATAAAAACACAGTGAATAGCAATTATATAGACAGAGAAGGATAAGGGATTCACTGAGTGCAGTAGGTTTCTCTAGTTGCATCGTGAAGGCTCAGCAGTTGCAGCGCACAGGCCCAGCCGCCCCATGGCATGTGAGATCCCAATTCCTGACCAGGGATTGAACCTGCGTCCCGCACGTTGGAAGGTGAACCCTCAACCACTGGACCACCAGGGAAGTCCCTGGGTTACATGGTCTTAATGGACAGGCAGATATGTGTTGGGCACAGGAGCTTAGGAGAGCATTCCAGGTAAAGGTGCAGCCAGAGACTTGTGAAGGTCCTGGAGAACCTTCTGGAAGAGTCAAGGGCCCTGAGCAAGGCTAGCTGTGACATTGGACCTTACCTGTGCTGAATTTTCCTCCACACCCAGAGGGGAAATGAGTTGATGGAGCAAATTGGCAGCTGGCAACTCCTCGACAAGCTGAGCGTCCCTCTGAGGTTTCCCTGTGGACCTGGCTGAAGGCTGGCCTGGCCCAGCCCCTCTGTTTTAACTTTTGCTCCTTCCAGATCACAAAATGAAATAGAGTTTTCTTCAAAGTGACAGCTAAATCTCAGCCCCTCACCAGCCGCTGTACCAGTGCCGCTTAATTCTGTAATCCTTTTGCCCTCCATTCCTCGCTGTGGTTAGCAAATGCCAGGAAATGTTGGAGTGACAAGTGAGTTCTCTGTGCCTGACACCTCTGCTGGAAGACTTGATAAACTGCAAATACCATCACAGTCATTTTTCAGGTGCAGGCTCATTAACACGCCCAGGGAGGGACCGATCGCGGAAGGTAAAAGCTCCCCATCCTTCCTGGCTTCCTTCCCCTGTCTTACATTTCTGTGAACTTGGCTCATTGCTCAGAGCTGTTTTCCAAGGGAATACTTCTGGGGAATGTTTTCTTTTACATCTTTAAAATTGAGTGACATCAAATCATATGCTTCGTTGTCCCTCCGTGGACGATACTATCCCCCTACCTGCAGGGGGAGGCGGAGATGGGCTAATGCTGAACCCCCAGAAGAGCTAACAGTTGTCATCCCACATCCTATAGCTGCTCAGAGCGCAGAGACACATTGTGAGCGGCTAGGATTTCCCCTGCAGTCTATACCTTACGATGCAATTTCCGCATGAGCTTCCTCTGCTGGGCAAACTTGAAACCCCTCCTCATTTAACACACTGTCATTCTGTTTTTCACTCTGCTGAGAGAGACATCTGAGTTTCTTCCTCTCTCTGTGTCTCTCTCCTCTCTCTAACTCACTCCCTCTCTCTCTCTCTCCCTCCTTCCCTCCCTCCCTCCCTCCCTCCCTCCCTTCCTCCTTCCCTCCCTCCCTCTCTCCTCCCTTCCTTCCTCCCTCTCTCTCTTTCTCTAGGGAACAGTATTAGTATTCCGTGGTACACTCTTAAGCAAAACCTGAGAAAGGAATTAATCTGTCACTAGGAATGAATGTACTGGACGGTGATTTATGCAGATGCTCTACTCAAAGTGATGGCGTTCATTTCATCTGTACTTCTCCCAGCCCTTCTCGGAGGAAACACACAAACCTGCATTTGAAATAACCTCGCAGCTGGATGACTGGGCACTGCCTGGAGCTGTGCTGCTCTGGTTCTAGCCACCAGACAAACCCAGCAGAAGGGCAGGCAGGCAGCTCAGGTGGCAGGGCGGGATTCTGGAATTTCCAAATCCACAACCACTGCACCTTGTAGGTCTGATGAAGAAGCTGATCCAAGTGCATTCACCTTTCCTGCCCTCGAGCCTGGACTCACAAATGCCCCCAGAGTCCCATTGGCCCTTGCCTCTCTTCCACAGCCCTCAGTGCTTTGAGATTCTGGTCATAACCAGGGAAAGATTCATGAGGGCTGGCATTTCTGCTGGCTGGCTGGCTGGCTTCTCCGCTGTTTTCTGGCAGCAAGACTGGGAGTCTCCCTCGAGAGCTTATTTTCCTGAAATTCCCCTTGTAGTTTTACATACATAAGTGGGCTGGATGAGGTTGTGAGAAACAGCCTAGCTTTTGAACACTAATCCGAATCAAACTTCCAAATCCCTTGAAGTTCAAGCTATCAGGAGAAGAAATCCGAAGTAAACAAGCCTGTCACCACCTCCCCACCCAACCCAGCCACCTCCCAGCTCCTCCTCAGAGCCCAGAAGACTCTTGTGTTCTGCTCTTACACTAGCAGGGCAGCAGGCAGGACCTGGGGCCCTGCTCTTCCAGGCACGTAGGTTTCTGCAGACGTTTCTTTTTCTATTGTGCTTGTGATGACTAGTATTTTTCCTACTCCCTCTGGTGTCTGGAGATTCATCTGGGATTTATGTCCATAATGAGAAAAGGGAGATAGGGAAACGCTGGGGCATTTTTCTCTGACTTAGATTATTTGTCATTTTGATACTCAATTTAAAAGATGCTTTTCAAATATTTAAATGTATGTGTGCTCACATCACAGTTCCTTGGGATGAATTGCTGATGACACAATCACCGCTTTATCTCTCTCATGCTCTAGGCCTCTCTCCTGAACTGATTGCCAGCAGTGACTTGGCCAGAAAAAAGAGGAGGTTAGAAAGAGGAGGGACTCAGATCTTCATGAATAGCAGTTTTCCTGTTATTCATTCAAAGATCCTAACCTAAGTGTATTGGCTTCTTTATCTCTCATCTCCAGGATACCCTGATCATACTGGAACTGATTGACAGGGAACACAGCCTGAACTTTGTTAACTGAAATATGCTCTTCCCCCACAGAGACACACACTTCACAAAACAGAACCAGCTAATTAAGATCCTCTTCCCACTTTGCCAAGTTCTACCTAGAGATATTACAGATATAAAAGAGAATAAGCCCCATTTATAAGCAACTCCCACTTTATTGATAGTGGATCAATGAGAGCATGTGTAGGTTTAACTATGCAGGCAGTGAACAGCATTGGAAACGCAGAATGTTGAAAGATCCAAGACCGATTATTCTAAAATTGGCGCTTCTGTGTAGAAGAGCCTTAAGAGAAGATTAAGAATACACATTACTAAAGCACATAGGCTGATTCAGGAGTAAATGAGCACTAGAATCTTAAAAAGGCCTGCCATCTTTTCCAACAAATATTTTTTGAGTTCCTACTATGTGCCTGCAAATGCACTGGGTACTGTGGTTACAATGGATAATAAAAATAAGACTCCCTGTTAAACAGGTTTTAACTGGAGGGAGAGTAAAGAGATAAGAAATGAAGGTGTAGCAAATCATAAAGAGCAGTAACCAAAAATACGTGGCTCAGGGATGAAGAGAGCCATATCCTGGCCTCCGCTGGAGATGGGACCAGAGACAGCAGGCGGACAGTGTCAGCTACTTTAAAACTCTAAAAGGCAAGATGCACTCTCTCTCACCAATCTATGGTGGTTCTAGAAAGGGCACCCCTGATGAATCCTTTGTCATGGCATTAAATGGGGTCAATTTGGGGCAAGATAATGGAGGTCCCATGACCTCCATTATTAGAGAACCAAACTTTGAGCAGAAAATAACAGATCTCTCCCATACAAATGACATATTTCCTAGAAGCAACCTACCTTCTTGGAAATCATGGAAATACCAAGATCATGGAAGTTCTATAGAAACACCAACTCTCCTGTCAATTACCTTCAATAAGTATTCATTTAATGCCTCCTTTGTGCAAGGTGCTATGCGGGATACTGATGCATGATGGTGGCTACGATGACTTTCAAATATCCACTGCACTAGCGGTCTTCCTGGACAACTCATCCATCTCTGTCTTCATCCCGAATTCTCGTATTTCTTCTACTCAAGGCAACAAGCCATCAGGCAATACATGTCTGCTGCGTGCCCAGTTCCATGTGTGACTCTGAGCAGGCTACAAAAATAGAGACAGTGCAGTTTCTGCACTCAAGGTGATTACTATGTGTTTCAGGAGACAAGAGATAATTACATAATAAAACTACAGAATGATTAAGACAGCATATAACTAAGTTCTGAGCTGTGTGGTATAGCCCAGTATGAACTGGATGCTCAGAAATGTAAAAGTTTTCGGAAATAAAGGCATCATGAATGGAGCCACAGAGGATGGATGATGAGGATAAGGGTATATGCATGGTATGCCCTTAACTCAGTGTTTCTTCTGCATGGAATATTTTCTTCTGCTTTTCCATTGTTCTAAATCTAGTTCATTGGATTTTTCAATGTCCAGTCCAAGACTTTTTAGGCTGTCCCTAAAAATCTTACTCATCATTTCTCTATTAGAATCTGAATTATTTGAGGTCAGGTTATCTCCCATCTTTACTCATTTTTACATCCCCTACTGCCTATTGCACAGGACCTGACAAGCAGCAGGCCTTCAATAAATACTTGATGGTTGAATGATTTATGTTATTCTATATCCTACAAAGCAGTCCAAGAAAGAGTGATTTCCTAGTAAATGTCTTCTGAACTGAACTTCTGTGATTTCCTAGTAAATGTCCCCCTGAACCTTGAACTTGGTAACAATGAAAGGTTAAGTCTGGTAGACAGATTTGGGAATAGAAAGTGATCCTCACGGATCCAAGAGGGACTAGCTAAAGGTTATGGAGGTTGGGGAGGCACTGCATACTCCCAGCAAAGCAGTGGGGGTTGAGAAGGGGGCTCGTATTTCATGAATACGTCCCTACGTTCCGGGTGAAAGTGGTGCTGCTCTAGGTTCTTTGCTCTGATGCACTTTCATTTTCACATAGCTGACCCATGGTAACTGGGAGGTGTCCTGCATCATATATCATATATATTTATATAAATATTTATAGCCTGTGTGTATACACACACACGCACTGTTTATATAACCCTTGAACAACACGGTAAGGGAGGGCTGACTTTAAAGTTATATGCAGATTTTGGACTGTGTGGAGGGTCAGTGCCTCTAACCCCTGCATTGCTCAAAGGTCAACTATATATATATATTTTTTTTTTTCCTTCTCTTTATGATTTGTTACACCCTTATTTCATATCTCTTTCCCCTCACATGAGAGTTTAACCAGGAGTCTTATTTATTATTTATTTTCTATCTGTCCGTCTCATATATCCTGATTATACTCTGACTTTGCTTTAGAGATGATACCCTGGTCTCCTTAATTTCTTTAAAGATTTTTACTCATTAGAATTCCCAGATTAATAATAGGGAGACCTTTATGCTTTCAGTGGTTCTTGACTATTTGAGATTGAAATCTAGACTTCCTTTACCCTCAGGTGCACCAAAAAGAACTCTGTACCTACAGTTTGCACTTTGCATCTCCCCCAGAAGTTTACTTAATCTTCACTCAGGTGGAAGGCAGGCCCCCCAGGAACAATCCCGTACCAATGGCTTTGGCACAAGCTTCTCAATTGTCCCTTGTTTGAGCTGCTGGAGGGCACAGGAGCTGAGAGTACTCTCAATGATTCTCAAGGCAGGGCTGCTATTGGCATTTATGGTTGGCCAGGACCGCCCCCTGCACTGCAGGGCATCTGGCATTCCTAGTTCTAAATACCAGCAGAAGCCTTCAGTTACTGTGATAATCAAAAATAACCCCACGAATTTCCAAACATTCCTAGCGAGTACCAGTCCTTGTTTAAAACACTGGAATGGCTGAGACTGCTGTTGGAATGACTAAACAAAGCCTCCCTTCTTTCCAGGTGCTAGTACTGGTGATAGAATTCTCACCCCTGGGATGCACCATGTGGTGGTTTTACATCTACAGGTACAAAGAATAATGGAGCTTTTTCAAGCACACCGTAGACCTTCTCAGACAATTCTGAGAGGCCGTGTGGGCAGCCATGCCAACAGACACAGATGGGGAGGAACGCCAGCCTTGTCTTCCTGATTTACCAAGTACACATTGTCTTCAGTATACCCTTTACTATATTCAGTCTTGTTTCCTAACCCCCCTAAGCACAGTGTTTGTTTTTCTGCCACATCTTTATTATCCTGGATTTATTCTATTCCTGGCTATGTTAAAACCTCTAAAGTCCTATGGGAAGATGCAGAACCAGAGAGATTAGTACAATTAGCTGACACAGTTTAGAATGTTTCAAAAGGCTTGACAATATTAGTGTTATAGTTACCACTGATATTTATTTTATTGTATGCCGGGATGTACATTAAAATATTTGTAGCAACTTGATATTGTGGAAAGATTAAGACTTGGAAGACCTAAGTCTCCTACTCCTGGGTTCTGGGTCCTGCCACCAACTAGTTGGGTAGCCTTGGGCAAGTCACTTCCCTTCTCTGGGCTTCACATGTCTCGTGTGAAAAAATATGGACTGGGCTTTTGGAAATTCAAGTATATACATTCTATAAATGTTGAAATAAAAAATGTAGAGCCCTTCAATGGACTGGAATAAACCTTAAAATCCCAAGCTACTAACATAAATTGCCCATCTTTTTATCCCCTCCTTCCTTACCTCCCGCAAACACCAGCATAAGTGTGATGGACTGTGTTGCCTGAATCTAGAACCAAGTCTTACCTGAAGGCACGTGCAGAGATTGCAATTGTGGTTGTGTGTTGCACACCAAGCATCAGGGAGAGCCACCTAGAGGAGGTTATGTGGAAGAATGATAGGATAGGGCTGTAACTGGCTTGAAATTTGACTCCCACCTTCTGTTTGGAATTCCCTCTTTATTTCCTTACTCTTTCCCTCATAGACTTGCTGTTCCATGACAGAAGGTTAAGTGAGAGGGAGTAGATGTTGGTAGCTTTCTTCTTTTCTCTCCACTGCTATGAAGACCCCCCTCATTACTTTCTGTTGTACAAAGATGACTCTACCCATAGCATCCAGTGTGGATATAGCCAGTGAGTTTTCTTATTATAATTTATATCAACCTTTTAAGAATTTCTTATTATGATTCAGATTTTACTGCTGCTTGTTCTTGAATTAAGACCACGGGTTCCTTAGGTCTATTTTAAGTATGTGATTCTTTAAGTTTAAATCACTGAAACAATTCAGATGTTTCAAAAGACTTCTCAGTATCATATAGTGATAGGGATAGACAGGGCATACTTTAAGGTAGGGGGAAGAGGTCAAGACTCTGAAGATCTCCTGAGGGGGGAAAAAAAATACATAAATATGCCTAACCATTTTATATTCAATTTTAGGAGTTTGTCAAACTTCCTGAAGCTTACCATGAATCTTAGCTTTCTTGATTAAAGCCTTTAAGGAAAGGAAAAGTTCATGGAAGACTTTTCTAGGCTCATTAGAGAATGAAGTGTGTCCCTGTGGCCACCATCTTCTCTCCCCGCATTACAACTTAGTCTCTGCCCTCAGGCAATCTGCTGCCCTTCAGCCCAACCATCTGGTCTTAGCGATGAGAGAGCAGCGTGGTCGCCATAAATCCTGGCAGACGTTGCAGTCTGGCGGTGGGAATGACAGCATGCAGTATGGAGCCTTTGGCAAAGGGTGAAGCTGTGGCTACAAATCCAAACACTGTAAACCAGAAGGTGGAGTAGAATGAAGTGCCTGACTTTTTCCTTAACCACCAGGTGGTATTTCCAGAAGCAACTATGCATCTTTGTCAGTGACTGATGTGTTGTAGTTTTCATCAAAATAAAAAAAAAAGAGTGTAGTATATCCTACCTCTTTCAACCTTTTTCAGCCTTTCTTATACCTCCTTCAGAATAGTTTGTTGTTTAACTTAAAATGTTTATATAGCCCTGCAAAAATAGTTACTTCTTTTTTTGGGTTGGGGAGGCTTTTATAATTGCCCCCCAAATCATTTCTTTCAACCAACACATTCAATTCAATGCTTTTGAATTCCAACTATATATACTCTAAGACAGAAAAAATAGCCAATTATTTTTAGATCACTTTTTCTTTGTCATTAGTTTGGTACTAAGTAAAATTGAATAGTCAGCAAACCTGCCAGGCCATTCCTGTTAGCCATGTGGGTTTATCTACTGCAATGAGTGTTCAGGCAGTGTAGGTCTGAGTGGAGGCTGTAGGGATTGTGAAGCTTATTGGTGAGTGGCACAAGTTAAAGCTGAAGAGGAAGGATGGGACCAGATCTTAAGTGATGTTAAATATGTATATTTAAAATACATCATGAAGGCTACCAAGAGTCAACCATGGTATAGCTGAGTCAGGTTTGCTCTTAGGATGATACACACCTTATAAAAAGTTTAAGTTTTAGTCAATACTTTAAAAGTCCTTTATGGCTCTCTAAAGGAAGATTCCGTTTAAGTGCCAAATACCAAAAAATAGATGTTTGCAGGCAAGCCTTAAGATGTAGAGTAGCCATCATGACATAGTGTCTACAGATACACAGCACGTGATGTGCTTTTTATATTCCAAGAGGGCCTGCATCTTCTTGACATTTCATCAGGGGCTGTTTCTTCCCTTCCTGCCCCAGTATATATGCAGTTTTTATCTAATCATATGTTAAACAAACAAGAACAAGGATAGGAATTGCTAGCTGTGTTTTTCATGTATGTGTACACTAAAGGCTGGATACACTAGGCTTGGATTCAAATATATAATTTAAAATATTCAGATGAAAATTCAAGTGTATAGTCAGTCACGTGAATAGTTACAAATATGTGTATAGTTTGGCATTGCATAGGTAAAATATTTATAATATTTTCTGAATTTTTCACCTTATAGATGGGTGTTTTGCTAATATTATAAAGATAGCTCTTCACCCCACCCCCAGCAAAAAAATTCCAAATACAGAGTATTTTATAACTATGTTAAAATTTTAATTTTATATACATATTAGAGAATTAAGCATGCTTTAGATACATTTAATTTAGGTATTTTTTTTTCTCTAAACTGTACATTGAGATTTCCTCAGACTTTTCTAATGATAACTCTATAAAGTAGTGGTTTCTTCTTTGAGTCAGCTTATTGCAAGAATCAAGTCTCTGAACTTTATTCACTCATAGTGTTTATTGAGTATGTAAGGCATTTAAGATACTGTTCTAGGAACTCTGTACAAGTACATCTGTCCTGTAGGAGCAGTGCTAATGGCAAATACCAGCCACAGACATTGCTGGCAATGAATTAGGCAACATGAGTCCTGGAACTCGGACTCTGGGCCTGTTTCCACATTGAGCGCTCCCAGACTTCCTTCCCTAACCTGTAAAATGGAAAGAATAACATTTGTTGCTTCTTGAGGAATCAATAAGGTCATAAAATGAAAAATGATAGACATAATTAAGGTCCTTTCTAAACTTAAGCAATGTTTACATAATAATATTATTATATCATTTTTAATATTATAATATGGATATGCATCATAGTTATACATAGCACAGCAATACATGTATAAAAATCAAGTAAGTTAATGCCCTCACATGTCCCTTTGATCCACTTACTTAACCAAGGAACAAGCACTTTGAGTTTTAGTCAATATTTTAAAAGCAATTCCCTAAAGGAGAGTTCGTGTCAGTGTCAAATTATAATTAGATGCTCACACCAAGTGACTAGACTACCAGCATGTTAAAATATATAATGGACCCAGACATTAAAATTACTACAGTGTTTATTTTTATTATTAATTGCTGGTGCTGCATTATATTCGCTAAGGGAGCCAAAAGGCAAACAAGTTTTTCAGTGTTGAGGTGCAAGTGATTTAACAAATTCCTAAGGGAAATTGACATCTTAATGATGTGTCAGAGAACCACATAATAATATTCCCTTCCATCACAAACTGTATTCTTCTCTATGTTTCTAGAGCCCTTTGCACTTGTTTCTCCTCTGGCAGTGACTAAAATGTTTCCTAAAGGAGTGTTTACAGTTCTCTCCCATGCCTGTTACATCATCAGCACTTTGAGAGCTGGGCATGTATATAGTAGCTGGCACATGATAGGTACATGGTCAACTTATAGACTTGTAATTAGGTAACATTCTTTACCCCTCGCAATGCTCATTCATGCATAAAATCTCATTTTCATTTTTTCGCAACTTTCTAGGTAGCCATTATCTCCTCAGTTAGGTGACTTGCCCAAGGAAGCTCTGTCGGTACCTGGTAGGACCGTAACTTCTGATTCCTAGTCCAGTGTACTTATCGCTGTTGAATCTCACCTCTATGAATCTCTGTTGTCTGAATTTTCGTGTTCTGACTGAGAGGTATTCCTGCCGGGCCAGTGCAGGCGTTTTCCTGTTTTGCTGTTTTACTGTTCCTCATCAACCTGGCCCTGAATCCCCACCCTTTTCTGCTCATCACGTTAGGGCCAGAATTGCTGAGATGTGAAATGAAATCTATGGCAATTTATTACTGTTTATGGGAGATTCTGTGACATGGCCGAGTCGAGTTGCCTTCTACTACCTTGCATAAGAAATCTGAAAGCATCAGCAGATAGAGTAATTTAAGGCAGCTTTTGCTGACACTGGTTGCCTCTAAATGGATAATGATTTATCAGTAAATTACTCTTTTCTGAGCCAGGTAATTTCTGATCAACATGCTCACCTCATTCTCTCCTCCATCCCCTCCCTTTCTTTTCCTTCCCTCCTTTCCATTTCTCTCTCTCACACACACACACACACATACACATGCACACACTCTTACACACTCCCACCAACACACATACACATACATATTCACCCAATATGTATGCCTTCCAAAGTAAGCATTAGTTAAGACATCAATACATTAATAAAGCCATTTCTATTTGCTAAGCCAAACTCAAAATTGAATGTGAATTGTATAAAAACAGGGAGAGGTTAGAGTGCCCATTATAAGGAGGGGATGGGTACTAAATAAAGGGGAACAGTCTCTGTGCTATTGCAGTAATCAAAACAAGTTTAGAACTTTATCAGCACTGTAACATTCTTGCAGACCATGAAAAATATGTGAAACTAGATCTTGGATGTCATCAGCAAACAGTAGGCTTTATAAGCGCCTTGATACCCACGTAATGTGAGCAACTCTGTTAAACTAACACCCCTCTTACACTCTGAGAGCCCACCTCCCAAATGTAATGTATGGTATCATGGAGATGGGCTTGATTTACTTAAAAAGAGCTCTGGGAAGGAAAAGATAGCAAAGAATCCAGGGCTTTGGCAAGTCTGAAATGAAATGCTAAGCTGTGGGCTTAGAGAGGCAGGAGAAAGAGAGAAGATTAAAATTTAGGTGGAAAACTACATTATAGAAGGATTTAAGTGAAATTGTAACTTTGGAGTTTTGTTAACTCAGGGTTGCCGGAAACAAATGCCGACTTGTAGTTGAGGTCCTCACAACTGTGATTCCCAGGGATACAGCTAGTCTCTCTGACTTTGATAGGTTGTGATGACTTTTCCAAAACAAAACAATCTTAATCCTATACTATGGCATCATAAGCATAATGTATTCCATGGTCATGACCTAATTGCCATGAATTAGTGTTATTCTCTTTCTTCTTTCTTATATTGTCTATCCAGAAAGTAAAACCTTCCCCTGAAGTAAATCTGGACGTCAAAGCCATCTCACCTGTTGATGAGCTTTAGGAGGAAGGGGGCTGATTGATTCACGAGGGCCAGGCAGTATAGGCTGGAAAGGTGTGTTGGGAGTCTGTCAGTTTGGCTGTAGAGACGGCCATGCCATGGTGATGTGAATGGCTGAGATTCCCGAGTGCTGATTTGAACAAGGAGAAGGAAAGAGCTGTTAGTAGCTTTTATTTTATTGCCTTGAACATTTGAAATCCATTCATATTTGGGATGTGAATTAGTAGCTATTAAATGCCTATCTTGTCCCCAACATTTAGCTAATCATTTGGTCTTTGGTGAGGGGAAAATAAAAAAAACACCATAGCTGACTTTTGTGCCTTGGTCTGTGTGAGCTGCTCTCTCTGATTCATGAGTGCAACAATGCTTTGCTACCAGACTGCAGATTTCTTGAGTGAAATGTCTGTGCACAGCCCTGGCACCTAACTTAGTGCCTCACACCCACAGAGAGTGTGTTCCCTAGGAATCACTGAGTAACTGATTCAGGGACTAAACGTGGGTTATATGCTAAGTAGTCGCTGTGCTTGCTTTTTAGTTCATGAGAACCCTGAAGAACAGAGTGATACACACACACTCAGAACCGGATTATCTACAGAGATAGACTGTGAGAGAGTGGGGGAAGCAAAGTGGGCCTCAAATCGCGAATGAAAGCATCGCTGTAGAGGCCTTGCTCTGGGGACAAAGGGACCTTTTGTCGATGTTCCCTACACATGGGCATATGCTCGGAAGCAGCCGGTAGTCACTCAATGTGTTTAGTGTTCAATTTGACCTCCTCGGCCCTCCCCTCTTCCTCCACTCTAGGCATCTGTGCTGAGTATACTCCTTAATGCTCTCCCCCAGGCCTGTCTCCTCTCTCTTTTTTCCCATCAATATCTTTTCAAATACCCACTGTCAGAGCCACTAAAAACTGCGAGGTTTGTTTCTTGACAAATGTCCCATTTTCACAGGCAGTTGAACTGAACTGCAGCTTGTGCTCCGTTCAAACATGTCAATAAACATTATTGCAAAGACGTAGAAGCAATAATGGGAATGTATAAAACTCACCTTTATTGCTTCTTGCCGTGAATTTGCATGCTGCTCTAAGCAGCTTTCACTCCCTCAAGAAGAAGCTGCAGGAAATGTGTTTTGGGTTGTGGGGGACAGAGAAGCTGATGATTTGGTTGCAGTCTCCCTTGGAGACTGGAAGCAGAAGGTAGCAGTGCCCGCCAGCTCAAATGTATGCACATTATTTCATGCCGTCATGGTCTTTTATGAGTGATGCTAGTTGTTACCAGTGGGACCAGGGTCCTGCAGGGAGGAACATCCAAGGTCATGAAACAGTAATGCTTGTGACAATACAGATCGCAAGCATGGTGATATTCTCAAGCCAGCTTTCCAGGCCTGTAAATCTGCTTCAGTGGGAGTACCATTGTATGGAGGGAATGTACAATGAAGAGACTGGCCGTAGCGGTGGGAGAGAGATTTCACCCTGGTATACCCGACTCTGACACTGGGGACTTGGGACCTGCAGCTGGTTGGGATCATCAAGTAAGATGCTTGAGGTAGGTCCTAGAAAGCACAGTGAGTCCCTGTGGATACAGTGTCAGGATGAGGACTGGTATATCCCTGGGGATTGGACATGTCAGGGAATAGTGTGTCCCATGGTGAAATGCCCCAGATGGGTCTCTGAGTAGGGTTGTGACCCTGTAGCAATGGGTCCCACAAACAAGAGACACTCCCTGGAAATCAACCAACCAACATTTGTGTAGATCTAAATCTGCAGATGATGAAGTTGAGGCAGAGAGGCCCTCCGAGAGGCAGTCAGAATCACCTGTGTTCCTTCCTAGTCAAGTGTATGTGTGTGTGTGTGTGTTTACATGTGCGCATATGTTCCCTTATGTGACACTGCATCGTTTAGATGTCCTGTACTGCTTTACTGCAGGGACTTTGAGATCGTCTACAGCTAATGCCTACTGTAACACTGCCACCGCTTTGACATTTCTCCTTTCCAGAGCCATAACGGCACTCGGAATTATATTGATTTCACTTACCAACTCCTAATATATCAAATTAATTTTGGAATTTTGTAGTGACACTGAGCCAAAAGGCATAGGTTTTTGTATACCATGCTTGGCTACAGTTGGTTTTGATTTGGAACGTAATACAGACCTTAAGAAGAAAACAGTTAAAGAAGAATAGCGTTATCAGAACAATCTGTATTCATTCCGATAAGGTGACAGTATCATTAAGCTAGAACAAATAATAGATCTAATATATATTAACTTTATTGATAACTTTAATTGTATACGGCATATGTTTCAGCATTGATTCAATCAACCAATATTTACTAAGTACCTGTTATGTGAAAAACAGCGTGTTAGATAATAAGCTGTTTTAGGAAATTAGTTGGAATGGAGCATCGTCTTTTCTCTTGCCTCACTCTAATTCATTAATTAGTTATTTTTAAATCACAGTGAACATGCAGAAATGAGAGGCAGAATTCAGTCACAAGGGTATTTTCAGCAAAATACTTTTTATTCTCTATTGAAGATAAGATTAAATAATAATCTGATTACCCCTGTACTGGTTTCTCAGCACTTTGTACAGCTTCTTTCTTTTCTTTCATAAGTCCAAGCCATAGCCAGCCCCTGCCCCGATCCTAGGAGAGGTGGACACAGAAAGGTTCCTATACATGACACTCCACAAACACAGACTTTCCTCTGCCCCAACAGACACGGTGGCTTGACTGCTGCTTTTCTAACCTAGATTATTTTATCTGATCACAGTCAATGGGTATTTTTTGAGGCATTTGAGGCATGCAGGGAATGACCGCTTCTGTTCTCTAATAAGAACGCTACAAAATAACGAGCTGATGCAGAGGTACATAGGACAGACGTCATCTTTGCTTTATACTCCGGAGGGGACAGGCATTAGCCTGGTACCTGCTATCAGTACTGTGATGGAGAGGCACTATGGGAGTAGAGGGTAGATAGAAAAGCAAGGACAGCATCAGGGAAATCAGGAAAATGAACTCTAAGTGGAACCTGGAAGCATGAATAGGAGTTAGTCAACTAATGGAGAAGCTTTCAGAGGGAAATGCCCAGAGGGAATAAAAGTGTGGTATTTCTGAGGAACTGGATAAAGGTCCATATGGCCATAGTACACATATGTAGAGGGCCAGGCAAAAAGGAGGTGTGAGAACACTAAGCTAGATCCAGATCCCAGAAGCCTGATCAGGGTGCTGACCTAATTTTTAGGGGGATGGAAGTCATAGAAGAATTTAAAGGATGGTGCTCTATTAAAAACAAAATGTATGTACGTAAACGTATACATTTTACTTTGTCACAATAGGTGTACAGGATATTTCCTTTGATTTATCACTTCCTGAGTTCTTCACCCATTTTCTTTCACCCACATTGGCCATCTTTATCTCTTCCCCAATATTTTCTACAGCCAATGTTAAACCCTGCAATTGATTCTTGAAAATCAATGCAGAAGGGAAGGCAAGCCCTGGGATTTTCTGGTACCCACCCCCCCACCCCCCACCTCAAAGCTTGTGCTGGACAGAGCCCATAGTCAAGCAACTGACCTCCTTATGATTTCTGTCGTTCTGGGTAGACTTTCTAGCATAGGTCTGAGGTGAATTTGGTATTTGGAATAAAGTTAGGGCAGAAGTTGGGCCCTGCCAGATCTTACAATAAGAGAGGGCTATTGTGACAAGATTTGGGGACATCAGAAGGATGGGGTGGATAATGATAGAATCTTTGTATCTGTGCTGTTAGTAATATAAAATATTAACATGACTGTTGAAAGAATTCTTTTAGAAACCCAGTATCCTGTCCGTACTTTGACGTTTATTGTTAGTACTATTATGAAGCAAACCTGACAGTAATTCATGTTACCTCAACTCTCAGAGATTTCAGAGGGAACTTCAGAATGCAATCCTGAAGCCCTGTCTCTTAAGTAATGGCTTTGCCAGCTCACAAGAGATAGGTAGTGTAGAGGATAAGAGAAAAGAGTACGAATAAAGAAAAATCTTCAGTGCCCTAGACTATAATCTTCTCAACTCCTCGGGAATTCATTTCTGCACTCATGGTGGTCCTTCTCTTACCGTTCTTGATCTCTGAAGTTAATCCATATAACTGTGGCCATATCAGGTAATATCTAAATTGTAGTTCATCTGATTCATGGTGGCTTATTTGTCTAGTCATGCCATATGAAGGGAATCCTGATATACAGGTCCAGTCATTTTGCATGGCATTAAGACAGCCCCCATTGGCTTGGGTCAATTGAATGTTAAGGTTTCATAAACAATGTTCCCACACGGGGATCTCTTTGTAAACTTGGCCACTTTCTCTTTCATTTCCATTCTAGAACTTCCCTAGTCTCCTCAGAGAATTGTTCTGCCGAAGACCTATACAGCCTCTAGCTCTTAGACTCTGGCAATGTTGAAGGATGCAGCAGAAGGAACCTAGTACAGATGCTGAATACAAAGAAGCTAAGAGAAGTGAAGCAAAAGGGAAGGACAGGGAGGGAGGAGAGGAGGGGAGATTGCTTTTGGAGAATAATAGGAGATGTTTCCCCTAGTGCTTATAGAAGTGAGTTTGTTACTACTCTGGAAAGTTCTTTCCTTTGGTGATCACATGTAACATTTATTTATCAAGAGGAGTTTCATCTTTGCCATGGTATCTACTGGAGAGACTCAGATTATCATGAGCATTTTTCACATACAGCCACTATGGAGAACAGTATGGAGGTTCCTTAAAAAACTAAAAATAGAGCTAGCATATGACCCAGCAATCCCACTCCTGGGCATATATCCAGGGCAAACCATAATTCGAAAGGATACATGCACCCCAATGTTCATTGCAGCACTATTTACAATAACCAGGACATGGAAGCAACCTAATTGTCCATCGATGGAGGAATGGATAAGAAAGATGTGGTACACATATACAATGGAATATTACTCAGCCATAACAAATAATGAAATAATGCCATTTGCAGCAACATGGATGGACCTAGAGATGTCATACTAAGTGAAGGAAGTGAGACAGAGAAAGACAAATATCATATGATATGGCTCATATGTGGAATGTAAAAAAATGGTACAAATGAATCTATTTACAAAACAGAAATAGAGTCACAGATGTAGAAAACAAACTTATGGTTACCAAGGGGGAGAGGGGTAAATTGGGAGAATGGGATTGACATGTACACAATACTGTATGTAAAATAGATAACTAATAAGAACCTACTGCATAGCACAAAGAACTCTATTCAATATTCTGTAATGACCTATATGGGGATAGAATCTAAAAAAGAGTGGATGTATGTATATGTATAACTGATTTACTTTGCTGTACAGCAGAAACTAACACAACATCGTAAATCAACTATACTCCAATGAAAAATTAATTTAAAAAAATAATAAAGGAAGAGGAACCCTTTGCCTTGATAGCATGTGGTCTTAAACGCGCAAAAGAACTTTTAAACAATAATATACCCAGATAATAAGAAATAATTTTATTTTTCAGACTGTGACTTTGCTTATGTTGTGTGTTAGGCTTCCTGGTAGATGTTGGAATGGAGAATTTTAAAACACTGTATCCTGACCCTGCAGCACGATGACTTTATTTCAAGAAGTAGGCCAAACTGGAATAACCCAACCTAGAGCTTGATGTGCTCATGGAGGTGATATGGGTTCTGAGAAAAGGTGTCCCAATTCTAGATGATAGGGAGTAGTTCAGGCCGTCAGGGAAAGCATGCAAGAGCATAGACTGAAAAGCAGAAGGAGGAACATGCATTAGGGAGAAAGACAAAACCAGCATTTCCTTAGATGACTAGGCAGCTGGGAATCTCAGAGAGGAGTGATGGCGTCAGGGAAGACTGTGAGCGTGTGGGTCATCCCAGTCTCAGCTCGGGGCTGGGATTCAGTGTAGGGAGGGAAATAGGAAGTTCCTAGATGACAGGAAGGAATTGGATTCCCAAGACAAGTTAGAGTTCCTATCCAAGATCACTTGGCAAAGGTAGAGCTGGAACCACGACTTCCTTACTGCTTCCGGTGCTCGTCCAGTCTCTCAGGCTGTGCTTGGCTCTTGGACAGCGGGATGCATGGGGCCTCTACGCTTCCACTGTAGTAACTTAGACGTTTCCTCTGTGCATCCTCCGTGCCTACCACCGTGATCCCTGCCCCACCACACTTGGCAGTGTGTACACAGCCCTCACAATGCCATAGGCCTCCTGATTGGTAGGAAGCTGATAGTCCCTTAGAGACCATTCTGCTCACTTGGCACAGCTCAAATCACGTCTCCTGGCTTTTGCACACCAATCTCCTGTTCTGCTCAAATGTGTCGCCTTTGCCAGTTGGTGGGCTTCCGTTAAACCCACGCTGTGGATATTGTCCATCTCATGCTCCTCTGGATATCTGATTTTGCCTTTGGCTCTGCATGGACTGGCTTGCCTTGCTGCCAGTGGGTTGAACTGACCTGATTTAGATGTTTTCCATTGAGCCATCCCGTGCTTGGCTGGCAATGTACTGCCTGTGCCAGTGGGCAGGTTCCTTCCAAGGGGGCTACTTGGGCTCCATCTTCGATTTCCACTGCCTTTCTCATTTCTTTTACCATGCTGCTTGGCCATGCTTACCCCCAGCACTCAATTGCCTCCACATTGTGGCTGGCCCTCTCTTCTTCCACTGGCTGCTTCCTGGTAACTCTGACTTGTCTGACCCTGGTGCCCCCATCTTTCATGTGTAATGTGTTCTTCACAGCACATTAAATTCAATTTGACTGACTCATGGTGGCTGAGAACATTTCACACTATTATGTGGGATGTGCCTCATGTATAAATGGTTATTGTTAAAAACCAGATTCACCCATTATTCAGATATTATCCTCCCTAACAATATTATCTATCTACTCTCAACCAAGAAGTCAGTTAATATCTATGAAGCACCTACTAATTTTACAGGTTCTGATCTCTCTTTACTGTACAACCTGTTAATTATGAGAATTTCTTGGAGACTCTTGGACTGTTCATCTCAGGGGAAACTTGAAAGAAAACCCACTCCATCTTTTTTACTTTAGACATGGCAACCCCACAATTATTCCAGACAAATGAGTATCTAATTTCTAATGGCCTCAGGAAGAAGCTCTAGGGAACTCATTCTAGTATTTAACAACCTTCTCTGTTAGGAATATGTCAAAACCAATGTAATGTCTTATGTTCTTTTACACCCCTTTATAAAGTTGGTTGCCTTTCAGTCATCAGAGGACATAAACAACAGGTTATTAAATTTTTTTCTTTAAAATGACTTATTAAAGTAAGAGAAAACGTATACTAAATGCTGACATATTTTTTCTTATTTTATCATGACTACATGGTTCAAATCCCTTTCAGTTTCCTCCTTTAAGGATTTGGTTGATTAGCTCTCTAACTTGTAATTTAGAGACTGATTTGGCATACAAGTAAGAGGAAAGCCCTCAACAGGCTCAGAATGCTTAGAAAAAAACAAAACAAATATCAACGAGCCAGCAAAAAATGTAGGGACCATCGACTTGGAAGGCTAGTGTGTTGTGTGTTGGGATATTCAGGCCACGTCCTGGGACCATGGCACTTCTGTGATTAAACCCATCTGTGGTTTCCCAATGATTGTCCTCTGACAGTGCTTCTAACCACAGCCATGGATCTCTGAAGGATTTGGATCCCTGCCTCCGTCACAAATCTAACTTTTCCTGTCTTCCACTCTGCTCCCATCTTACTGGGCTGCTTTCAGGTCCGCAAATACCCTAAGTAATTTCTACCTCAAGCCTTTCATATGCTGCTGCTTCTACCTGAAACTTTTTCCATCTCCCTTCACAAAGCTGATTCTATCTCATCTTTTAAGTTTTCAGATGAAATGTCATATGGGGTGCCTACTTGATCATCCCCTCTTCTATTTTCTTTGTTGCACTGTTCCCCCTAGACCCCTTAATGGGATCTTAAATTGGTAATTGATTACTTTTTTGTTTGCATATTTATGGTCCCTTGGCCCATCAGACCATGAGCTCCATTAGGGCAGCGACCTTTATTACTAAGCCTAGTGTCTGATATATAATAGGCATTTAATAAATACTTACAGGATGAACATCTTAAATAGAATAATGAATCTCTTGGCTGTGAAAGAAAGAGGCCCTGTGAGTTCCTGGCGTTTTTGTGATATTGGAACAGTACTATCTAAGAATCTGCTCCTGTGTTTGCTGCCTATCTTTCCCAGCCATGCACAAAAGGAGAGAAGCTAGAAGCCAAGTCTAAGCTGCCAAGATTTGAAACAGCAAGCTTGTCCTGGAGCCGATCATCACTTCACATGCTTAAGGCTCTAGTTAATTTAGTGCTAGTTAAGCTGGCACCCTGTTTCCACTACAAGGAAGAACGAGATAAAAAGATGCAAACACAATAAGATAAAGGATCAAGGGGAAATGATAAAGAAATCAACCAGATAGGTTTCATCCTCAGTCACCTGCCCTTTGCTTCATATATTTTTCCCTTGGGGGAGCTCATTCACTCTCAAACCACTAAATACCTTGTTTCTGATGCTACCCAAAACCTTACCTCTAGTTCCATTTCTTTTTATTAACCGCAGACACAGATCTTTAGATTCTTGCTGAACATTACCAGCTTGGCATCCTTCTACTGATTTAACAGGTCTGGAACTAAACTCAGTAACTTCATTTATTTAATAGTACTTACTGAATCCTTCTAATGTGCCAGGCACTGCTCTGGGTGCTCGGTTGCTCTGATGAACAACATCCATTCCAGCAAGGATGACTGGTAATAAACAAATGACGCCACAATCAGCATGCGATTATTATCTGATACATCGTCTGACACATTTTCAAGTGAGTTGCAATTATTTTTATTGCGTTGTAGATGTTCTTTTTGTATCCTGGTTACCAGTCCTTTGTCAGACATATGCTATGTGAATATTTTCTTCCAGCCTATGGTTTGCCTATTAATTTTCTTAATATTGTCTTTTGATGAACATTGTCTCTAATTTGGATAGTTTATCATGTTACCTTTCTTCATAAGTTATTGCTTTCTGCATCCTGTTTAAAAAATTTTGTCTATAGCTAAATATAGGATTTTATATTTACTCTTATTACATTTCATATTGTTGGTTTCAGCCCAGTATTTCATCCTGTCAAGATTATTGTGAGTCTAGTTCCTGTCTTCTGCTATATTAGGTATTGCTTTCAGCTTTGAGTCACCTGCAAATTTGACAAGGTATTGAATGTTGAATGGGAAAGAACCTTTTTCCAGTGCAATTAGAATCAAGGATCACATTTCACCATCTTAGTTTTCAGGATATCGTAGGAGACAAAGTCAAATTCTCTTCAGAAATCAGTAGCACAGAGGACTGACTGTTTGTGGCGGTGATTATATCGGCAAGTTGTATACGATCCAACATATACAACTTGCTTTCACTACTCAAGAGCTCCATTTCTGAACTTTGACATTACTTTATTGAGTTACCTATTGCCACCTGGAGGTTACTGATTTCTTTTTTTTTTTTTATTAGTTTTTATTGGAGTATAGTTGATTTACAATGATTTCTTTTCTAAATTTCTTTTTCCAAATTGTCTCTCCAATATAATGTAAGCTTCATCAGAGTCAACACCTTGTCTCTTAGTTACCAACATGTACAGAGAAACACATGGATACATTAATATTTGTTGAATTCACTAACAAGCTCATGTCCAAAATTTATCATTTAATGCTTTTTCCTAGAATTTTGTCAGAAATTGTCCATTTTTTTGACCTGAACTTAGGAAATTTGCCACTTTGTCCTCTCGACATCTGGGACATTTTCTGGCTCTAGTGTTCTGTTAATTACCTTTCTTGTGTTTCCATCATTTTTTTTTCTCCAGCTTTATTGAGGTATAATTTATAAATAAAATTGGAAGATTTAAAGTATACAGTGTGATGATGATGTAATGCAAGTATGCATTGTGAAAGGATTCTTCTCCAATGAGTTAATTAACACATCCATCCACTCATGTTTGCCATTTTTTTGTGTGAGAATAGCAAATTTCAGTGTTACAGTATGGTGTTATTAGCTATAGTCACCATGTTATACATTAGCTCCTCAGACCTTATTCATCTTAAGACTGAAATTTTGCATCTTTTTACCAATCTCTCCCTATTTTTCCTGGCAACCTACTCTATTTCCATAAATTAGCCATTTATTTAGATGCTACATATAAATGATACCATGTGGCATTTGTCTTTCTCTATCTGGCTTATCCCACTTAGCATAATGCCCTCTCAGTTTATCCACGTTGCTGCAAATAGTAGGATTTCCTTCTTTTTTTAGGGCCGACTAATAATACCCCATTATATATATTACATTTTCTTGATCCATTCATCTGTTGACAGTTGCTTGGTTTGTTTACATACCTTGGCTCTTTTGAATAATGCTGCTATGAACATGGGAATCCAGATATCGCTTGGAGATAATGATTTCATTTCTTGATATGTACACAGTAGTGGGATTGCTGGATCATACACAACTTGCCCGTATAATCTAATATTCATTATCAGTATACTTGTATATAACTTTTCTGATATACAAGTATATTGATAATAAATATTTGATTATATGGCAAGTATCTTTAGAACTTGGGATTTAATTTACCTTGATATGAAGACTTGAATTCATTTGAGGGAGCTAAATTTATTGAGCCCAACCTGAACAGGTTCTTTGCTAGGTACTAGAGAGACAGAAGTTAAAAAAAAAAAATAAAGTTTCCATGTACAGTTAGTCCACAGCTCAATAATATGTGAGTCCGTATCTGATGATCTGACGCAGTTTTCTTACATCCATCCATACTAAGGAATGCCCCTTGAATAATCAAGAGCTGAATTGAGAACCAACTTCCTTTTCTTCACTTCCTATCTGGTCTGTTCTGTTCTCCCTCATCCCTCTATACAAGATGCATTTAAATGAAATAATCACTAAAACCCCTAGTTTTTGATACAAATACTTTTATAACTAGTAATCTATAAGTAAACTGGAGATTTGTCATATAGAAACCCAGCTTGAAATTAGGTGCTGTACATAATAAGAAACAAGATTTGACTCCACTCTTGAATAGAAAAATAGCTATAAGAATAATATTTATAAAATTAATAGCAAACTTAACATTATTAGACCCTGAAGAACTAATAATAAAATTTGCTGACAATTTTGGAAAAGAGAAGGCAGTCTAAATTGATAGAGGTAAGGGAAATCCATGATCAGATTTGTTTGGTTCAGAGAAAGGAAGAGGGTGTTCTGGATGGGAGAAAGGGCTGAGTAGAGACTGGTGGGCAGGAATGAGCTTGGCGTACACGCAGACTGACCAGAGAAAAGTCAATCTTCTCTGTGAGCCTTGGGAAATATGACTGCAAGAGTCCAATGGGACCTAAAGTACCAGCATGAGGACCTTGTATTTGATCTGAAAGACAAAAATGAAGTGCTGTAAATTCTTGTTTAGGAAACTGACTTAAAATCAAAATATTTAAAGGATGAAGGTGCTTTTTAATGAAGGTATTGGGTTGGCCAAAAAGTTCTATAACATCTTATGGAAAAACCCAAATGAACTTTTTGGCCAACCCAGTAATATGGAAGTGATGCAGAGAAGAGGCAACTATGAGTAGCTATGAGCTAGTACCACAAAATTAAAGTAATTAGATCAGAAGACATAGGACATTAAGAAGAAATATGGAGAAACAGTAGACTAGATATTGGCATGAGAGGGATAAAGAAACACAGGTTTATCTTAAATTTCAACTTCAGTGAACTAGAAAAATTTCTCCATTGGCTAGAATGGGATAATCTTGGGAAGCAAGTTCAAGTGGTTATAAATATGAGATTGAGGTAATAGTAAATTGCCAAGGAAGACATATCTAATAGGTTTGGGAACCTTGAGACAAGTTGGTGCTGGAAAGAAAGATTGGGATGTAATTTGATTAAGGATAATATGAACAAAAAAATACATGAGACCCTTTCAGAGAAAGCAGTCAAGAGATGCCAAGAGTCAGTGATTACACCCCAGAGAAAGTCCACAGTTGAGGTCAAGAAGAACTGGAGTTACTGAAGGGAAGAGAGAGAAAGTAATTCGTGGCCTGAGAGAACAAGGTTGGTGCAGTAATGCAAAAACCAAAGGAAGAGGCTGGCCAAAAAATGTGGCAGAACATTTAAGGAGGATGAGAGAAAGTCACTGGATGTGGTGAGAAGATAATCGTGTCCTTTTTAGAAATAAGGAAGCTGAAGCACCTAGACAAAGCCAATCTAATCCTTCTCCCTAGATTATGTCAAAGAGGCCCGTAGATGAGTTGCTCCCAAATACAAGTTCGTGATAACATTTTCACTGGTCAATGGCAAAATGATAACTATAAGGACACTGCAATTACATATGGTAGTGAAAATAAATTCCGTCCTGCAGACCTTCCTAATTTACCATGTGTCTTCTATTATGAAATTATAGAAACCATAGATGGTGACTACTCTATATTTAGTTGGAAAAATAAATGATAGCCATATCATTTTCACTCTCTGTTTTTTATTAAGGTGAAGTCTGGTAATAGTGATCTGATGATGTCTTTGCTTTCCCTGGGCTTGTTCTCTGGAACATGAAGTGGGGTGTTTCTGCATAGGTGCTTCCTTCTGTGCTCACAAACCACTGACATTCAGAGGGCAGGATAAGTAATAATTTATTCCACTTGAGCTGTTGAAAGATGCTCACATTAATACAAAAACACCATATCCTGACAGTTTTAAAGCCCAACTGCAGGTTCAGAGCCCTGTCACTTATCTTAAGCTTCTATGGAAAATAAAGATCAAATATCTCTGAAGCAGTGTTTAGTGTCATAGCTATTTCTGTAAGAGACAGGCTTTTTTTCCACGCACTAAATCCCTTGCACTGTATTATCGTCTGAGTCTCCATTGTGTGATTTTCTTGAGGTTCTTGGATATGTAAGTGCAGGCAGATTGGCTGTGGTGAAGAATAAATCTTTTTGGTTGGAGCCTCAAGAAATAGTTTCTAGTCACAGATCCCTTCACCTCTTTTGTGGTGTGACACTTTACAAATTGTCTTCTGTGCCTTTGAAATAGGAACTTTAGTAATAATAATACATAAAATAGGTAACACACCTGTTTTTGTTTTTGTTTTTTTTTTTTTTTTTTTTTGCCTTATGCCCGATTCTATTCCAGTGTTTTACATAGATCAAATCCTCTTCTCTTTCAATAACCTTATAAGTTGAGCTCTAAACTTACCTTCACTCTAAAGATAGGGATATTAAACCTCAGTTAGGTTAAACAACTTGCTTGTCAGCATGGCTAATAAACCCCAATGGAAGGTTTTAAACTAAAAGTCTGGCTCCACATGTTTTTCATGTTTTTCACTTTCACAGTTTGCTGCCTCAAGAGGGAAAAAAGCATAAGAAAACACAGGCTTACCTTAGGGTATATTCTTATTCCAACTCTTATAATATTCAAGACATCTCCAGAATTCTCTTTTCAGAATCTCTTCTAGACACATTTTTTAAAAAACATATTCAGTGCTGTTGAAACTCTGTTTGGGGGGATAAAGTCAACATTTGGAAATGATCATTGTCAAAGTCAAAGACATTATTAATGTCAAAAGAGACATTTCTATCAGGGTGTTCTAAAAGTATGTTTGATTGTGAAAAATAATATTCGAAATATATAACCTCATAAACTGACTGTCTTGCAAAGGAAAGTACTCAATGAATGTTTTGTCTGTTGTTAGAAAATCAGTCACATTAGCTATTGGTTATGTGATACTGGATCCCTCCCAAATTGTTCTTAAAGAATACTCTTCTTATCTCATGAACAGAGCCCCAGGTGACCTCTGAATGGGTAGGTCTTTCCTTGCTAGCAGTGCTTCAAGGCAATCAGGGTTAATATTCCTGCCTACACTCTCAGGTGACCTCTCTACATTGGTGGGAAATCTCAGTGGGTGCAAAAGTCATTCCTATAAAGGAAGACTATGCAGTAAGCACAGTTTTCTCTAGTCTGTTTGCTAATGATGTATAAACCTGGCCTGATAGAGCCACTCGTTTTGATTGCAGTAACTAGAGGTCTAGAACAGCTGTATCATTTAACATCTCAGTTCCTTTTCTCTCAAACATTGGAAAAGAAATAAAGTTTTCCCTGTTATTTTAGAGGAAATCATAACAGTTGGTGTGAATTGTATGTGACCAAACATAAATTCATCGACATCCCTTGTGAGAAAGATAAACAGCCAGATCTCTCCATTCTGTTTACTGGGGCGCAGAGAGGTGAACTGACACTTTCAAAGGCACACAAGAGATAAATATCAGGACACGAAACAGAAGCCAGCACTTAAGTTGTTATTCAGGCAGTGGGTACAACTGAACACCTTTTAAATTCATATAGGATCACTAGAAACTTTCAGTAGACCCTGTGTGAATCACCACATACAAATATGGTCCCATCAGAAAGCATACATCACTTGTTGCTTGGTGGTAGAAGATGAAAATCAATCATGTGTTCTCAGAAAAGAGGACTCTGGGAATAAGGTCCCAAATAGTTATTTTCAGGCTGATTTGAAATTACTGATGGGAAGTCAGAGGACAGTTAAATCTTCCATTCAGAGAGAGGAGGACAGACTTGTTTCTTGACTAAGATGAGGAATCATTTTTCACCCTCACCTGTGACACAAACTACTCATTTACTAGCTGCTAGTTTCCCCTTTCTGTATTCTGTCTGCATAGTACCACTATCTGACACATGGAAAAGAAAGGATGAGAAAGAGAGCAAGTTGGCAGGGAGTCAATATATTTCAGTGTTTTTTTTTTTACTACGAGACTCTAGTAGCATTTAGTTGGTGAGTCTGAGCAGAGAATGAGTATTTCTAAAGTGACTCCATTATCAGTGGAAATGATTAAAGGCACAACAACAAAATCTATGGATTAATTAGCAGGCCAATGGTGCTTGAGTAGCTATTACTAAATTACATGGTTTGCATGCAAGAGAAAATATTAATCTTTGATGTTTTCCAGCTTGGGTGACGGGTATGTTAGAATTCCAGGTCAGTGAGAAGAGATTCCTATTGATTGGTTGATGGGTAATGAGATCAGAAAAGATAGTATCTGGATTTCCTTCAATTCTACACATTAAAGACTTAATCTTATTTTCTGTCAGTGATACATCCTTCTTGCTACAGTTACTGACAATGATATTTGAAGACTCGATTAATAATAAATAAAGAAAGTACAACTAATGATACTATGTAAGAGGAGAAAAATCAGGGTCAGGAAAATAAGTGTTGGGTGACAGCAGGGACGACAAGTTCTAGGAGAGGGAAGGGCAAGTGATAATCTATTCTTTGGAAGACTTACAGGTTTCAAGAAGGAGAGCAACAGATTCACTAAGAGGCCCACGTTTCATTAATCCATTTAACAAGTATTTATGGAGACATGCACATACACACACATATACACATATACATATATGCATGTGTATGTACTTTTTATATACATAATTTATATATACATGATTTATATATACATATACCTTTTATACAGATACACATACCACACCATGTGTGTGTGTGTGTGTGTGTGTGTGTGTGTGTATAGTCTTTCATATATATAAAAATTCTAGTGGGAGAGGCAGAAATACCTAAATAAATTAACTAATAAGTTAATAAGTAAAAAGTGATAGGAATACAAGAAAAAGTGGAGCCAGTTAAGGGACTGGGCATTTAAAACAGTGGCTGGGGTCAGGTGTCAGGATCAAATAGGGGTGGTCAGAGTAAGCCTCTTTGGAAAGTTAACATTTTAGCAAAGACTTGGAGGAGGTGAAAGAGTTTAGGTGTACAGATATCCCAGGGAAGACTGGTCTAATCAGAGGAAACAGCCAATGCGAATGTCCTATAGTGTTACATGGCTGGGGAGTCAGTGGAGAAGTAAGGATGCCAGTGTGGCTGGAGTGGAATGGACAGAGGGGTGGTGGGGTGGTGGTGGAGATAGTAGAAAATAAGGTCAGAAAGAAAGCAGGGATTAGGTATATAGGTGCTGATGGGTCTCTACAGGGACTCAATTTGGAGGACTGAGCCACAGTTCTGGGTCCCTCTTTCCAACCCAGGTACAAAGAAGGAGCAAGACATTTATGATTGTGCCAATGAGAGACAGTGTTGCAGTAACTTGATACGTAACTTGATCAGAGGGAAAGAATAACCCTTGGGGCTTTTCCTATAAATGCAACTAACAGCAAACAATCAGGAGAGACATTTATGCAAATAGGGAACTGTACTCTAGGAATCGGGAGCCAACTAGATTACACTAATGTGCAGAATAATCAAACTGTCAGAGTGCTTTTGCTTTTAGGTCTGCATCTAGGCAAGCAGTGCCTAGAACATTTTATCTCATTTCCAAGTGACTTTTATGCCCATTAAAATGTTGTTTTCATTTCAATTAATATTTCAGCCAGTAATACAATTATGAAATGGAACTTTTGCTGTTAGCTATTTCTAGAAGGCAGAGTGAAAGGAGTTAAGAAGTGGAAAGGAAATAGAGGGAGGTTTTCCTGGTAGAACTCAGTGTGGTATAAGCAGATATTTGAAGATATAGGTAATCAGCCATGTGACATAATCTCCTTCCCATTTTGATTGAAAGGAAATGCGATTAGAGTATGGGGGGCTCAGATTGGAGCTGTCCCTTGAACCCCTTTTAAAGGTCTAAGGCTGGAGCAATTGGCTGAGGAAAGCCATCTTTCAGGCTCCTTTGGCTCAGGTTCATACTCTTCCACAGAACTTCTCTTCATAGCGGGAGTGTGAGCGGGCAACCAAAGCCTCTTTCTACTATGAGGACCACATGCCCTGGCAGTTTTATTTCACTTAAGCGAAACATTATTCTAGTGAATGTTTCTGGGCTGTATATGTCCCTTCCAAAGATAGATATGCTGCTTGGTTATACTCAGTTTTACAAAGAATGATTTCTCATCTCGAATAGGTGTAGTTCTAGAAATAACTTGGAACGTCTACCATAGCTATAGATTTAGATCGGTGCATCCCATTTCACATTGCTGACAGTGTTGATTTTTTTGGATGGGGCTTTCAGGTTTATCAACTTTCTGTTCAAACCTCTTTGAATTCAGGTAGGATATTTAATGTACCATTCTAGGTAAGAGAAGGGGTAATATTTCTCACTGAACCTCTTCAGGTGACTAATTGGCAATAATCAGTCACATGGCCCTAAAAGCCATTCCTTAGGTCAGCTGACTTTTTGTTGCTATAGCCAATAATTGTTCACACACAATGACCTGTCCAGTGGGATACTGTATAAAAGGAAAGAGTAAGCACTGGGTAAGGATACTTGATATTTCTTTCCCATCCTTGCTATAATTGGCTTCTTCTCCCTTTAGGATATGAGGCCACTTAATAAAAGCTCCAGACTAATTTTAGGGAAAGGATTTTCTTTCTTGCTATCAGAGAACTGTACCTAATGACAGAGAGATTATTGCACTAAACTATGTTTCTGATGCCTCCTAAGGTTGAAAACTAGCTCCAACTTTCAGCCTTGAAATCGTATTCTCATCTTTGTTTGCTCAAATAAAAAAATATTAAACGTGTCAAATAGGATGGATAAGACAAAGGTGGTTTCTTTTAGTGTACTGAGTCATGGGAGTGTCTCTGCAGAACCATTTTTTAAAAATTTTATTGAAGTATAGTTGATTTACAATGTTGTGTTAGTTTCAGGTGTACAGCAAAGTGATTCAGTTATATATATAATATATATATATCCTTTTCCAGATTATTTTCCCTTATAGGTTATTATGAAATACTGAGTCTAGTTCCTTGTGCTATACAGTAGGTTCTTGTTGCTGATCTATTTTATGTATAGTAGTCTGTATATGTTAATCCCAACCTCCTAATTTATTCCTCCCCACCCTCCTTTCCTCTTTGGTAACCCTAAGTTTGTCTTCTATGTCGGTGGGTCTGTTTTTGTTTTGTAAATAAGTTCATTTGTATCATTTTTTTTTAAGATTCCACACATAAGTGATATCATATGATATTTGTCATTCTCTGGCTTACTTCACTTAGTATGATAATCTCTAGGTCCATCAATGTTGCTCTGCAGAGCCATTTTGCATAATGTAGGCATCAGTTGTTCCTAGAACTGGGACACTACCCTCATCCCTAAGTGCTGGAGCCTCCCTAAAGCCACAGGGTTAGTTAAGTGAGGCAGCTATCTCATAAACCTGAAACACTTGCTTGCAGAATGGAGGGGGGAGGTGGCCCTGTATTGCCTGTAAGTACCTGGAGAGGAAGCAGCTCAGTAACAATCAATCCCAACTTGATGAGTTTTCTGCAAAAGTTTCTATAAGCTCAGCCCTCTTCACATGGCAGTATCTTGCCAATTGCTCTTAGTTCTTCCCTTCCTATCATCATAAAAACCTATATACAATGTGAAGCAGTGGGAGCAGGGCCATTCTCTGAAGATGTGGGAGAGCTTAACCTGCATCAATTACAGTTTCCCCTACTCCAGTTGTGTTTGTTTCCAAGTTTCTTATCCAGACAGTATGTGAACTTGTAATAAACTTAGCTAAGATGCACTCACCAAACCACATTTGAGAGACCTTTTCTGGGTCAGGGCCTCCTGACTTCCTGGTGTGAAGAATATTGGTGGGCACCTCAGGTGTTCTCTCCCCCCAAAAAAGCAAGGAATTGTAGTGCTGAATATCTACCTCTACCCCGTTCATAAAGACAGATTGCAGTTTGTTGAAAGATCAGGGGAATTGTAGGATATCATCAGGATATAAAACACATTTTGCAAAGCAGCACAAAATGCAGGCCATGGTGGATTTACGCAATACAGCGCCCGTGCCGTTTCTGCTGTTACTCTCTTCCAAGCCTGCACCAACAGGTCAGCAGCACATCTGCATTAATTGCAGGGCTGTGATCCTCTGCATTGCTTCTCCAGCCCTCGGGTTTTGGTAATGCCATCTCAGAAAACCAGTGAGTGTAAAGTGGAAGTTGGGACAAGACGAAGAGACATATCAACTCCTCAGTCTCTACTGAGAAGAAATCGTTTAAAATACCATACACCTGAGAGAGGGCAAGACTTTCATCTCAAGGTCCTTTAAAATCACACTGCGCTAAAATGGAGGGAACATGAAAACCATCTCTTAGTTAGGTCAAGTGAGGAGTAGAGGGGTTACCCACCGATAATAATGAAAGTTAATAATAATAATAATAATAATGTGGTATTGCTGGCTGTGGCTTCCTTCACACATTCCTCCCCAAAGTGTGTCTCATTAATGATTTGCTATGAGTTTAAAGGGTGTTGGCAATAGACGCTTAAGAGAAACTTCCAAAAATAACACAATGGCGTGAATGTTTCCGAGATTTTGTGTTAGGCATATTTTATGAATTAGTAACACTAATAAGCCTATTACTTCAAAGAAATTCATGTCTTGGAATTTATTCAAAGCAACTCCTTTCTCTCCTTATTTCCCTCTGATAAATTACCTTTTGTCGACTTAAGAGAAGTGGCGTTTTCCTGAAAAGTTGACAAAGTACCTTACCAACACTAGCACTCTCTTAAAGTAATCACCACTGGTACTGTTAGGTTGAAAATAAATCATTTTGTATAACTGAATGCATTTCATTTCTAATGATGTTCCTAAAATTCAACAATATTCTTGGGTGCCTATTACATGCAAGGCATTCTGCTGTGCCCTCTGAGGAATTCAGAGATAAGCAAGATATGTCCCCAAGCCTCAAGCAACACATAATCAAGTAGGTGGAATCAGACAGTACACAAATCACAGATCATTTTAATGAAAAACAATAGTCTAATTGATCTCTGGCACCATGAGACTGATGACATCACTAATTTCATTTACGTCACCAGACAATGGCAGAGTGTAGGGTCTGTTGATTGATATTTATTTAAATGATATGCTGAGAAGTAATAAGTGTGATGGCCTATTTAATTACCAATGTCCTGAGCAATTTTTCCTTTTCATTTTGTATTAATTTCCATTCTTGAATGAAAAATGCCTCTCTACTACAGTTTTCTTGAATGGATTCTTTGGGTGCTTCAGCAAGTTTAATTCTGCCCTAGTTTGGCTGTTGTGTGTGTGTGTGTGCATGTGTGTGTGTGTGTGTGTGTGTGTGTGTGTGTTTATTAGAGCATGCTCTAATGGAAATACCTGCTTGTTCTTGATTCTCTTAATGAATTGTCCTGGCATTACTAAAGGGCACCACAAACCAATTATGATATGCTGTGTAGGAGCCATGCACTGACATTGCTTTCTAGAAGTAGGCCACTTATTTTCTAATCATTTTGAGAATTATGTATGCATATATTATGCATACTCTGTATGTAGGAAACTACAGTAGGCCCTCCAGATCCAACAGTTGCAGATCTACAGATTCAACCAACTACAAATCGAAAATACTTAGACAAAATTCCAGAAAGTTCCAAAAAGCAAAAATTGAACTTGCCATGTACTGGCAATTATTTACATAGCACTTACATTGTATTTACAACTATTTTTGTAGCATTTACCTTGTATTAGGTATTATAAGTAATCTAAAGATAGTTTGAAGTATATGGGAGGATATGCATAGGTTATATGCAAATACTGTGCCATCTTAAATAGGGGATTCAAGCATTCATGAATTTTGATATCCACAGGGGTCCTGGAACCAACTGTGGAAACCTAGGAACAACTGTACTTATATTTTAGTAGCACTTTACAGTTTACAAAGTACTTTCACTGTCATAGCTCACTTAAGCTGCTTCTCCACTTGAATTGATCAATATCATCATGTGTTGATCAAGCTAGAAACGTGGGTATCTTCTTTACAATTACCGCCCTTTTACACCTATACACAGCTTATCTCCAAATAAAGTCAGTTCTGTCATTGAGGCAATTCTCCCACTTCTCTCTATCCCCTTGTCCACTGTCTTGGCTAAACTTGCTGTAATGTCGCACCAGCATTCAGGCTACAACCTCTAATTGCCCTCCCTGCTTCCACTTCTACATTTGCCCCATCATATCCATTTCTCTCTAAGCATTCAGGGTATGCCAATTTGATTATAATGCTTTCCTGTTTAAAACACATTCTTGGATCCCGATTGCTCTTCAAATATATTCTCAAATCCTTATCTTGGCTTACCGAACCCTATTTTATCCAGAACTTCCTTCTTTCTAGGTTTCTGTCTTTACTACGACACTCATACAGTCATGCAGAATTATTATTTTGAATCATAAAATTGTCATACTACAGATATGGCGGTTGTTCAAACCAAAATAAACCAGATTTTTCCCTTCTTTTTGCCTTCACATGTACTCTTCCTTCAACCTGTGTATACTTCCTCTGGTTCATTTTACCTCATCATTCAGAAGGAGTCTAGACTGGAAAATTCACCTTGGGAAGCCTTATCTGAGTATAACATCCTTCTTTCTATTCTGAATTAGATATCCCTGCTTTTAGATGCTTACACAAATTGAACTTCATAGGATTTTAATCCTCTCATCTTTCTGTGTTCTCCCACTCTATGTAAACTCCATTAAGACATGGAACAAGCTTCTTTTGATCACAAATTTATCTCAAGTGTACAGTGCAACACCTAGCATAGAGCAAGACTTTAATAATAAATGTTGAATAAGGAATAAATAACCTTAAAAAAGAACACAATGAATTAGATATTTCTTTCCATCATCTCATTTGGTTCTCTCAACAAACGGTGATGTTTCCAGCTTCGGATATCTACTACATATATATATGGTGTCATCACTGGAGGAAGTTGGGAGAAGGATTCACGAGGCTCTACATACTAATTTGTAATTTCCTGTGTGCCTACAGTTATTTCAAAATAAAAAGTTTTAAAAAATGGTAATGTAGACAGGTCAAATATGGTAATTTCCATTTCCATTTGAGAAAAGTAAGGGTTAGAGAGTAAGGTCATTTGTGTAAGGTCACAGACAGACACATGATGTGGACAATTTCAAGTAGAGTCACTCAGATGTTTTTACCTCCTCTGGATCCTCAAGTGGACCTAGCACCAAGTACCATGTTTTGTCCTTGACATACTTAGTATTCTAGCCCAGAGCTTCTATGTTTATTTGCGATCGTTTTCCTAACCTGAAGTTGAGAAAGAAGGAAACAGGGTATAACACATTTAGGTCTCTCCCATAAACCTAGATTCTATAGTCACCGTAGGCAGTCAGCTCCCTCTGTCTTTCTTTTGCTCTGACTTGGGTTCCCTTTACTTATTATTTAGTTCATTGTTTCATTCTCCAATGTTTATTGAAATTGGCCATATCCCAGTTCATGCTTTGTTAACAATGGAAAAACAGGGAGTACAATGCAGACTCTACTCTCTGGAAACTCATATTGTAGCATGTGCATAAAAGTGAACGGTTAACTATAGGACAGTGACTTAACTACTGTTTTATCAATAAACACGGGGAGCTAGGCACACAGAAGAAGCAGTTTGCTTGGGCTTGAAAGATGTATGAATGCTTCTTAAAGGAGGTTATTTCTAAACAGAACACCAAAGATTGGATAGCAAGAGAGAACTGTGTATATAGCAGGACTGAATGGCAAGATGGAGTGGGGTTGGGTGAGAGAGTGGAAAGAAGGGGGGTCATGTGCAAAGATCCTGTGGCAAGGGAGAGCAGGATTGGGAGGAGACACCCAAGGAGCAGGTATGCCTCTAATCCAAAGAGCACTGACCCATGCCTTTCCATTCTGAAAACAAGTTAAGATAGTCTGTCATTTCTCCTACCTGAGACACCTGCAGAGTAAGATGCGAGGAGAGGGTGGACCTCGTTGTTGTCCGTTGCCAAGGACAGGCATCATCTTCTCCACTGTGTCCATGTGATCTTTGATATCAGTACTGAGACACTGATGAGGCTCTTTCCTGAGAAGTGAAGAGGCTATGAAAAGGGAGGAAAAGGGTGGCAATGAACAGACACAACCTTTTGCTTTCAAAGAATTCTATTAAACATTTTTCTCCTATTTTCTCTTTTCATTTTGTCTAGGTAAGTGAAACCAATTTTTACAACAGAACTATGATTACTGGACTGCCTCTGCATATGATGGTTTTCTCCATTGAATATTCCACAAAGCGACATCTTCCATCACCTCTATTTGATTCGTGAGTCTTAACCCTGAAGTGTTAAATAACCTATAAATAATCTAGGATTAAGAAATATTTAAATGGTTGTATCTATATCTCCATATAATGCTTAGTTGTACCTTTCTTTAAGGTAAGTGAACCCTATTCAAATCTTGATTTTATGCAGAGAAGCACTGAGGGGAATATTATTCACTTTCTAGCAATATCCATAGTGGTTCCATTAGAGAACGTCCTTCTCTCAAGACGTTTTCTTCATTTGATTTACATTAAAAAATTTTGAGGGAATCTTCAGGTATGTGTTTCTTTTATCATTTGAGGTACACCTCTCTGTATTGTTGATACTTTTGTTTTGTTCCTTTCCTCCCTAAAAGATAGTCTCAAAGATATGGAATTGGTATGATTTTTGGTGTGCTCTGGGGTCTAAAGTGTTAAAATTCATGGCTTCTTTCCCATTGCATTATCCAAATCTACTTGGAGGTTAGGGATTTTAGACTTGAAGAAAATGAGTTCTTAGCAGTACAGTGTAGAGTAGGATTTAGTTGGCAAGATGGCAGATGAATAGTAAAAAGAGGGAAAAGAATACTTGGGAGTTATTAAATATTTGAACAGTGGCTGCTCCTGGAAAATTGACAGTGACTTTTCTCGGCTTCTGGCCTGGGCTTGTCCATTTTCTTCGCTTTTCACACTTCGCGATTATTCAATTCCTTATTCTGCTTTCCAAATTCAGTTTTCATTTTCTGCATTAGCCACGTTGTATTTGGCTATTTGCATTTACTGAGGGTATCTTCAATGTTCCAATGGACTGACTTGTGTATAGCTTTTGTGTAATTTGGTACGGGCACCCCTACCTCTGCAGGGAAGCAATACACCTCCTTATTCATAACAATTATCCTAGCTGATGGAGCTTGGTGAGCCAGCCCCTCTGCTCACCTGATGCGGACAGATTTTCTGAGGGGCTGCTGATTTCCTGTTTGAATCCTGTCATCAATATCCAGGTGTGAAATTATTAATTACCAAGCACAATGGAATGGTCTTGCAGGAAAAGTCAGAACAACTTTCCTTGAAGGTCACTGTTGGAATTGGTCCTCTGTGATCCATTATTATAAACTAAATAAACATTTCATTTTGTTCCATTGTTAATTGAATGCCTCACTCAAAGGTTTACTATTGTGTGTCAAAATGGGCCTTGCTATATATAGAAAATGTGGGATGGAAGTATTGCTGTGCATTATGTAGCTTTTAATTTCAGAAGTGGAAAGGCCCAAAATACCTCTGTCTTAAGGGAAAAAAAAGAACAAAGAGATTAAATGGGTATAATGGTAGTTACTTTCTGAAGTCAAGGTGAGTGTGTTAAGAACAAAATTTCATAGATAATAAATGGTAGCTGATATAAAGAAGATGATGATGGTGATAAGGATGATGGTGATAAGGATGATGGTGGCGGTGGTGATGGTAATGATGTTCTGAGCTTCTTTGGAAATATCAATGCCATAGCTTCTTTTAGGCACTTTTTTTTTGTTGCTGTGTCTTTACCATTTCCATGCACATGTGGGCCACCACCTAACAGATAATTTTTGTTGCCAAACTTGGTTCTGTTTTCAAAAGTATTATGCAAAGTAACGATGGTTACATTTTTAGATTATTAGTCATAGGCTCTCAGTGGAAAAGTTCCAGTTGTGATTTCATAATGACCAAACCTGCTATGTCCTAAAGAAGCAACTTTTTTGGTATGACTGCTGGAATCTCAGCTGGACTCCTGTTGTTGCAACCTGGGCAACTGAGCCAATGAATGAAAAAGAGGTTGTGTCCAGAATGAAAGTGATGAGGCCATTCTAGTGTTCACTTCTACCCATTCTTCTAGAGAGCTGTGATTTTCTTACCAAGATTCAGCTCCATATTTTTGCCATGTTCTTATCTCCACTGTTGACAAGGATAGTAATAAATATTAGCTAACATTTATCTCATGCTTCCTCTGTGTAAAGCACCATTCTAAGTTTTTTACATGTGTTACTTCATTTAATCTTTACAACAAGTGTATCAATGAGGTACTGTTATTAATCTCTTTTTTAGATGGGAAACTTAATCATGGGAAATTTGAGTCATTTGTCCAAAATATTTGGTTTCTGAGTCTATGTTCTAAACCACTATAAAAGCTGATCACAAGATTGAATGATTTAAAATTTCCTTACCGCTTGATTTACTTACTTTGTTGATACCAGTTTTATTATCGGCATAATCCTTTCACTATCATTTTTAACCTCCTCCTAAGACTTATATCCCAGGTAACATAAACACCTTATCTCATTTAACTTTCACAAAAAAACAGACTCTATTGTTTTTTTTCCATCTTATAGCTGAAGAAACCAGCAGTCAGAGAAGTGACACAAGTCTTATTTTTTCAGCTAGAGAGTGGCAGTACCTGATTTGAAGGCAGATCTGTGTGACTCCAAGGCCACACCCTTACCCACTGTGTCACACTGACCCTTATACAACATTGCATAGAATATCCTTAATATATTGTGACTACCCTGGTATATGATGATGCTGTGGGAACTTGTGTGTTTCAGGGCTGTGTTCTTTTTGTGGTCTCCCAGCTTGGTGTGATATGTATCCCTTTGCAGAATAGCTGTGTGACAGCTATGTCTATGTATCCAGGGCCATAATGACAACAGGCACTAGATTTTACATGATTTCTGACCATTTGATTATGCTGAGTAAGCTTCCATCGGGCGACTGTATAGCACTATTCATTTCATTATGTAATTCAGTGTTGTGCAGATCTGTGCTAAGATGTATCTGTAATTTGGGTGCATCTCCAGCATCTTCTGGTTTCACTTCAACTGCCTCTCCTCTATGACAGTCCAGAATGGGAGAGTAGCAAAGACCATGTGAAAAATATTCCCATTTTCAGTGTCACCCAAGAGAATTTATAAGTCCTCATTACTTCCTTTCTTTTGATTATGCTTTTCTATGTGGAAGCCTTCAGAGAGACTGAATTTGGATTCATAAGATATGCTTCCACAAAACACTATTCTTTAGTTAATGTCTGCACCCCTCTGAACTGAATCCTTTGAGTACAGGCTTTGATACTTCTTAAAACCTCTGCTGGAAATTTACACATTTGTTGGAATGAGTTTATAAAATCATTGCTAAAAGTGGTTTTTGTCGGGTCATGGAGAGTGAGATCATGAAGGTCCTGGGTATCTGGGGAAGTTTGGGAGGCAGGGGTCCTTCTGCTGGAAAGGAAAAGAGGAAAAAGGACTACATAATGAGGTAGGAGGCATTTTGCCTACTATACAATTTCCCCTGGGGCTAACTGTGTATATCATTTCTGTCATACTTTCTGTCTTTTTGAGTAAGGGAGAAGGTTCCTGGTAATAATGATCTGCTCTCAGAAAGTATATGTATGATGAAATTGTCTGCCTCAGGCTACATGTATTGATTGTTTTCAGGAAAATGTGTGATGAGCTGGGAATGCATCTTGGCATTACATTATGCTGCCTTTTCCAAACTGGGTTTATTTTTCTCAGTTCTGCTGGCTTTCTAGAGGTCAAGATAGGGGTGGAAGTATAGTAGAACTGATAGTAAGGTATGTGTTTTCATAGTTTTAGGACTGAAAATAAACAAAAACCTTCAACCAATAATGTAAAAGTGCTTTTAAAACTTTATAGTAGTGTACAAATATTGGTTACTTTTATGGGTTTTATCATTTCCTCTCATACTAGAGACTGAAGGAAGTCCGTAGAAACCACACTTATAATCATGTGTAGAAATGTTCTACCTAAATCTGGAGAAGTTTGATGTTTGATACCTTTAAGGATTGGAAGAGAAAGGGATCCTCATTTGTCCTGTATTCTTACGAAATGGAATCATGGTAAAGTGATTACACACAGAAACATCTTCTGTAAAACTAATACAGTGATCTAGCATAGTCAACTGATTTTTTTGAAGGACTCATCATACACAAACACATATACACGCAGTGAATTTTCCCCTAATACTGAAGTGATTAATACCTGAGACTTTATGAAGGGATTATATATTTTCTTTAATCTTCACTGATAAAATGTGTTGAGTATTTTCCAGTTAGTCAGTATCCTTCAAGTTGAGATGGAGAATTGAACCTAGCATTCCAGATGTTGTCTGGCCAGAGCAGCTCAAATTTATGCAATGAATAAATGACTGCTCCAGGAATAGATAGCAGGTATTGTGTCTGATCCCCAGAACAGGATACTTTTTTAGCCATACCTCAAGTTAGGCTGTTGAAGAGAGTAGTCTAGATTAATATGTACCTGTACACTGCAGTTAGGTGGCCTCAATTCATGTCTTACTCCTCCACTTACCAGTTCGGTGGACTTTACCTCTTTATTGTGGGGATTAATAGATTAATTCATAGAAATCACTCAGGTGATTTTGGTCAGTATTCTCTGGTCAGTAGTAAGTACTCAAGAAATACTCTTGTAATCAGAATCCAAGCAGGATTCTAAAAGAGATTCTCACATACCTTTCAGGGTCTTTCTTATCTTCACTGTTCGCACCAACGCCATCATCATTCTATAGGACAAGTAGTTCCTCTGGGGCCTTTCTGCTTCTGACAGTGGAGATGGCTCTATAGATTAATTATGGAGTTTTGCTTCTGCGAGGCACCACATTTTTAACATTCATATTTCTTCCTGAAGGAAGAGAAATATTTTTGACTTGAGTTTTTAAACTATAATACTTAACTGCTCGTTTGCACAATTAATCAAGTGTTTTCATAATCTGGTTACTCTCTTGGACTTGTAGAATTTCAAATTAGGGAGGCTAGAATTGTAAATTACTTTTAGCTATCCAAGCTGGACCATATGTGTAAAGGGAAGTAGAAAAAAATAAAGGAATAACTTAGATTGCTGAAGGGAAGAAAATTCCACAGTTCAGAATTTCTTCAATTATTTGGTTACTTTGCGTTTAAGATTTAGTATGAATGATTTACTACCTTCACAAATGCATATCATACAACACAGAATAGGATTTGTGAGGATCAGAGGTCATCTGAACTCAAATTTGTCTTGTTGAGCCCTGTGTGGCATCTTTATCTAGTGATCATCCAACCTGTGTCGGGATACTTCCCTCATTTCCAGGAAGGTCTCCATTCTTTCTTTGGATGAGTCCATTAGAAAATGCTTTCATCTTGAGACCTATGTTCTCTCTTCTGGTAGTTTACATCTTTAGTCCTTCTCTTCCTCCACAGGGCCATCGACCCTAGCTTTAGAATTATATTTTAAAACATTGAATATATGTATCCCTGTCTTTCTTACTATGTTGTGTTTCACATTCACCAAATGATTTAACTAATTTCACTGATCCTCAGTATATTATGTAATTAACTACTAGGAGTTTTACTTGAGAACCCAAAACAACTAGGTAGCCGAATGCTACTCCTACAGAGAATGGCAATCTTAGTGTTTTCATGGGGACATAGGGCAGACATGCTGCTTCAGGTCCCCAGCAGCTTTGTGATTCAATTTTGATAGGGCAAAGTTATCTCGGGACAAATAGCTACAGATGTTGCCTTTTTCAGAAAAGTATCACAAGACTGTACTTCTTGGGAAATCAGTTTTATTTCTTGGCTTAAAGTCATTACCTTTCATTCCCTTGAGAAAGCTCTTCCCTGAAGAGCCTCTGGTTTGAACATGGATTTCAAATTACAAAAACAAAAACTGAGGAGAAGAAAAAGGAAAGTGAATAAGGGAACAGAGGGAAAGAGAGAGGGAAGGAAAAGGGAATGGGAAGGGGGAAATGAAGAAGTAATTCAAACATATTTGTGATGGAGAACTGACCTAAATCCGTAACTCAGAGAGTAAAAAGGTTTAAGCAAAGAACCTCCTTGATTTACAATAGTAACTTGAACACTTTATACATGGTGAATATTTTCTAAGGGCTTTATATAAATTCGCTTTCCTAGTCCTCCCTAAAACCCCTTGAGGTAGGTTAATCATCTTCATTTCTGTAATTGAGGCAACTGAGATACACAGAAGTCAAGTAACTTGCTTAAAATCTCTCAGCTAAGAAATGATGGGGCTGGAGTCCATCGCAGGGAATATTGTTTCAGAAACTATAATTTTAACATGATCTCCACCAACAACAGTGACTAACATTTTTTGATCACTACCTAAATATCAGCCACTCTTCTAAATATTTAATATCATGAAAACTCCTTGAAGCAGAGCAATATTATTATCACCTACAGGTAAGGAAACAGAGACACAGATGTGTTAAATCACTTCCCACACTGACACATCTAGTTAATGGTGGAGCTACGATTTGAATCCAGCCTTGACACACTATGCTGGAGAGAGAAATCTGAGCTAGGGCCTTCGAGATGATTGTGTTCTAGTGGATATAAAGGGCACACACATAAGCACTCAGCATATACAGTACTCAAAAATGGTTTAAGAATACTCAGCAGTATGTCCGTGAGTAGAAATTATTGTAGTGCAATCTGATTACACAAGTGCAGACAGGATGCTGAATAGTTTATCTGATGAGAGGGAATAAGTGTTCTCTTAGTTTACATGGAAAACACATGCAGCAAGCCATTGAGAAAAAATTAAGGAAGGTAGAGAAGGTTTAAAGAGCTCTCACCTAGCCAAGCTGCCTTAAGAAGAAGAAGATAGTAATGGAACTGAGGCAGTGCAGAAGTATAAAGCTCAGCTTGAACTTGAATTGGTACAGGACCAGAAATCCTGAGAAATTCTATGCCAAGACATTCTGAGAGTGTTCACCTCCTTCCCCTTACATCTTTCTCTACTCTGATACTTTTTTGGTGTTATTTTTATCCCACTTTGATCTTGGGAATTATAGTCAGAGACTCAGGAACAATGTAGGAATTTGAAATAACAAGTCTTTCTTTCTCTCCATCTCCTTCAACCCTAGTCTGTTTTCTTGACTGACATGACTCCATGTTTACCCAAATGCTCAAAGTCTCCCAACTTCCCCTGAAGAGAGGGAAGCTTTACCATGTCCAAGTCTTTACATGGTCAGTTTTGCACTGGACCTGTGTTTTATAATGTAACTTCTGCATCAGTTGCCCTTCCACTCTTTTTTAAGTCCTTTCTGCCCTTCATCTTTGAGCCTGCTCCCCCGTGAAACTCAAACCAGACTTCTCCCTCTTTGGATCCACTCTTCATTTAATTAACTGTGCCATAAGTTCTCACACCTATTTGGGAATGGATTTCACAAAAATAAAATTGATGTAATAATCTCAAAATAAAGGGAAGTCCTTTACATTGAAAAAAATTTACCTTCATGAAAATATGTCAAGGTTTTTCTTTGTCATCATGGGCCAGACTTTGGGAAACGCTGAACTAATATTCCTGTAGATATGCTGCAATACCCATAGCCTTCTGTAACCATTATAAAATACCTCTTAGCAAAAGCCATTTCTTAAGGATTTGTGGTTGTACCTGACCTAGTCATATCATTGTTTCTACAACTTAAAGCAATGAGGTCATAGTCTCATAGATCATGAGAGTGTTTGGGAGCTGTTGAGATCATTGTCTTCATCTTCTTTTCATATGACTTGAGGGCCATGTACTATCTTATATAGATTACCTAAAGCTAGTTATTTCTGGGTCTCATTTTTATTTAACAGGTATTTATCCCTACTATATGTCAGCCCCTGTGTTATGTCTAGGGTTTACAAAGAAGACTAAAGTGGCATCTTTGCCCTTGGGTATTCACTAACTCTACTTCACACCTAGCTGCCTGCCTACCCTTTGGATATTATTACTCCCTGTATCTCATTGCCTCTCATAGCTGAGCTGAGACTTATTAGTGAGGTGAGACCAAGAGAACCCATGCATCAGAGGAAAGGGTGATGAAAAATTACTGAGTGCCTATTATGTTTAGGCTTTTTACATACTATATCAGTTTTTATTATCAAGAAAACCTTTTGAGTGGGTATAGTTTTCAGTAATTTACAGATGAGGCAGCTGCCTAAGAGAGGTTTGTCTGTGGTTTCTCCTAGGCAGCCTTAGGACTGTTCCCAAGATTTGTTTGTCCTGATGTTTTTACTACATCTAGATGCCTTGAAGAGAGGATAATACAAAGATCCAATTTATAAACCTAGTGGAGGCTGAGCCAGCGTGGTTCCCATTATGTATAATCTTTATATTTATATAATTATCCTTTGTCTTACCTTCCGGATATTTCACTTGCTGCTTTACCTAATCTTTACAAGGCTTTTTTTTTTTTTTAATCAGCAGATACGTTTCAGTTCACATTTTGCTCTTCAGTGAAACAATCTGAACCATTCTCCCTACATAGTTACCTCCTTATCACTCTATCTTCTTTCCACGTTGTAATGTTTAGCACACTCATTACAATTTGAAATTATCTTATATAATTGTCTGTCTGTTTCCCCCAAAAGAATATAAATCCTTGAAAGCAGAGTTCTTGACTGATATAAACAACTGTACTCCTAACATGTAGAATAGTATCTCACAGAGAGTATGCCCTCAATAAAATTGTTGGAGAAATGAATGCATTTTCAGATAAAATTAGCATTGTTACTCATTCTTTATTAGAATATCACATTATCTTTGAAAATTCTTGATATTCTTGTTCTCACATTAGGTTGTGCAATGTTTCATAATTTTAAAAAATAAATGAAAATAGTAATTTTATATTGTACAAGACAATTATTTAGAAGACCTATAAACCTGAAGCAAAATAAAAATCCCTGTGTGTAGCAAATCGCCATCTTTTAAGAATTCACCTTTATGCATTCATCTTATGGTGATGCATCTTCCACATTTGAGAAAGGTGACCAGGCTAATGAGGAAAATTATGTATTCAGTTTCTGGTAAGTAATGGCAAGCTGGGTGCAATTCTCCTTTGCTGTCAGCAGGGGTCTCAAAAAGCTTTTTACCCACCAAAATGTCTCTTTAAAGGAAATTTGTGGATATATAATTTTTTTTGTTATTGTTAACAGAATGGAACACACGTACTCTAAAATGTATTAAATAAACTTAAACTTAATTAGAAAAGTCTCTCTTTTAAAATGATACATTGTGGGCTTTTTGCTTCATTAGCATGGATAACTTACGCTTACCCAGCACTAAGTTGGTAAGTATATCTTAACAAGTATCAGAAAACACCATGTGGAAATTGTGCTGATTTATTTGTGTTTCTAGGATTCACAAATTCAAAGTTCTTAACATATTTCCTGTCTTTAAACATGTCTGAGGAATTGTGTAAAATGACTAGGATTGGTATAAAAACAGCCTGCAACTCTGCAGTCTCTCTCTTTCTGAATTATTCAGTGACTTGTTTGGGAAGCAGCTGTTGCACTTGTCTTTCAGAAGATGCCCTCTGCTTAGCTGCACTAAGATTCTCCAGGCACAGTACAAGCCTCCCTGCCACTCATAATCCTTGCAGCACTGATTTCAGGAAGGGTAGCAGAGATCCCAGCAGCATATGGACCTGTCTTCCGCTGTATGCTGCTAGTTTGTACATTTTCCCTCTTCTCTCCATCCCCTAGCAAGTAAGAAAGAAAAATCTCCGGAGCAGACCATTCCAAGTTGCCTGCCTTTTACCGCTATAACTGATAGGCATAAGCAGTTGCAAACAATCATTACAAAAATTAGCATCTCCAAAGCACATTTATACATGTACTTCCGTAAGTTTTGTGATAAGGCATTCTCCCAAATTAAGTGCTGACTGTTGATGTATCCCTGTTTCACTACACCTGTCTTTCTATTGTCAGATGGAAAGATGGATAGATGAATAGATGGATGATGGATGGATGGATAAATAAATATATATGTTTATATATCATATGTTTGAGGGACATATGTGTATAATATATATTATATACACACATATACTGCATATAATGCTATATATACATATATATACACACACATACTATATATAACTCTATATTTCTGTATTTATCTATCAACCTATCCATTGATATAGTAAAACCGAGGGATACTATGAATTGATTATTAACCTGGGAGACAAGGTCTCCCTCTGTATTGGCCATTGAACTGGGCGAGGAAGGTTAAAAAACCTGCCTTCAACCCTTATCATTTAAGGAAGGTTATAAACCTTAGAATATGAAAACCACATGAACACTTACAAATGACATGTATCTAAATTTGGGCACTGTGTAAAGTGCATATGTGCTGAGACAAAAGAAATGACAACACCATAGTACTAAGGTGGGATTCCTAATGGAAGATATCCCAATGAAGGAGTGTTATAAGCCCGCATTTGAAGTAATGAGTCAATCACAGGTTGTCTTAGAAGGCGAACATTTATGTCCAGAAAGAAAGAGGATGCAGCAGGACCTGCAGAGGGAGAGCCTGAAGGATGTGAGAGAGTCTTAGCTTGGATTCTTAGCTTGAGTCTCTAGACTTTCTCATCCTTGAGAGGTTATGGGCTCAGATTGGTGACTTTCACACTTGTGAAGAATGAATTACTTAGGAAGCACTGACTGAAAAATCATTGCCAGTTCATTCATTCTTTCATTTATGAATTTACCCAATCTCTCTCTCCCTTGCCACTGTACTTCAGGTACACCTCAGCCTATTTTTCTCCCTAGGACTTTTGCACACACCCTTCTTTCCATCTAAATTTTTTCCCATATTTCTTCACATGATGGATCCATTTTTCTTTCTCAGGTCTTAATTGTTTTAATTCCTCAAAGTGGCTTTTCCTAGACAAATTTTATCACAACACCCTGAGTGTTTCTCAAAAACCTCATAATTTACAATTATTTTATGCATTTGTTTACCTATTTATTGTTTATCTTTCCCAGGAGTTTGAAAATCCATGAGAGCTGGAATAATGTCTGTTCCCCTCACCACTTTGTGCCCACGGCCCAGGATGGTGCCTGGCACATAGTACGTGCTTAATAAATATTGGTGTAGATGAGTGTGTGTCTGGATGGGGAAAACAATGAGAGTAAATATGAAGAGACTCAAACTAAAAAAGTATTTTTGCAGAGTCTGAAATGAAAATCAAATCTAGATTTAATGTAACCATGACTTGAAGAATAACAATTCCATGTGCTTATATAGAAACTGTGTTATGTATTGAAAGTATATATAGTCTGTAGATAAATATTTGAAGTATAAACTTATGCAGATATTTACTGGGGCATGACTCCATATTTCCCAGAGGTACAACTACCAAAGGAAAAAAAAGATATATGCTGTAATATTTAAAGGATCCTGGGATATTGGAACCAATATTAGAATGCCTTTGTCTTATAAGATTAATATCCTCATCTTTATAATACTCTTTCTAATGTACAAGATTTGTCATCATTGGCAGTGATATCAGCATCATGAGTATTTATTAATTACTCTACAAGGAGTTGTGCAGTCTGGTTTAGAAGTAATCCCTGACTGTGTGGAAATTTGCAAGCTGTATAGCAAATGACATTTGTATGGGTGACAAGGTGAATTTCTATGAACCAGCAAATGTCCATCAACAGTTAACATATTAGTAGATTATGCCTGTGTTGACACGTCCAGTCTCAATAAATGTTTTGCCTCATTATCCAGTGGTTGTTATTGAGCTATTAGAGCTATCCCATGCATCAGAGCAATTGTGCATTGAGGCAAGTAAAGTTGTGAATTAAGTATATGCTTCCTTCCTTCTTTGTTCCCAAGAATAATTTCTGCTTTCTTATCCTATGCTGAAGGGAAAGTAAGCTCCATCAGGACAGGGAATTGGTTTGTCGGGTTTACAGCTACATCTCCATCTCCCAGCACCATTCTCATAACAAGTTAGGGTTCAATAAGTATGTGTTAAACAGATGGAAAAGTTTAAATTTTTCCATTAAACATTGAGTGCCCACCATGTGCAGACACTAAGCTAGGCACTTTACATTTACAGTTGACCTTGAACAACATGGGTTTGATCTGTGCAGGTCCACTTATATGTGGATTTTTTTTCCCATAAATACCGCTATAGTACTACATGATCTGAGGTTGGTTGATAGACATATTCCTTCGCTTTTTCTTTTTATAAATTCCATATAAAACTCTCCCTTGTTAAAAAAAATAAAAATCTCCCTTGTAAGTATATTTATATTTATATATGTATATATATGTATACACACACACACACACACACATATATATATATATACACACACACACACACACACACACACACAGGCATATATCAGTATCCTTTTTGTAGGATGGATTTCTGAATGTGGACTGACTTTGTCAAAGGGTTTGAAAAGTTTTATGACACCTGAACTATGAAGCAAAATCTTCTTCCATAGAGTTGTCCCAGTTTGTCAGCAGCAATTCATGAGTATGCCATGTTTCAGATCACTTTCTATAGAGTCATTATCATTATGTATTTGTCATCCGCTCATTAGTATCAGCTGATAGCTCAGTGTAGTACGGGCTTATGTTTGAGATGTCAGGTTTATCATTTCCAATAACTCTTCTTGTATAAAAGAATTTTTCTGATTAGCCTTTGTCCATTTAGCTATTGATATCTTTATTTTATTTATATGAATGGGACATTTACATAATATAAACTTTAAAAATTTAACCTTTTAATTTTCCTATCTTCCATTTTATATTGCAATTTTTCTTTCTTAGAAGTTTAACTTTATGTAGAAAAATAGACTGACTTCTTCCTTTTTGATTTCTTTTAAAGTCTTAGAAATTTTAGTTTCTTCACAGACCTAATAAGTCTTTGTATGTATGTTCTGCTACATATTTTTCTTTACCTAAAAAAATAATTATTTGGGTATATGGTATAAAGTGAGTATCTTCTTTTTCAAGTGAAATGCAAAACCCTTTTCCCAGCATCATTTATTTAATTAAATTTTCCCTACCCATTGTTTCATGATGCTTGCTTTGTCATATATTATATGCTTATATATAATTGGATCTCTCTCTAGGCCTTTTAAAAACAGGATTTGACCTATATAAAATTATGATGACTGGACATTGCTTTGAGATATTGATTGAATGCTTCTGTGTGGTATCTTCTCTATGGCAGGTTGTTAATATTTGAATGTTTTATAGAAGTGAATTCTTAAAAAGATGTTGGTGAGTGCATTGGAAACCTTTTAAGATGGCTGTAATTAGCTACTCTGGGAGAATATTACAGGCTTTGATGGGTCCCTCAGTGGCAGTTCCACTGGCCTATCCTATTGACTGACAAAAGATTGTTGGGGAATATTTAATGTTGTTTTAATTAACTGATATTTTCTTTTAGGAGTTGTTATCTTCCATTAGCCTGAGGCCTTATCTTTCCAAAATTTTCCCTCACCCCTTTAAAATGGTACATAGAAAATTATTTCTTTTATTTCCCCATAGACATGCATCATCTTTTGGAAGTAAGACCAGTGTTTAGTTTTTACATCCGCAGTTAATGATGATTTTAAGTCTAGGAAAAGAAAAAGAAAAAAAGAAATTATACTGCCTTCAAAATATCTACCTGGCAATGATAGGGATTTGATTTTGGATATCTGTTCTCGAAAGATGAAACAGGACAGTATGACAATCACAGAGCATAATTAAACATGTATAAATATGTTGCCGTAGAAAGGAATTATCAATAAAGTTATCCACAGGGAAAACAGACAGTAAATGATCTTTTAGATGCAAGCTATCATACCTGAGATTGGAGAAAGGTGAGGTTCTAGATGCCATTTCCTGAATACGTGGGATTTGGAGTGAAACAGACTTTGGGTGTCGTCCTGATTTCTCTACTTATTGTGTATGGCTTTGGGCAAATAACGTAGCCTCAGTTTTTCACATGACAACAGTGGGACTTACCTCATAGAATTGTTGTAAGGATTAAGGGCAGAGCTCACTCCTCAGTGTCTGTCACATGGCTCAGTGAACTGTGGCTTTCGTCATCACTGGCTGTATCAAATGTGCATTTTAACGTCTAGATGCAGAGACTATCAGGAGGATATTTCAAATAGAAACATTGTTATCTCTGGGCTTTTGCTCTTGCTAATATCTCTACTTGTACTGAAGAGTTTAGTTGGGCATTGCAGAGAGTTAAAAAAAAAAAAAGTTCCAATCAAGGAGTTTTAAAATTTAATGCAGCATTTATGAGCATATTTTTCTATTTTCTTATTGTCATATGTCAGAGAGTATGTCATTGCTTAAGAGAAAAATGCCAGACTACAAGTTATCAGGCTCAGATACCATGGTTGCCTGGGTTGGCCCATGGCTCGTCTTTGACAGTTGTCATCTTCCTACTTAAACTTTTGTAAGTTCAGGTACTTATGAGCTGACAAGAGATTCCTCAATATGGATAACAATCTTTCAGTTAAAAGTCAGAAAGTGATAGGTGCTTAGGGCCCTCAAATAGTCACCTTAAGAGGTCTGTTTAAGCGGACTTTTTAGCAACAGGAAAACAAAATTTTTAATTGGGCAAATGAGCAACTAGAGAATGTGAGAGAAATTATTTTGTCCATTTTAGAAATTGCAAATAAATTGCATTCCTCTAATATTTACACTGCATAAATGTGTTACTAATAAAAAAAAAAAAAACTTTTACTGTACCTCCAGTACTGAAGGAAGAACTTTATGTATTAACCCACTTATATATCAGAACAAAACTAGGAAGTAGGTACTATTTTTAACCCTTTCTTACTGACAAGGTATCTGTTTGCCCAAGGTGAAACCTGAATTTGACCTCAGCAGTCTGGCCCCAGAATAGCTGCTCTTAACCCATAAACTTCCTCTCTCTCTACATTAAAGTAGGCTCAGCTCTTAGTAAACTAGGTCCTTGGGTCTAAAGGGCCAAACTGGTGGTAGTTAGGCTGCTGTCTTGCCCAAATTTCTCCAAATCTTTCTCTGGAATTGTGCAGCCCCTTCTGAGGGGCTGAGCAGATCTCTCCTTTTCCAAAGTTATAAAGTAGACATCATTGTCTGTTCTTGAATTTCACATGTGTCCTGACACCATCCCATGTTATTCCTGGCCTTCCTGAATATTTCCCATCATGTCCTCAAAAAAATTGCAGGAAATATTCTCTTTGGTTACAAATATTCTCTTTTGGTTACAATTTTTTTTTTCACGCTTCTTTATTCCTAAGGCTTTAGAGTTTGCCACCCCTGCCGTGGTAACCAGGATCATCAATATAATCGCAGCTGCTCTTCCATTCCTTTTTTTTTTTTTGTCTGTTTGTTTGTTTGGTGCCACAGCTGGCTTATTGTGGCCAACGTTTTGTGAGAGCAATGACTTCCATATATCACACCTGCTCTTGAGTTCATCTTTAGAAGTCTGTGGGCACAGGCAGTGAAAGAGAAAAGAGAGGCCTGAAGGGCAAACCCAGAGGAGAAATGGGGTAAGGGGTGTGGAAAAGAGGAGGGGAGGAGGAAAGAACCAACAGGCACAGGGCAGCATCCAATTTGTCCTACAGGTTACATGTTCCAGGGAGTTTTCTCTGGAACATATAGCTTGGCTAACTCTTGAAGGAAGAAATTATAGGAAGTGAAAATGAGAAATGTATAGGGAAAGGTGAGTGTGATGAGCTGAGCAGTGAGTGTGTTGAATAAATTGCTTTTTAAAAAAATTGACTTGATTTCACACAAGGATCTTAAGTTGAAAAACTCCTTTCGTTTTTTTCCTTCCCTGCACGAGGCCAGTTTTGTAACAAGGCAAGATAAAAAGGTTATTATTCTCAAAGTGTCTCTGCACCTTTTCCCCTCTGATAGGGACTTAATGAGGTGTTGGATATAAGGGACTGACCCCAAAGCATCAGTCTCATTATGTCCTGCTTCATTCCAATCCCTGATAGCTCACCTCTCTCCTCAAGCCTCAGTGAGGTGAACGATACTGAGCTTTTTGTACAGCTCCACACCCAGGATCTTGTTCGGTTAAAGAATTTACTTCTAAGGCTTTTTGGTAAATGCCTGGAAAAAAAGAAAACTTACAATACCACAGTACAGATTGCTTTCCACCTGACTGCTTTCATTGTAACAGATAAAGAATCTTTGAGTGATAGAGAAATTGCTCTCTAACCATTGTTAAGCAGTTACTGGGACACTCAGGGACTAGTGACACTGTAATTATGCAAATGGATGATGTAGTCTCTGACTGGGTTATAAGTGATAACCAGAGGCCTACCTATGTTATGATAAAGGACAAGTATTATGAAGACAGGAAAGGGTACGTGTGGTCATCATGATAATAATAATAAAACATATTGCAATAGAATAGGAGTGTAGTAGTAGTCATACTAGTAGCAGCACCGTTTTTTGAGAGCCTACCAAAAGCTAGACCCAAGGGTAGGCTTTTTTTTTTTTTTTTTAACTGTCCCTTTAATTAAAACGACAAGGAAATTGAGAATCGGAAATTTGAGTTAACTTGCCTTCGTTCATTCTGTCTTTTAATTAGCAAGCAAAGATTTTATGCCTGACACCAAAATCCATTTCCTCTCTGCCTCTTCCTTGAAAACTCTACATGGTTCTCGTAAAGGTTCAGCAGCACAGTAAAGAAGGAAGGGATGGCTCAACTGATATTTAAAGAGTGCGTGTCATCAAATGTCTTAGCTACTGGCTGGGTAAAAGTAATCATCCTTGTCCAAAGGTGTGTAGACTTGAGAGAGCTCATCTTATCCTCCTGACTCTGGATGCAGCTGTAGTGTTTGGAAAGAAGCGTGCGTAGGGGTGGTACATAGGTACATCTAGGAAATAGCATGGCCAGCCAAGTTATTCCACGACAAAAACACCATAATGATTTCGTGCTAAAAACAAAAAAAATCCGAACGTGTCTCAATTCTTTCAGCATCATTTCCAGACCTCAGGGGGATACAGTGTTTAGCCTCATATTGAAATAAGGAAATGCTCAGCCTTCAGTGGTTTATATTTCTCATCATCTGCCATAATGTAGAGGGCAAGGGACAAAGGCAGGAGATCCCCTGCAGAAAATAACTTAGCTGACTCCTTTGCTAGTATTAATATTTCCCTATAAGTATATAATTTCAGAGATACCTTAGGGCTGATATTTTAACTAAGAATATTTGTCATATTTTATATAATTTTAGTATAAATCCTTGGAATGATTGTTTTACCTCCAGTAGTTTCTCAGTTGTTTTACCTCCAGTAGTTTCTCTAGTAATCAGGTAAGACACCAGATAATAAAAGTGTACTCTGTACAATTTTCTACACACACACACACACACACACACACACACTTTCCTCCCAAATCTCATCTGTAACTATATTAAAAATTAAGTTCAAGTTGATTTTTTATAACTTTATATTGCTCCCTTCAGTCTACCAGTGACACGAGCTTTCAGTGTACATCAGCCCACACAGTTGAAGGGGTGAGAGAAAAGCCTAGCTATACTCATGGCATGTTAGGTCACCTTTAAAAATACTTGTATGTAAAGAAGGGGCAACTCTTCACTAGAGGGAGGGTTCTTAATGCTTAGAAATTAGACATGCTCCCCATGTTTATTTCTTAAAGGAGAATGAGTGCAGTGACTGCCCTTCCCCAGTCCTCTTGGCAAGAAGGCATGGACATTGGGGTACCACTTTTCTTTGTGGCTGTGGTCCCCTGAAGGGACTGTAAATTCAGGAATTTGGGGGAATATTCATGAATAAATCCAAGTATGGAATTAACTTAAATCAGGAAGTCACATAAAAGGATTGTGATTTAAGACACAAAAGTTTGCAGAATTTGGGGTATTGTAAGTGCCCCTAGTTCTCCACCCACCCAATTACTTGGACTTGGATCAATAATTCCTCTAGATTGAGAAATGGGGGGGGGTAATAATTAATAAAATAAAGCATAAAATATTTAAATTACCTTAATACATGAATCTGGGGATACTATATTGTTATAGTGGTTAGACACAAAATGGTACATAAATTCAGGTGACAATAAATTATTTCTGTCCTGGCCAGTGGAAGAGGGTACTCACCAGGACAGATATGAAGGCTAGACCTTCCTGAAAAAGAGTCTCTCTAGATTAGCTCATTCATTCACCAACTTAATTATGATGGTTGATTTTTGCCACTTTCAAGTTATAAAATATTATATACTGCACTGTGGTGCTGATGACCCCTTCCCCCCACAAAAGAGAAAATGAGCTACAAGATGTAATTTGGTACCAGCCTAATGGACTTAGAGGGACTCTAGGAGCTTATTCTTGTCAATCAGCTTTTGAAAATAAGGCAATTGATGGTCAAGACAGGAAGCCATATATTTTCAATTTCTTTAAGCTCAGAGCCCAAATTATAGAATGATTTATTTTATTGTTTTCCCCAAAGGTTGACACATGAAAGAAGTGATCATTAACTCAGAATACTTGAGTAAATACAGAAAAACAAAGCTTTGATTTAACAATTTTCTAAATGGTTGATTTAAGAAGAAAAACTTGCAAGTCCCAGATTTTCCAATAGAGCATCCACAATTTCATAGGAAGCCTAGGTCAGAGGTCAGTGGCAGTTTTGCAGCTCCCTGCTGGCGGGCTCTGCATCTATACTGTGTGAAGGGAGATATGGTGCTGGCTCATTTGGAATGCTCTTGGGGACACCTGAACTAATGGTGCCCATGAAGAGTTATCCAGTGGTGAGTGAGAAGATTTTGTTTGAGAAAGTTGTGGTAAGACAAAAGCATTTAAAATAAATATTGGAACAACAGTATACATGGAACGCTTTATAGTCAATCCAGGTCTTTTGAAGATTTAACTAAATGTTTTCACACATACTTGTTCAGTCTTTACGACACATTTATGATACAGATATTAGTTTTTATCTCTTTGCAGTAGCTTAGCAAGTAAAGCTTTTTAGAGTCTAAGTAACTTGATAGAGGCCTTGAAAGGGAGCTGAGACTCAAGCGTGGCCATTGGCCTCCAGGCCTCAAGCTTTCTGTAGGACATCACATTGCCTCTTGTAGTGTGTGGTTCCAGTTATCAGTCCACCAGACCCCAGCTGACAATTCACTGTGTTTCCTCTTGGGTCCAGAGTTGCTGATTCACCTGGGCCTGATCCCGGTGGTTCATTGCTAACCTATCAGCTCCAGTGAGCACATCAGCATGTTTAGAATGATGCCAAAGAGGCAGCGGGGAATAGTGATTAAGAAAAAAATATGGACTTGGCAGGCAGACTTCCAGGGTCTAATAATCACAGCCCTGCCACCTTCTAGCTGCATGGCTGGGGGTGTTTTTCCTTAATCTTTCAGTTTCTCACTTTCTGTATAAGAATAGTACTACAGCACTGTCCCATCATGTTGTGGTAAGGATGAAATGAATTAATTAACATAAAGTTTTAATATAGCACCTGACAAATCATAACCACTAAGGCTTGGCTATTATTTTTATAAACGCCCTGTTCTCCTTGGAAACATGCAATGGAAAATGTTTGGTTTTATCCCCCTCAAGTTTCTCTTTCTTTACGTATAGCTTTTTAATTTATCTTTAATAAAACTAACAGAATATATTTTATAAAAATACTTTATCGTAGTGACATGTTCTTTTCTGAGTATTAAAATATAAATGATCCCAAAGTTCTGACCTTGGTTCACCCTAGGAAAGAAATGATTTTCTGATAGTTCTTTTTATCTGTTGGATTCTTCTTGTGTTTTTGCAGGGATTTTTTTTAAAGATGTTGTGGAATGGGATCACATTTATCATAACTGCGCTTTGTATCCCATACCCTTTGCAATACAGGTGTTAATTCAGATGAATACAATTGCATGAAGAGACTCTTCTGTGCTTGCACCTCATGCACAGTGGACGAGGGCCTCACCAGCTTCCTGTGAAGCCTCCCAACTCAGTGCTTCAACCTTCTAATTCTGTGTTCCCAGCTGAGCAGCAGTCTTCATTTACTGAACCCAGGGCTTAGAAATGATGATTCTAACTTTGGGCCTAGATAATGATGTGCTCTCAGCTGCTAATTCATTTATGTCTAGTCAATTAAGGAGTAAATTTTTCCTCTCTGTCCACATGCTGTCTTCCTCTGTGCAGCACAGAAACAACAAATTATATTTCCCTAACCTCTTTAAATATGTCACTCCCTAGCTTACAAACTTTTGGTGGTAACTCATTACATATGGGATAAAGTGCAATCTCTTTAGTTCAGAGTCATCACCAGAGTCTACCTAGATACAGTTAGTTTGCCCCTTTCCCATCTCAGCCTGTGACTGGCCCTCTCCCTTCATCTCTATCCATCTTTATAAATTCTCGCCATCTTTTAAAGCACCCTTATCCCTGAACCTCCCTATAACCATCCTAAATACAGGTCAGTAGATTGGAAGATTTTTCTGTTGTACCACTTACTTGTAGTGTCACTGTGGTCATGTCACTTAAAACATCTCTAGGTCTTACCACATCTGAAAGTTGGAATGAATCTTATGCACCATTCATGGTTAATGAAAGGACTTAATGAGATAATACAGGTGAAAGGGATAGATTTAGTACCAGAAACATGGTAGTTGGTCAATAACTATCCCTTCCCATTTTTGCATCATGAGTTATTAATACTACTAATTTGATACATGCATTTCTGACCAGTTATAGTTTTCATATGTTATGTTCTATCTTTCCAAAGAGATCCAAGTTCTATAACTCTAGAATTATGTTACTGTATCTTGGCCGTCTCTACTTAACCTAGCAAAGAGCTTTACATGTTAGAGGCTGAGTCAATGGTTGCAAGATTAACCACAGAAACAGTTTTCCCCCAGCTCCCATGACCATGATATCGACAGAGCAAAAAATGTGTTGATTGTCCCTGAGAGGGAAGAAGATTCAGGGACCTGAAACACTGGTCTTTGCATGAGCCTATGTTTAGAGAAGAGAGGGCACATTTTAAGCCTTAGAAACATTGGTACCCACCCAAGACAGTAGCTTCTTGTCCAGTGTCACCTTCACTTAAGTTTGATTGGCATTGCAAACAGTCACATTTTCCCACCTCATGAATAAGGATGTCTAAATTGCTCATAAGCATATCTTCCTATTTGATCATATCTTTATTCACATACTCAAAATATTTTCCTCAACACCTAGTATGCTCCAAAGGATGGGCTGGGTGTTGTAAATGCCGGCACGAGGACTGGCTTTAAGGAACTGATAGTCAATAAGAAATGTATCTTATTTACTGTGTGATGATGATATTCAGAAGAAATTCTTAAAATTATAGATCATTGTAGTTATAGGGAAACGTATTAGTCCTAAAGCATTAGTTAATAACACATTGCTGAACTTTTTTGCAAAATTTCAGAAAATACCAGCGTTACTTTGTCTCTTTTACTGTTTGAAAATTTACACACACACAAACACACAGACACACACACACTTACTCACTCATTCACTCACAGTTTCTGTTCTGAGAGCTCTGTATTGAGGAACCTTAAGGGTAACTGATCTTTTTTTTTTTCAATACTTCATTCCTTTTTATTGCCAAATAATATTCCATTGTATGAATGTAACCCAGTTTATTTATCCATATATCAGTTGATGTATATTTGGGTTGTTCCCACTTTTTGCTTCTATGAATAATGCTGCTATGAACATTTGTATACAAGTTTTTGTGTGAACAATATGTTTTTAATTCACTTAGATAAACCTGGAGGTGTAGGATTGCTGGCCCATATGGTAACTAACTGGGTGTTTAAGTCTCTGAGGAACTGCCATACTATTCTTTATTTTTTTAATTTTTTTTAATTTTTATTTTTTTAATTTTTAAATTTAATTTTATTTTTTATACAGCAGGTCCCTATTAGTCATCAGTTTTATACACATCAGTGTATACATGTCAATCCCAGTCGCCCAATTCATCACACCACCATCCCCACCTCCCCACTGCTTTCCCCCCTTGCTGTCCGTACGTCTGTTCTTTACATCTGTGTCTCAATTTCTGCCCTGCAAACCAGTTCATCTGTACCATTTTTCTAGGTTCCACAAATGTGCGCTAACACACAATATTTATTTTTCTCTTTCTGACTTACTTCACTCTGTATGACAGTTTCTAGATCCATCCACGTCTCTACAAATGACCCAATTTCGTTCCTTTTTATGGCTGAGTAATATTCCACTGTATATACGTACCACATCTTCTTTATCCATTCGTCTATCGATGGGCATGTAGGTTGCTTCCATGACCTGGCTATTGTAAATAGTGCTGCAATGAACATTGGGGTGCATGTGTCTTTTTGAATTATGGTTTCCTCTGGGTATATGCCCAGTAGTGGCATTGCTGGATCATATGGTAATTCAATTTTTAGTTTTTTTAGGAACCTCCATAGTGGCTGTATCAATTTACATTCCCACCAACAGTGCAAGAGGGTTCCGTTTTCTCCACACCCTCTCCAGCATTTGTTGTTTGTAGATTTTCTGATGATGCCCATTCTTACTGGTGTGAGGTGATACCTAATTGTAGTTTTGATTTGCATTTCTCTAGTAATTTGTGATGTTGAGCAGCTTTTCATGTGCTTCTTGGCCATCTGTATGTCTTCTTTGGAGAAATGTCTATTTAGGTCTTCTGCCAATTTTTGGATTGGGTTTTTGTTTTATTAATATTGAGCTGCATGAACTGTTTATATATTTTGGAGATTAATCCTTTGTCCGTTGATTCATTTGCAAAAATTTTCTCACATTCCAAGGGTTGCCTTTTGGTCTTGTTTATGGTTTCCTTTGCTGTGCAAAAGCTTTGAAGTTTCATTAGGTCCCATTTGTTTATTTTTGTTTTTATTTCCATTACTCTAGGAGTTGGATCAAAAAAGATATTGCTGTGATTTATATCAAAGAGTGTTCTTCCTTTGTTTTCCTCTAAGAATTTTAAAGTGTCTACTCTTACATTTAGGTCTCTAATCCATTTTGAGTTTATTTTTGTGTGTGGTGTTAGGGACTGTTCTAATTTCATTCTTTTACATGTAGCTGTCCAGTTTTCCCAGCACCACTTATTGAAGAGACTGTCTTTTCTCCATTGCATATCCTTGCCTCCTTTGTCATAGATTAGTTGACCATAGGTGCATGAGTTTATCTCTGGGATTTCTATCTTTTTCCATTGATCTATGTCTCTGTTTTTGTGCCAGTACCATATTGTCTTGATTACTGTAGCTTTGTAGTATAGTCTGAAGTCAGGGAGTCTGATTCCTCCACCTCCGTGTTTTTCCCTCAAGACTGCTTTGGCTATTCGGGGTCTTTTGTGTCTCCATACAAATTTTAAGATGATTCGTTCTAGTTCCGTAAAAAAATACCATTGGTAATTTGATAGGGATTGCATTGAATCTGTAGATTGCTTTGGGTAGTATAGTCATTTTCACAATATTGATTCTTCCAATCCAAGAACATGCTCTCCATCTGTTGGTATCATCTTTAATTTCTTTCATCAGCGTCTTATACTTTTCTGCATACAGGTCTTTTGTCTCCCTAGGTAGGTTTATTCCTAGGTATTTTATTCTTTTTGTTGCAGTGGTAAATAGGAGTGTTTCCTTAATTTCTCTTTCAGATTTTTCATCATTAGTGTATAGGAATGCAAGAGATTTCTGTGCATTAATTTTGTATCCTGCTACTTTACCAAATTCATTGATTAGCTCTAGTAGTTTTCTGGTGGCATCTTTAGGATTCTCTATGTATAGTATCATGTTATCTGCAAAGAGTGACACTTTTACCTCTTCTTTTCCAATTTGTATTCCTTTTATTTCTTCTTCTTCTCTGATTGCCGTGGCTAAGACTTCCAAAACTATGTTGAATAATAGTGGTGAGAGTGGACACCCTTGTCTTGTTCCTGATCTTAGAGGAAATGCTTTCAGTTTTTCACCATTGAGAATGATGTTTGCTGGGGGTTTCTCATATATGGCCTTTATTATGTTGAGGTAGGTTCCCTCTATGCCCACTTTCTAGAGAGTTTTTATCATAAATGGGTGTTGAATTTTGTCAAAAACTTTTTCTGCATCTATTGAGATGATCATATGGTTTTTCTTCTTCAATTTGTTAATATGGTGTATCACGTTGATTGATTTACGTATATTGAAGAATCCTTGCATCCCTGGGATAAATCCCACTTGATCATGGTGTTTGATACTTTTAATGTGTTGTTGGATTCTGTTTGCTAGTATTTTTTAAAGGATTTTTGTATCTATATTCATCAGTGATATTGGTCTGTAATTTTCTTTTTTTGTAGTATCTTTGCCTGGTTTTGGTATCAGGGTGATGGTGGCCTCATAGAATGAGTTTGGGAGTGTTCCTTCCTCTGCAATTTTTTGGAAGAGTTTGAGAAGGATAGGTGTTAGCTCTTCTCTAAATGTTTAATAGAATTCACCTGTGAAGCCAATTGGTCCTGGACTTTTGTTTGTTGGAAGATTTCTAATCACAGTTTCAATTTCATTACTTGTGATTGGTCTGTTCATATTTTCTATTTCTTCCTGGTTCAGTCTTGGAAGGTTATACCTTTCTAAGAATTTGTCCATTTCTTCCAGGTTGTCCATTTTATTGGTATAGAGTTGCTTGTAGTAGTCTCTTAGGATGGTTTGTATTTCTGTGATGTCTGTTGTAACTTCTCCTTTTTCATTTCTAATTTTATTGATTTCAGACCTCTCCCTCTTTTTCTTAATGAGTCTGGCTAACGGTTTATCAATTTATTTTATCTTCTTAAAGAACCAGCTTTTAGTTTTATTGATCCTTGCTATTGTTTTCTTTGTTTCTATTTCATTTATTTCTGCTCTGATCTTTATGATTTCTTTCCTTTTGCTAACGTTGGGTTTCATTTGTTCTTCTTTCTCTAATTCCTTTAGGTGTAAGGTTAGATTTTTTATTTGAGATTTTTCTTGTTTCTTGAGGTAGGCTTCTATAGCTATAAACTTCCCTCTTAGAACTGCTTTTGCTGCATCCCATAGGTTTTGGATTGTCGTGTTTTCATTGTCATTTGTCTCAAGGTATTTTTTGATTTCCTCTTTGATTTCTTCAGTGATCTCTTGGTTATTTAGTAATGTATTGTTTAGCCTCCATGTGTTTGTGTTGTTTACTTTTTTTTCCCTGTAATTGATTTCTAATCTCATAGAGCTGTGGTCAGAAAAGATGCTTGATATGATTTCAATTTTCTTAAATTTACTGAGGCTTGGTTTGTGACCCAAGATGTGATCTATCCTGGAGAATGTTCCATGCACACTTGAGAAGAAAGTGTAATCTGCTGTTCTTGGATGGAATGTCCTATAAATATCAATTAAATCTATCTGGTCTATTGTGTCATTTAAAGCTTCTGTTTCCTTATTTATTTTCATTTTGGATGATCTGTTCATTGATGTAAGTGAGGTGTTAAAGTCCCCACTATTATTGTGTTACTGTCGATTTCCTCTTTTATAGCTGTTAGCAGTTGCCTTATGTATTGAGGTGCTCGTATGTTGGGTGCATATATATTTATAATTGTTATATCTTCTTGGATTGATCCCTTGATCATTATGTAGTGTCCTTCCTTGTCTCTTGTAACATTCTTTATTTTAAAATCTATTTTATCTGATATGAATATTGCTACCCCAGCTTTCTTTTGATTTCCATTTGCATAGAATATGTTTTTCCATCCCTTCACTTTCAGTCTGTATGTGTCCCTAGGTCTGAAGTGGGTCTCTTGTAGACAGCATATATATGGGTCTTGTTTTTGTATCCATTCAGCAAGCCTGTGTCTTTTGGTTGGAGCATTTAATCCATTCACGTTTAAGGTAATTATCGATATGTATGTTCCTATGACCAGTTTCTTAATTGTTTTGGGTTTGTTTTTGTAGGTCCTTTTCTTCTCTTGTGTTTCCGACTTAGAGAAGTTCCTTTAGCATTTGTTGTAAAGCTGGTTTGGTGGTGCTGAATTCTCTTAGCTTTTGCTTGTCTGTAAAGCTTTTGATTTCTCCATCGAATCTGAATGAGATCCTTGCCAGGTAGAGTAATCTTGGTTGTAGGTTCTTTCCTTTCATCACTTTAAGTATATCATGCCACTCCCTTCTGGCTTGTAGAGTTTCTGCTGAGAAATCCACTGTTAACCTTACGTGAGTTCCCTTGTATGTTATTTGTCGTTTTTCACTTGCTGCTTTCAATAATTTTTCTTTGTCTTTTATTTTTGCCAGTTCAATTACTATGTGTCTCAGCATGTTTCTCCTTGGGTTTGTCCTGTATGGGACTCTCTGCGCTTCCTGGACTTGGGTGGCTATTTCCTTTCCAATGTTAGGGAAGTTTTTGACTATAATCTCTTCAAATATTTTCTTGGGTCCTTTCTCTCTCTCTTCTCCTTCTGGGACCCCTATAATGCGAATGTTGTTGTGTTTAATGTTGTCCCAGTGGTCTCTTAGGCTGTCTTCATTTCTTTTCATTCTTTTTTCTTTAGTCTGTTCCGCAGCAGTTAATTCCACCATTCTGTCTTCCAGGTCACTTATCCGTTCTTCTGCCTCAGTTATTCTGCTATTGATTCCTTCTAGTGTAGTTTTCATTTCATTTATTGTATTGTTCTTCTCTGTTTCTTTGTTGTTTAATTCTTCTAGGCCTTTGTTAAATATTTCTTGCATCTTCGCGATCTTTGCCTCCATTCTTTTTCTGAGGTCCTGGATCATCTTCACTATCATTATTCTGAATTCTTTTTCTGGAAGGTTGCCTAGAGCCACTTCATTTTTTTGTTTTTCTGGGGTTTTATCTTGTTCCCTCATATGGTACATAGCCCTCTGCCCTTTCATCTTGTCTGTCTTTCTGTGAATGTGGTTTTTGTTCCACAGGCTGTAGGATTGTAGTTCTTCTTGCTTCTGCTGTCTGCCCTCTGGTGGATGAGGCTTTCTAAGAGGCTTGTGCAAGTTTCCTGATGGGAAGGACTGGTGATGGGTAGAGCTGACTGTTGCTCTGGTGGGCAGAGCTCAGTAAAACTTTAATCCGCTTGTCTGCTGATGGGTGGGGCTGGGTTCCCTCCCTGTTGGTTGTTTGGCCTGAGGCAACCCAATACTGGAGCAAACCTTGGCTCTTTGGTGGGGCTAGTGGCAGACTCTGGGAGGGCTCACGCCAAGGAGTACTTCCCAGAACTTCTGCTGCCAGTGTCCTTGTCCCCATGGTGAGCCACAGCCACCGCCCACCTCTGCAGGAGACCCTCCAACACTCGCAGGTAGGTCTGGTTCAGTCTCCCCTGTGGTCACTGCTCCTTCCCCTGGGTCCCGATGCGCACACTACTTTGTGTGTGCCCTCCAAGAGTGGAGTCTCTGCTTCCCCCATTCCTGTCGAAGTCCTACAATCAAATCCCACCAGCCTTCAGAGTCTGATTCTCTAGAAATTCCTCCCCCTGTTGCCGGACCCCCAGGTTGGGAACCTGACATGGGGCTCAGAACCTTCACTCCAGTGGGTGGACTTCTGTGGTATAAGTGTTCTCCAATCTGTGAGTCACCCACCCAGCAGTTATGGGATTTGATTTTATTGTGATTATGCCCCTCCTACCATCTCATTGTGGCTTCTCCTTTGTCTTTGGATGTGGGGTATCTTTTTTGGTGAGTTCCAGTGTCTTCCTGTCAATGATTGTCCAGCAGCTAGTTGTGATTCTGGTGTTCTTGCAAGAGGGAGTGAGAGCACGTCCTTCTACTCCACCATCTTGTTTCCTCACTCGAGGGTAACTGATCTTAATGCTTCCCTTTGCAGATGGGCTAGCTCAGAGGGGAGAAATGTGTTGTCCGGGGTACTGAAGTTGCCAGGGGCAGAACTAGAAGAAGTGATCTCTTGACTGTAGTCCATCTCTTTTCCACGTGATTATGTTGCCTTATCCAGTATTTTTGGTCAGGGTCAATCTGTTTTCCCCTTTGCTCTGAAAATCTGAATTACTATTAGGATGCATCCTCATGCCAACCAACAGCTGCTTTCTGGAAGTAGCATTTGAATGCAACACTGAATCCTGAGGAGGAAATGATTTCATTGTGGTTTGTAGTCTTTTCTATACTCTCTCCACCCACATATATTTACATCTCCCGCATTCTTAACTGAATTACAGCCGAATGCTTCATTACAGAGACTCAGCCAGGAGGACATGCCCTGGAGAATTTATTCACAGACAAATGTATTATTCACAAGCTTGATCTGATCATACAAAATTTGCACTATAACCACACACCCTGAGGAAATTCCTTTCATAAACCTCAATGATTAGACTTAAAAGAATGGTGTGGAAGAAAAGAAAGGGAAGTGTAGGGCTGGAAGGGGTTGGAGCTCTTTCCAGTTTGCATTTAGGAAGCCCACAGAGGAACTGGTTCCGAGCCTTCTCCCCCACTTGTTGCCTCCTCTAAGACACTATTTCCGTCTCTTTATAGAGCCCCCTTTTGACAGTTTGACGGGAGGAGGGAATGATGTATTAAGTAGAGTTGGTGAATTATTTTAATGATGGTTTCTATGACAACGAGACAAATACTTTCCACCTACTTTGTGTTTCAAGCAAAGAGATACTAGGCAAATAATTTTACTGAATAGTGAATGCGGTAAAAAATAAATAAATAAAACAAAACAAACCCTGTAGGTACTTGGTTACCATCAGGTACAAAAGATTTTTACAGTATTATTCCACCTACAGATAAAAGTCGTTCTACTTAGAATCAAAGTCTACATCTTAATAGCCTGAAATTCTCCAGCGTTCCTTGGTCCAGAGAATTTCACCTTAACTTGTACATTGAATTTCTTCAGACTTAGACCTCCCTGGTTTCCTCCTGAGGTAGGTTATTACCTTGCCCATAGTATTTAAGAAAAAGTCTTGATTTCTTTTTTCTTGCAGTTCTTACCTATGCAGTGTTCCCTGTGGTCATTCTGGAAGTCCTGCCCTGGCTCTCACTGACCAACTTTAACTGACAGACCAACTGCATTAATGTCACATTTTTGCATTGAGTATTGTTCAGCAGAATGCTGTGCAATTGATAACTTCTGCTACTTCCAACTCCAGCTCTGCGGAGAAAAACCTATCTATTATTAAAAACCCTATTAGTACTGTTAAGATTGAACTGTTCTCTCTCACTGTAGCTGCTGAGTGTTATCTAATTGGTTTTTATTACTTGGAAAACCTTGGGAGTGTGGCACTCAAATGCACATTTGCTAACAGTTGTGTTCTTTCCTCTTGTACTCATTGGAGATGCTTTCAGATCGTTTAGATTTTGTCAGCAGGAAAGAGGGGAAATACTAGAGAACATTTTAGACAGTGCCTGGCAAAGGACTGCAGACCCCAGGATAAGGTTTGCTGTGGCTACTCTCAGACTCAAGGACATGAATGCATGTCACATATGTGGCTTTCCCCATTATCATCTGTACTGCAAAGAGTATGTTTGCTTCCAGCTTTGTGGCATTATTAATTTTTCACGTGAATGCTATCGTTCATTTTTTATAGATTTGATCTTATTTGTATTTTTTAACTGGTAACTCATAAGCTCAGTTTCCTATTACTATTGGTTTATTCATTTAAATGGAAGAATTTATTGATGCTCTTATATGCTTATATTTGCCGTGTACAGGATGTCTTCTTCAGACTCACATGTGGTATCAGAAAAGATGCATCCTTTGCCCACTTCAGTGATGACTGTCTCCTTTACATTTATTTTCCCTTAAGAGGTACTATCGTTCTTGCTTGAAATAATAATAATTATTAGTAATAGTAGTAATAGTAGCAACAGCAGTAGCATTAGTACTTTCTCTGGTGAAGTTTTTTTTCAGAGAGCTTTGCTGCTTTTCTTTAAATACTTTGAGCCAGTGTAAACATTCCCAACCATCCCTCCCGTCCCCCCCCCCCCAACCCTGTTCTTGTGAATCCTGTCCTGTGCTTCAAGGCTTGATTTGTGAGTGTTCTCCTTGATGTTTGACTTAGTTTACTGTCTCCTTCCTTTTTGACCCCAAGAAATAGGCTTCCGTTTTACCCCCTCACTGAAATGACTTTCTAGAGAATGATATCCATTGCTTGTATTCAGTGTGCATTTTTTCTTGGTCCCTACCTTGACTTTAACAATGTGCTCCTCAGTAAGTGATGATAACAGCAGAACATTTTGAACACTTCCTATGTACCAAATGCTCTTCTAATCACTTTAAATGTATAGTCAAGTCACTGAAGTATTTCACTAACTCACAATTCTCACAATATCCCATATGGTAAAGAGCACTATGCTTTCCAATTTACAGACAAAGATATTGAGACAGAACGAAGTAAAGTCATTTGTCCTAAATTTCTCACTTGCTGGGGGGTTGGAGCTCAGACTCCACCCAAGATGGTCTAGTAAGTCCACAGTCTTTGCGTTTGGCCACACTGCGGTGCTGCTCTCAGAATTCCCTCAGACTTGTCATTCTTGATGTCGTTGCCTCTCACTCCTCTCAGGCCAAATTCCACTGAGCACACATGGATTGAGTGCCCAACAGGGACCAGCTCCTGTTCTCTTTCAGTCTCCTCTTGTCCCTTTGCCCATTAATTGTATTCAGGAGGGATAGATTAAGGCCAGAATTATGCTGTGACTTTTAAGGTTTAGGAGCCCTTTTCTAGGTGGAGAGAAGGACCATCCACTGAGAAGCAGCACAACAGTCCTTCCCCATCTCCTAATTATTAATGATTCACTGTGATCTTCTCAATGCCCCAGTCTCATCATCGTAATTTTATGCAATGGCTCCTTTTTCTTTGACCTCCAAATCTAATCAGTTACTAAATGTTACTGATCTTCCCCTTTACAATTCATTTCCACGGCCATAAGTCTACCCTAGGCTCTAATCGCTTTACTTCTGAATTACAGTAATGGGTCTAAGTGGCCTTTGTTCCACCAGGCTCTGTTCATTCCCAGTTGGTTACCCACTATCCTACACACTGGCCCCCAGAGGACTTCCAGTCATCTTTCGTGACCTGGATCAAATGCTTACTCCTCTCTGAAGCCTTCACAGATCACTCCATGTTGCTCACCCCTGCATCTTTGGTACCAGTCAAATAATATCCTGTACATGTTTGTCACTTCACTTCACCTGAAACTCCTGTGGTCTGGACTGTCTGTTAATTTTCTTTGTAGACGCAATATCCAGCAGTGTGTCTGGTACACAATAATGACTAGTTCACCTAAGAATGAATGTATGAATAAATAAATGAAAGAAAAGTGAATGACCCTGAGGGACTTGCATTTGCCTAACTTACCAAACCCAAAAGCCTGAACACAGTCACAGAGACCCAGTGCCCTGCCCTTCCTTCCACTAAGCTTATCTCTAATGCCTACTGGTTTGGACCTGGTTGCTTAAGCAAGTGTGTTCACTGTTTTCTTCACATAACATTTTTTTTTCTCCTTGTATTAATAGTTCAGGTGTTTCCCTTCTCTACAAAGTCTGTCCCAATCATCTCCACTTTGACCACTCACCATTCCTTTGTTCACATAAATAATGATCCCGTTAGACTGGCGAGGGTCTATTATTTTCATGAAAGCTTACTGAAGTGGAGCTATCCACCAAAGAGTTGGTGTGGTGTCATCTAACATATTTAGCATCAGGTGTCCAATGAAGAGGATTGCAGTCTCAAATCTAAAATGTGACCTTGGTCCATGTATTATCCATGATCAGCCTTAGTTTACTCATTGGATAAATGGAGATAACAGCTATCAGCTACCTCACAAATTTGTTGTCTTGTGGGTGTTTTTCAACACCAAAAACCAATTCTCTGATTCTCCAGACACTAACCCAGGGTCCAAAAATCCAATTCCATTTCAAACACTGTTTATTCAATGCCTGGAATTAGATCTCACAAGTTAAAGGGTTTAGTCTCATAAGACTGCCCCCCACTTCAGTCACAAGTCCTGGGCCTTTCATACTTCTGACTGACTGGCTGTAATCTGGACTTCCCATGACCACCTCCTAGGGTTCAGTACTTTGCTAACAGCTCACAGAATTCAGGAAGTCATTTTTTCTTATGCTTAGCTGTTTATTATAAAGGATACAATGAACAGTCAGATGAAGAGGTACATAGGGTGAGATCCGGGAGGGTCCCAGATGTAAGAGCTTATGTCTCCATGAAATTGGGGTTTGCCACCCTCCTGACACATGGCTGCATTTGCCAATTCATAAGCCATTAGCTCTCCTCATGCAAGAAATGTAACTCCACATACCACCTCCACCACTTCCCAGAGGTCAATGGAAGGGCCTGAAGGTTCCAATCCTCTAATCACTTGGTTTTTTGGTGATTATCTGAGGCTATCTAGGTGCCCTACCCTAAGTCACCTCATTAGAATAAACTCAAATATGATCAAAAGGGGCTCATTATGAATTACAAAAGACAACACTCCTATCGCTCAGAAAATCCCAAGGATTTTAGGAGCTCTGTGCCAGGAACCACCACCAGGGACAAAGACTGAATATATTTCTTATAATACCACATAATGATTAAATGAAACTCTCTGTGTAAACTATAATTTAGTAAAATATATTGAAAATAATTTCATCCACTATAAAGTATTACATAAATGTGGTTGTAATAAGTGCTTATAACTACCCTTCTTCATGAGACTCAGAAAAAGGCAAAACAAAAACGCCCTCACATCATCATGCATCACTTAACTCTGTAGTTTCCACGTCTCTAGAAGGCTTTCTTTCAAAATATCTCAACTAAATTAACCTTCCCAACAAACAGCCCTTAGTTTTTTAACAAATACACCATTTATGGAGAAACGTCATGATCTCTAAACCTTACAGCAATCCTAGCTGGTCAACATGGTCACCCTCTACTAGTAGAGGAATAAACTGAGGTTCAGTCTAGTCCCCTGAACTTTCACATGGCGACAGGGCTAGTAAGTTTGGAGCTGGGATTCAAATTCAAGGTTCTCTCACAAACAAGTCCATACCCTACTCATGGAACCATGATGCCTCTGTGACAGAGGATTAGGATTTCATGTTACTATTTCACTGTTAATCCCATTTTACAGGAAAGGCAGCATCCCTGCAGTTGGCTCCTGGGATATGGAAGGAGACAAAAGAATCGTATGCTGATGTGGGTGTCTGTGTGGAGCACTGTCCTGTTGGGGTCAGCAGGTTGGCTTCTTGCCATCCAGGGATGATGCCTTTTATAATGAGGAAGTCAAAAAGATAATTATGGAAATTAATTCCTGAACCGCTATGGCCTGTGAACTCTACCAAGCAGAACTTTGAATGTGAAGGGCAGAGCTGCAGTGCAGAGCTGAAACAGGAAAACCTTACCTTTGCAGTCTCTTAGGGGGTGAGCTGAACAATTTTCATACAACCCCACACAGTCATCCTTAACAAGAGTGTTACGTGTGAGTTTGTGTGTGTGTGTGTGTGTGTGTGTGTGCACACTGTGGTCTGATTACATGCCTATGAGCATTCCTGTCACCTAATGCATACAGATGTTCTATTAACCAATTAATTTATTGAGCTAAGTAGGCTAAATCAGACTAAATGACATCAACTTGATCTACAAGGATAGAAATAAATTAGGGTAAGTGTGTTTTAAATGCCAGTCAGAATGAATGGGTGAAAAAGGAAAGAAGGAAAGAAAAGAGAGAAGAGAATCTAATCCCTAATCTACTCATTTCTTCTCAATCCCAGAAACTGCCTAATCTACGTTTGCAGATAGATTAGAAAATACCCCAGCTTGCAAAAGCTTGTCAGCACCCTACCACATTGCACACTAAGCCCATGCCAAGCTCAAGGCATGAAGAAATTCAAGATCAATGCTGAGAACTGCCTTTCCTAGGTTTTTAAATAGTCTCTGGTCATAATCTGATTTCTTTTCAACCAATCCAAACTCTTTCCAGCTCCGTGCTTCAGCTAATATGAAGGGCAATAAGCACACGCCAAATGTGGATTCTGAGAAATCACTTCAGAAACATTCTTCCTGGAATTCTGTATGGTTTAGTGAGGAACATCCACCAGTAATATCCATGTATCACTAAAAATGGAAGGAGAAAGGACCACAGATTTCTATTTTCTAATACTGCCAAGGTGCACACCTCCTATAATTTTCAGAGACCCACACTATAATTCACTGTGTCCTATCATGTACCTCTTTTCTCTCTCGCATTAGATTTAATTCAGTAATCACACCCTACAAGCCATTCAGGCAGAAATACCCTTGCTGACTGCAACTTTCCCCAGCTAGTCCATGAATATTGCTGTAATGTGTGTGTATCTATGTGTCTGTGTGTATCTGCATGCGAGAGAAAGGAAAAGAATATTGTCTTCATCAACGGCTGCATTCTCTCTCTGTCTTTAATTTGGTCTCTCTACTTTTCCTTCATCCCCACTTTGTGTCCATGGGAGTTAGAATTCCATCCCTCCGGAGTAGCAAGAGACAAATCCTGCCTCTCCAGTCACCACTGAGTGAGAAATTCCTTATCTCCTCTCATTTTTTTCCGTGTTTTTAATTACCTCATCCTTGGGGGTAATCACAGGCCATCACCCCTTCTTCTGAAAGATGACTGTTTCTATGACCCTGTTATGCTTTGTACAACTGAGGTTTCTCCCTAGGCCTTTTCCTCTTATATTCCGATGTCTAGCGATGCCTGTTTTTTGTCCATTTTGCTTTTTGCGTCTTGCTCAACCTCCAATATGTTTCCTGTATGTGCTTATCTCTTGCTTATCCCCAAGTGAACTTGTGAACATGGTTTCTTTTTGCTTCCCTTACCTTTTGTGTGGCATGTATATGTCAGTTGCCATTTCCTCTGGGCGAGGTGTAAGGAGTGGCAGTTGCTGGATGCTGTGTGCGTTTCAGTTCAGAAGATGTATCTGTATCTCTCCACTGCCTTGTTTTATGTCTTTATGCGTGAGTGGCATCACTCAAGCCGAACTAAAGCTTAACAGCCTGAAACTGCACAATGCATACCCCATAAAAAACTGGTTCGGGTTCCCAGATGAATATGAAGCATCGATTTGTATGGGAGCAAAGTTAAAGGGTCTAAGGAGGCCAGGATTTTATATTTTCAATAATTTTCCGCTTTGCAGGGACCTAAAGAATTGTCGATTTACACTTTAAAGGATCAAATAGAAGCCGTAGCGTTTTGTCCCTTCATACTGAGTGGTAAGACTGATCACTCGAAATACATATTCTAAGGGAAGAGTAAAATAAGGCACCACATCTCAAAGGTGGTGATGATGTCACATGGGGCAGGGGCAGGGCCACCCCTTCTGACACCGATTTACCTCATGTGTCCCCCTCTAGCTCTGTGTGTGGCCTCCCGCCATGGTCATATCATTTCCCATTTTCTCTTTCCCAGCATTAAATGAATTTGTTCTCTTTTTGTAGTTGGAAAGGACAGAAACATGGTGAGAGAGGAGAGGGAGAAATAGAAAAGGGGAAAATGTATAGAAAACAGTTCTGGGATGTTACAGTCTCACATGTACAATGAATAATTTTTAATTTGCAAAAATTTGGATCAGTGCATACTTTTATCTTGCATTTACATTTCTATATATTTTAGTAAGGGAAGGGTAAACAAAGGGAGACAAGAATAAGTATATGGCAATAAACACAGAAAATAGTTTTTCCTTAATGGAAAAATTAATTACATAGATACAAAATGTGTACTGTCAACCCTCAAGAATCTTAGAATGAAAAATATTTATCACTTAATTAAAAGGGCTTTCTAGGAAATGTAACTTAAGAAAATAGAGTGAGGAAGATGGAAAGGGAAATTAATATTTATTAATTATCTACTATGTATTCAAACACAGGGGTAGCTGTGTTTGTACAGCATAGTTTATCTAATCCTCCCAACAAACTTAGAAATAAGTAGTGTTAGCCCTAATTTTTATAGCTATGGAAACTGGAACTTGGACAAATTTAGTTGTTTACCTAAAATCATACAAGTAACTGGTGAACAGCAGATATGATTTCGAAACTTTTTTTTTCTATCCATGACTAAATGTCTTCTCTGTTGATTAAGTTACTATCTGTGGCTAAGAATAGGATCCATGATATGTGATACTCTGTCTGCTCAACCTAGGACATAAATGTAAAATTCTGCTGTTTCATGTTTATAGAAGTTCAGGAATTTCTTAGCTGAGCAGTTTTCTGATTGTAGGTCACACCTGGTTGACTGAGGTAGATTAACAGTCTTATGAATTCTTTCCTAGACCCAGGGAGGAGGAGCCCTGTGCTGAGTCCCACACTCCTCTGCCTGGTCCTTCCATGGCCACATCCCTCCTTAGAGGGTGAAGAGTACCTTGTATGACCCTATATGCACCTGGCGTCCCAGAACTCCCTGCTCAGAGAATCCCAGACCCATTTCCTAGGTCTGCACTGGCCTCTTTTCTGGGGCTGTCAAAGAGCGTGAACATGGGGATAAGGGACCCTCCCAAAGTCACTCTAGAGCTGAAGCCAGGACAGGATGAAAAGCAGAGAAATCCATGAAAAAGGAGCAGTAGTCAGGGTGGCTCTTCCAGCTCCACCTGCCTCCAACACAGAACTTCAAGTAGCTGAGGATTCTAAATGGACACCTGGCCTTCTAGGAGGATATGATGGTATTATTTTGATAAATAAATCTCTATTTGTAATATTGCCCTGGACCTAATATATAATAGACATGGGCCTGAATATCATGCTACTCTGATTATGCTTTACTAAGGAAAAGAGGATCCACCCTGGTACTGTAATTATAATTTTAAACAAATTTCACATAGCACTTGTTTCTCCAGCTTCCTCCAACCTTGGGGAACGGGGAAACACAAGCAGCTAGTGGGTTCTGACCTCCTAGAAGCAGGCTGCCTGGAGTGCCAGCATCACCACACACGTTTCCTTTCTTTGGCAGCCGTACGGGAAACTCATCGCCTCTCCCTGGATCCCATAAAATGTGACTGTTTATGATAGGGGTGAGGGGTGGTCTCAGCTGCTTCTCTTAGTGCTGACCTTTTAGAGTTGTGGTGAAAATTAAATAAAATAAATGTAAAATGGTAGTGAATGCTGTGTTTGACAAAAGAACACACAGACTCACAGAGTAGATAAATGGTCATTATCTACTCACACAAATGGTCATTTCCTTCCTGCCTCTTCCCTTCTACAGGAGCAGTCTTTTTATATTAGCCGGAAACATGAAGATTCTATGACTTGGGTCTTTGGGGCTCTGCTCAAATCCCCTCCAGCAACACGTTTACCACCCTCCATCCTGTCATAAATGGAGGACGCTAATGAGGCCTTAGGTACTGTATTATCAGGCGCCTCACAATCAAACACCCAGCCGGACTCAAGAGCCACCTGCCATGTCCCTTCCTGCTTTTTCTTGTCCTTACCCTTGGTTTTACTCTTAGACCCCACTCTGCCCCCATGCAGACATTTCCCTGAAGTATGGTCACTTCACCTCTGTCATTGGGCTTTTAGTCAGATGAACATAGAGCACTTATCCAGGAGACCTGGCCTGAGTTGGTACAAAATGTCACAGCCCATCTGCTTAAAAAAGTGAAAATAAAGTCATCTGCGCTGTTTATCTCCTGCTTTCCACAGAGAAGGGGCAGTTGCTGATTTTAATCTATTGTGATGTAGTGTTGCTTATCCTAAAAACCACTGCTTTTCTCACACACGGATGCAGAACTGAAACCCACCACAGCAGCCCGGCCGGTGGCTTGAACTCGAGGTGCATGAGCTTGTCTGCCCATAGAGAATTTCCCATTTCTCATTCTGTGCTTCTTGTGCTCTTAGCATATTGAGAGGGACTTAGATTCGGGATTGCAGCTGTTTCTTTTTCTGCATTAAATCAGCATGCAGTGCGTGGTACATTTGAGATTTAACCATGCAGCGGCTCTGTACAGGGCAAGATGGGAAGAAAACTATGCCCTGTGGTCCTGGCTGTGTTTCGAAACAAAAGTGATGAGAGGAGACTGTAACCAGGGGCAAGTTTTCTTAAGATACTATTATTAGGGGCATTTCTCTGTTGATATCTTAGGCAGCCTCTGCATTAACAAGAGTTTCAGTATTAGGATAGCTTAATGAGGCACTAATTAGCGAAGAAGAACTGAGCCCTCTGTGAAGTCCCCCAAACTGCATTGTTTACAAGGGGTCAGATACTCTCTGCATATTTCTACATGAGTAAAATAATTACAGTGCTTTCTAATCTCATTTCAAATAGTATCCAGCCAACCTGTTCTCAGCCTGCACACACACACACACACACACACACACACACACACACACACAAACACACACACACCACAGTTTAAGTCAGTACAAACAAAGTGGACTAAAAGTGGATTATAGAAAATGGAAGGAAGTTGATGCCCTCTATTCATTTCTCCTGGATTTAACTGCTGACTTACTGACAATGAAATTGGACTCAGCTTGAATCAGTCACATATTTCACTTGGAACCGACAGGTTACAGTCTACATATTGGCATCCTGCTGGTATCACATGTGACACACTTGTGATGGCTGCTGCATGCCAGACATGTTCAAGATGAACATCTTTGGGAGAGCTTTTCCCCAAAACTATTAAACTAGAAATAGCACTTGCCTTAAGCCCAAGAGAAGGAAGAAGCTAGGGTGAATTTAGCAACCCTAAGGGAGCCCCTTTGCACACTAAAAACATCTCAGCAGTAACAGAGAATAACTTCGCAACCCACTTAATAACACCCACTTATTTAATAAAGGACTGCTAGTCCTTTGCATAACTAGAAAGCAGGCTTCAATGTAAGTATCACTGAAAGATATGTTGGTTCAACCGAGTCATGCAAATTTATTTCTGGGGTAAATTAATTAAATACAATTCAACAAAATATTGAGTGTCTATTATGTTTTTGAAAACCCATTTATTTGTCATATGCTATGAAATGTACAAAGGTCATATTTTAAGTAAGCTAGGGCATTTTTTAAACAAAACTACGATAATTCCTCATGTGCTTATGGTTACAGTTTTTCACTTTCACTTCTGTCATTTCAGAGTAACTGTCATAAGGGACCACACAAATATTTTAGTGGCTCAGAGGAGCAATCCCATCCAATTTTGAAGTATAGAGAGACTGTTATGACAAAGCTGGTACTTAGCTTGGCCCAGAATGATGAAAATCACTTCCTTAAGTGGACTTGGAAGCAGTGTTTCTTAGGTATCCATAATAATAGCAAAGCCATTGAGATTAAGAAAATTCTAGGTCATTTTTTTTTTTTTGAAGGAGTCTGTAGTTTTATTTAGCTAGAATTTTGGTCATGATGCTTCAATTCTATGTCACGTAGGGTCTTAAGTGTCAGGTAAAGTAATTAGGATATAATTGAAAGTAGTGAGCAGCTAATGATGGTTTTTAAGCATAGGATAATAAGATGATAGCTGTATTCTAAGAAGATTAATCTGTCAGCAGTGTGTAGAAGTAAGAAGACCAAGTATTTATGGTAAGGGACAAAATGTGTCTCGATTACAGTGATACTGGTGGGGAAAGGAACCTGTTTTACAGCTCAACTGCCAAGGCTGTGGTGGCACACAGAATGTGGCAATATGGGGAAAAGGAAGCATCTGAGATTAAAAGCTGTATAATTCAGAACTGATGCCTGAAATAGTGAGGGCAAAATGAATAGCAAGAGACAGTAAGAGGAGAAGAGAGGAGAAGGAGTAATATAGTTTAGGGTGTTTGATGAATGGATTGTGTACCAAAGTAATTGTTTTGCCAAAGGCACTAAAAACCATGGATAAAGGCGTGCAGGTAAATTGGGTTAGAGATACAGATTTCATGCCCATATTCAAAAAGATAATATTTAAATAGGGGAATTAATAAATCACTAAGGAAAAGATTACATACAGTGAAGCGTGGGAGACATGCTTTAGGGGACACATTTAGGAAGTAAAGAGAAATGCAGTTTGGTGGAACAATGACAGAGGAGGAGAGTCTCAGGGGAAAAAATAAGAGCACTAAAGACAAAGCTAGTAGTTAATGCTCAAGAGAGATTAGAGGCAACGTCTAATCTCGCAATTGGATTAGATTGTTAGAGGCCTCTTGGAGTCTTTCAAGAACGCACCTCTTAAGAGAAGTGGAGACTTCAGATGGGAAAGTGGTAAGGAATGAACAACATGAGAAGGTGGAAGCAGTGTTTGTGGAATATGGTTTCTAGAGCTTGCACAAGGGGGTTGAAGGGAGAGGGCAGTCATTTACTGGGGTTGAGGAAGCCAGGGGCCCCGTGCTTGTGTTTGTGTGTGTTGTTTGGTTGCTTGATCTGTTTTGGTTGCTTGTAGGTTTGATGGGACAAGGGAACGTGTCTGTGAAAAGTGGACAAAGCAAGTGGAGAAAGGGATATTGAAGATGGAGAGAGAGAGAGAGAGACTCTGATGGATAAAGATTCCTCAAAAAAAACAAATTTAAGATTCTCAGTGAGGGTCTTAATTAGGTCTGAAAAGAAAATGGGCTGTTATTTTTCATACTTGAGTAAAGAGAATAAGGATTGTTGTAGGTGAGGAAATTTACTGGTTCTTTCTTCAGAAGAATTTTTGATCTAGGAGAGAGACCATGAGGACCATAGTTCCCTAAGGAGGAAGAGGGGAGCTAGGAAGAAAAACAGAATAAGAGGTCTCTTCTTACTGAGCCCCAAACAAACCTCTCTCCTATTTTTCGATTTTGCCTAGGGCCAGCTATGCTCAGAAATCTTTCAGACCTAGTGTTCTTCTTAACTCAGCCAGGAAGATCAATGGACTATATCATATTGACAGCCCTGAATATAGCAGGATTGTTCCTGCCCACTTCAGCTGCTGTAGCCTTAGGTCCACAGAGGAACCGTCCTCCACTCCAACCATGAAAAATATAATTACAAGTAAAACTGAACAAAACTTATTTTTTAATGGAACAAACGTGCCCGCTCTATACAAATAAGGACAAGGAACGTAAACATTTATTCAGAAGGAGAAAAAAAGATAAAAAGGTGAGATTGACCCAGGAAGAGGACCTGAAGCAGAAAGGAGATAAAATGGAGACCATTCCTTCAGTCTTTAGGAAAATGATATTTTTTTTTTTGGCAAAGAGGCCAGAGCATTACTGCTGTTGAGTTTTAAGCTAATTAAAATGGGGAGTTTCTCCACTTCCATCTTAGGTAGAAATGGAAGTTTTTGATTGTGGGAATGTCTGTGCCTTAACCTGGAAATTTTATTCACAAATATGCTCCACTGGGGTGAAGCTGGTTTTGATGTTTCTGAGGGAAACTGGAGGGGGTAACATTGATTTATCATAGCCAGAATCTGAACGAGTGTGGCCAGATTTATTGTTAGTATGAGAACTCTTTATAAATATTAGCTACCTTAAAGGTGTCTGACTTAGGGCTATGCACTCAATAGCCTGTCCTTGAGTGCTTGTTTCAAAGGCAGCCTTCTCAAAGATGTGAGAATGCCATTTAGTCCCTAGGTTAAATGGACAGAATCCAGTTAACATTAGAGGAGTGAATCTAATGTATGAAAACACTTTATCATTTGAAAGTAGATCATAATCAGTCAATTCCACTGGAAGTACAGGGAAAAGTTTGTACACTATCACCCCAGAGGGGATTTGATTCCCTTTACCTAATAAATATGAGAGTGATCATGCTTAATCAGCAGAGTTCTAAGAAACAAGACAGCTGTTCTCTGGTTCAGAACTTTAAAAATTGTGAATACCCCTTTCCCCCCTCAGTCATCCTTTCTTCAAAACAAGGAGGGTTTTGTTTGTTTGTTTGTTTTTTGTTTGTTTTTTAAAGAAACTGCATTCTAGGATCCACTTAACCTATCTTATCATAGCACTAATTGCTATGTCCCAGTAATGTAGCAGCTGAATTTATTGTCCCCAACAAACTCCACAAGGTATGTGGGAATCTGTGAAATAAGTTTGTGGCTTCAGTAACCCTCTATATTCTGGCTAAAACTGAAGCTAGCTGGAGAAACCCATTGCAGTAGGTCTATGTTTGTATAGAGTCCCTTTTCCTCTACTTTCGGTGCCAACCAGTTCTCAGAAATGGGGACTTGGGCCTTAGATGTATTATACACATCTACTGAAGTTCTCTAACTGCTGAGGGTTGACAGAGTGGTCTCATTTGGCACTGCCTCTTCCCAATCCCATCCTGATCACTTTACTTTTAAACAATGTGCTTTAGACTGGATGGGAAATTTCATGGGTAGCCCTGTATTAGCTTTTCAGTGACATTATTACCCTAGCAATCCAGATTTGGCTCAAGTAACCACCTGTTAGACAAGGGTAAAAGAGTCTTCAGAGTTGACTTGGGAATCTCATAACAAATTAATGAATTAGATGTCAGGCCAAGAGAGCTCATCAACTCAACTAAGGTTGCCTTTTGATCAGCCTTCCTGTACCCCTCTGACTGGAAGCCGCCAGAAGGTCAAGCAACCTCAAAGGAGCATTTGATATATTTTTTAGGTCCAATATAATATACACATCTGGCAAAAGGAAGATACCAGGCCAGAGGTGATAATTATAGCATTCTATTCTCTTTAGAGTCTTGGAAGCTTCAATTTTTTTTTTTTTTTTTTCTGATTTTGGCTGAGCAGAAACATTCTGTGAGCCAGGCTGGTTAGGGATGGCTGCCTATGTGCTGTGATTTGTGAGAGAGCTGGCCCAGGACTCTGCTGCCAAAGTAGCAGTATCTGCCTTCTTCCCATGGCAACATCTTTCTATTGGATTTTGGCTCATCTGCTTAGGTTGAGAGCACAGTTTCACAGACAGAACACGACCCATAGATTCAAGGTCCCCTGATGGCAGAAAACCGTACAATGTAAGACTAAGATATGTGTTTGAGAGAAAGATTGTTTGTGGATTTCTAAGTCCCTAATGCCATACATTGTATTTTATGAATATAATATCACATACTGTATTTGGGTTATGGGTTGTATAGAGCCCTGAACCTTCAGTGAGTTCAGCATATTGTAGTTTAACATAGTAAGCGTGAAGTAGAGATAGATTATGATAAAAGGATTCTACCTCCTCAAAAAGTAGTTTAATTAACTAAGAAACAAGGTGGCAGTATATTGACAGAGCATGATGAAGAAGCATAGATTGGTTCAAACGATACAGGAATGGAAGTATTATCTTTTTAAAGTTGGTTTGTAAAGAAAACATATTCAAATATCCTGGTAGGGAAAATATATTTTCATTAAGTGAAAATTAGGATTTTGGTTTTTAGCATATTAGCATAAATCTCATTTAAAAAAGAAATCTTTACTAAAGTAACAAGGCCAAATTTAAGTTGGGAAGTTACTTAAAGAATGGAGTTTAGATTTTGATTAACCAAAATAAATAGAGTATATGACTCTACTATGTTGAGCTTTGTCTTCCTAGTAAAGAAGAAATATCCTTGAACAAGCAATTTATTCATTTTTTGGCTTCCACATAAGCTATTATTAAAGCCATAACCTCATTAAACATATACATTATTTTCTATCCCATGACAAATTATGTGAAAGTTAATTAATTTAACAAAATTTAATAGAGTACTAAAACATGCAGAGTTAACTTTATATACTTATATTTCATTCTAACACCTTGAATCAAATTATGGTCAGCTTTTTTTCCCCAATGGAATAATCTCTTGCATAGTAAGTAATGTCACAAAATTTGGACTACAGATATAATATTACATCTATGAAAACTTGCATGCTTTTTTAAAAATAGACAACTTAATAGTTTCATGAGACAACTCATTGAAAAGTTGAGGTCAGGAATTTTTGCAAGGATAAATATTAAGACCAAGTTATATGCTAATGTTCCTGCAAGTTATCTGTGAAGAGAATACATAACATTAATCAGTCTCAGTATGCTTTTAAAATAAGAGTAAGTGCAACTCATTTTATTCTATCTTTTAGTTCTAGAGCCACCAATCGTCAGTTGTGCAAAGACTGTAGAGTTCAAAGCAAGTATTCAAAGACCTGGTGCAAGAATGGAAATTGCATAATTGGCTTATATGACCCTATCCGTACATTTTTTTTTTTTTTTAATATTCTTGTCTGCTTACATTCTTTTTATTTATGTATGTATGTATGTATGGCTGTGTTGGGTCTTCGTTTCTGTGCGAGGGCTTTCTCTAGTTGTGGCAAGCGGGGGCCACTCTTCATCGCGGTGCGCGGGCCTCTCACCATCGCGGCCTCTCATTGCCGAGCACAGGCTCCAGACACGCAGGCTCAGCAATTGTGGCTCACGGGCCTAGTTGCTCCGCGGCATGTGGGATCTTCCCAGACCAGGGCTCGAACCCGCGTCCCCTGCATTGGCAGGCAGACTCCCAACCACTGCGCCACCAGGGGAGCCCCGTACATTTTTTAAAATAAAAATGCTGCACTACCTGGCCCAGGGTCTTTGACATCATGGCAATGTGGGAGGCAGGCATTAAACTGCTAAATTCCAACACCATCTGTATGACTTATATCCTAAGAGATATATTGTCTCTGTTGCCAAAGCCAGAGTCAACCTTAGCTGGCAAATGCTGGACTAAAAGAGGAAGGTAAACAGCTCGATGGAGGAGTGGTTCCTGGTGCACCTGTGGTTTTGACAGCTTTTGCTGGTGCTTGAAGAGGAAACAGGTTGCCTGTTTGTTCTTCAGGAGCACTTCTGGCATCCAGGCATTATGCAGGCATGCACTGCCAGCTGTGAGAGATGCTGCTTCCTTGTCACTTCAGAGAAAGATGCTCCTTACAGGAAAATCCCTTTTGCTATTTCATTCAGGGAGCCTGAGAAAGGAAGACAAAAAGGATCAAATGCAAAGCACAGATCACTAGAGGGGCAGGGTTCTGAAATAACCTGGGTCCATTCTTGCTTTCAAACTGGAGAAAAGTATAATAGACAAGAAGGCCTTACTTGTTGTAACTTTTAAAAGATATGAGTCCACTAATGGATGATTTAAAGAAGGGAATAGCAAGTAAATGCGTATATACCTGATTTTCCCGGCCTGTGTCTTTATACATTCAGTGTTCCATCCTGGTGAAGAGGAGTGAGTAGGATAACCTGTATATGTCAAGACATCAAAAATGCAGAAAAATAAACTATTAAATTATTAGGTCAACCTCTTAAAGTTTTTAACTGAAATGATTCACAGTCTTGCACTGTTGCATATATTATTTATCTCATGATTAAATCAAACACACATATACCTTAAGACAGATTTCAAAAATTAAAAAAAATAAAGCATTTTTAATCAATTATTAGATCCATTAGAGAACTTCAATACTTAACACAATGTGGTTTAATTGACATAATGAATCTGTAGAACAGAGAATCTAAAATAAACTCAAAAGTAAAAGAGAATGTCATGTATAACAAAAAGAGCCTTTCACATCAGCCTGAGAAACATAGATTATTCAGTAAATTGTGTGAGACAGCTGGCTAGCTATTAGGAAGAAAGAAAAGCTAGATTCCTTTCTTATATTAGACTGAAGACCTTGTATTAGACTGAAAGTAAAGATGGATGAAAGACTGAAATGTAAAAATTAAATAGAATCAGAAAAAAATCAAGATAAAGTGTAAAATCTTTGAGTAAGAAAGTCCATTTTAATAACATCTTAAGAATTAGAAGCAATAAAGGAAAAGATTTATAAATCATATACCCCACAAAACTTTTTAATGACAAAAGAACAACATATGGTAAATTTGAAAGAAAAATGAAAATAAAGAATATTTGCAATAGCATCATGAATAAAACATTCATATCCTTAATATATAAAAGCTCTTACCAATCAATAAGGGTAAAAAAAGTAATCTCAATAGAAAAATTGGCAGAGAATCTGAATAGGCAATAGACAAAAGATAAAATGTGAGTGGCTAGTAAAGAGAGATAGGAAGGGAGGGAGAAAGAGAGTAGAGGGACAAGAAGGGTGGAGAGGGGAGAGCAGATTAGAGAAGGCAAAGGAAGAGGGAAAGAACCATTGTTCACTTAACAAATTGGACGAAGATTTGGTGAATGGGCCACTCTTCTGCACTAATATACAATATATTCCAATGCTAATTGTGCATCGATTTGACAGTACCAGTTCTAGAAAGTTACTGTAGCTAATATTATGGCTATAAAAATATTCACAGCAGAATGCTTTATAATAGGAATTATAATAAAGAAAACAACCTAAATATTCAAGTATTATTTAATTGAATGATGGCTCATTTTATAATTGGATTTTGTAGTTCCATTGAATTAATGATGTAGAATTAATTTATTTGAAAAGATGCCCAGAACATGTTGTTGAGTGGGGAAAAAAAAAGATTGCAGAACAGTGTATAAGACATTTCCCTAGTTATGTATCCTTATGTGTTTATATTAGTGTATGTATATATGCATAAATACCTAAAAGAGTCATTTTGAAACAGTATCGATAATGGTAATTTCTAGGTGGTGGCATTTGAGGTAATACATCATTTTACATTTCTACATTTTTTTATATTATGTGACCTTTTTCTATGAAAATATATCATTGTTACAAAATGAATAAAAGTTATTTTCAAAAGTTGAGAAAAGCGCTTTAGTAATTTTACTAATCTGCCTTTTTAGGATTGTTTAAATAACTTGTACTTTTTTACCTTAAGTAAGGTGATTGTCTGTGCATTTCTATCCTAGCAACATTTTATCTGGAATTATGTTGCCCAAAGAATTAATCAGGAAAAGCTCTCTGCTCATGTCTTTCTGTATTTACTGGTTGTTCACTCTTGGTGTATTTGGCATTTTGTTTAATCTATAATTCAAATATACTCAGCATATCTTATAAGATTTGATGATCTAGTTTATAATTACTTTCCTTATTGTAAAATCTTGAAATTTGTTAGATCAATAAATAGGGTTATAAATAAATGATTTTCAACCCTTCTTTACAACAACTCAAAATGCCTCCATTTAGTTTTGAACACATCTCAATATATCCGCAAAAAGCCTCTAAACAAAATTAAGTTTAATTCACTCTAAAGGAAATCACTTCTACAGACCGTTTTACGGAAGGGGGGAGCCAATTTAAATAAATTATCAGATACTCATTTTATACAGATGAGTGCTGCTAATTACAATCAGTCTCATCTATTCATTAAAACTAGTCCAGCAAGCTTGGACAACTTTGTCAGCAGTTAGTCACTGCATTTCTTTGAAAGCCTTAAAACAAGATTTCTTTAAATATATCATATATTTTAGAATGTTTACTTATTTAGATCATTTTTTAGGCATCCCCAAATAGCAAGGTTTTAAAAATTCTGATTTGTGCATGTTCTTTTTTATTAGGTATATTTAGTCTTTAAGCATTTTTGCTACTCTCTTCTCAGTATTCTCTGTTCTCTCTCTATATACCCTACTGAAATCTTCAGTTGCTTCAAGTTTTCAAGTAGGTATCTAGAGCAAGTTACATGTTTCAGGAGAATCCTCCCATTGTTCTTGCAGCAGTTCAATTTGGTGTCTTGCAGCGGTTCAATTTGGTGTAATTCATTTCTTCTTTGACTGACCCAGGGTGGTGTCTTCTAAGTTATCACGTCCTCTATTCCATTACCTACTAGACCTGTGATGGAAAAGTCAAACGGAATTGGGCTTAACATTTATAAAACCGCAATGGCATACCACTTGTTTTTCTCTCCTAGATTGATAGTAGAAAATCATGTACTGATTGAATTTTGTTTGATTTTATTGTTATTGTCAATTTTCCCCTAAAAACTTATAGTGTAAACTATTCCAAGCAGAGCCAATGGTCTCTTTGTTTAAGCACGCTTCGTCCAAGCACACTTTTGATTCATCGGGTGACTTGCTGGGCTGATACTTTCTTTACATAGCCTGCTTATTATAACAAGCCCACCAAGCCAGAAACCTGATGAAGGATTTCCAAACAGAGAGCCATATGTCTCTGCCACCTTAGACAGTAGCCTAACTTACAACCCGCTACTTTTATAAGTTTTCTACAGCTATGCCTTTGTTACAAGGTAAACTTTGTGTACATGATTGTATAATGCTTTCATCAGCTAAACATTTCTGTCTGTTTATACTTCTGTCTCCAATATCCAGCACACTGTCTGGCACATTGAGGATACTCCCTAAATATTTGTTCACTGAATAGATGTGTTTTATTTATTAATTTAATGAAGATAGCCTGAAAGTGTAGGAATGTCCTTCTCAGTTATCATTTAGGTAGTGAGGATAACATCCAGGACACAGGACCTTTCTAGAGTCATGGCTGTCTGATGTTTACCAGCGGCAATGTTATACGTTTTAAAACTTGAGGGTTCCGTGGGAATTCTTTTATCAACTTTGCAATTAATTTAAATCTACTGTAATTAATTTTGTTGAAACCTGCAACAAAATTAGCTGGTATTTATAAACCAGCTGATACTAACTTGGGAGAGTTGGTTGGAATAAATCAGCCTCTATCAGCTAGATATGTTGCCCTGGCATCTGTCCAGATAGAAACAGACTACTTCCAAGTTTCAGAAGAGGTAATTAAATTCAGCTTTAAAATGCATCTAAAAGTCATTGTCTGATGTACTGGCCCATGGAAATAAATAATTACATATTGTATTAATAGAGTATTTACCAGGAGTTCAAAGCACTGTTTTAATAAGGAGATCTTCATAATAATCTTGTGAAATAGAAAGAAAGGAGGTGTGTGTTTGCCATGTAGTTTATTTACTGAAAAATAATATTCATGGAAAGTCATTGGCAGATCATGAGGTACCCATTCTGTGTTGTGGTTCCATATTCTCACCAATAGAACATATCACCCAGCACCATGTCATCAGTAGGGCAGTGATTTTAGCTTTCTTCTTAAAAAGCAAGTTGCTCCCTGAAAACAGATGGTACCACCCTCTTTTTGAGCAGTTTCTGTAACACCCTTGTTTTCAAAGGCCTAGCCCTGATTGAACTGTAGCTACAATGTCATCTAGAAAATTTCAAGGCTCTATTTCTTCTATACTGAAAACACAGTGCAAACTTGCCTCCTTCCCTTTCCTCTGCCCCACTGTACTTCATCCTCTGCTCTCTCCATCACCACACACATACATGGTAGGAAACTTGTTTCTGACCTTGTGATCATCACCTAGATGAGAGATTAAAGTTGTGTTCTCTTTCTCCTTTCATATTAACCTACTTATTACCTATTTGGTCTTCTGTCAACCTTCAACTTGCAATCTACTTGACTACTTGGACTCATAATGACTTCTCCCTACCCTGGAAAATTGTAAGTTTCAAAATTTACTTGCCTATTTGCTTTTTCTTTCCTAAATTAGATGATTCAGTAGATGAGCTATACATTTGGCCTCCCTGCCAATACCTGCTAGAAAAAGAGTTCCTTGAGGGGTTTGCATCTGCAGCATCGGGTGTCCTGGTCATTTTCTCTGCCGACAGAGGACCTTGTGCTGTTGTCCGTCTAATCAAGAACCATCTTTCTTAAATAGACTCTTATCCTAACTCTTATTAGTGTTCAGGCTCTTTCTATAAGGAGACAGGAAACAGAATATTTGGAGCTGATGGAACGTAATGAGTACAGAGTTATGCTCAAGAATGACCTGCCCCCACCCCCCAACAGAAAAACCTTACAGATCTCAGGTAAAGGGGACACAATGTTAAATATAATACTATACTTATACCTTATCTGTCGGTGCAGTTGAAAACAGTACATCTTGTATTCTAGGCGATATAATCCTAATTATGAATCACAGTTTATAAAAAAATCCATGAAACATAACGTTCATTTTTCTGTACATGTTGAATTTCAGCAATGTGCATGTATTGATTTTGCAATAGTAAACTTAATTTTTTTTAAAAATGAGGTTGAAAGTAGGAGAAACAGAAGAAATTGAGTAATTGTTAGATAAATTTATTCTTCATTAGAGCACTTTCATTTAAACAAGTAAGACCATGAAACCATTCTTAATGTATCTGCCTAAAAACTTAGCAGGGATGAACTTCTCAGGTAATTTCATCAAGGCCAGGGGAAACCAAGAAAGAAAGTGATACTATATTAATATGAACAAAATCTTCCATTAATGTATGTGAATACTATGTATCTAAATGTTGGTGTGAACTTTAGTGGTTATGTGTTTTTCTTCCCCTTTTATCTTCAGAAGAAGATAAAAGGGAATTTGGTTTGATGATACCAGTTTTGATTTGTGGAAACCCAAAAGGTCCAGAATAAAGGACAAATCATAATGAATTTCAGGGGTTGCAGTCAACTGCAGAAAATGGTGATTTGATTCTACTAACTGACTAATTCAATTAAGAGGAGACTAGCAAGAATCATCTTAGGAGAGCTTCTGAGCTCTTTACTTAAAAACTACGGTGTAACCTCAGGGTTTTGCATAAGTGGGTATTGTAGGTATAGAAGTCTCAGATAATTTTCTGCAATTATACCTTACTAAGTGAGCAGAACTGCAGTTCAGGTAGGAAATGTCTCTGAATTCCTGGTGTCTTAGAAGATGCCTTTGGCCATTGGGGTGTTTTATGTAAATGTAATTCTTCCTGGAGTTTGAGGAACTGATCTAAGCTGAGGAGCAATCCTAGAAAGAGCAGAAAATTCCCGGAGGCCCCTTGAAACAGTTCTGATTCATCTGCAGCCTAGTTCTAAATGTCATCACTCTGTCCTTCTCTACTCAAGCACTTGAACCTAAAATACTCCCTTTACAAACAGTTATTGTGATCATAATATGTGCCAGGAACTGCTCAAAAGGCTTCCCTGTATTGACTCATTTAATCTTCACAACAACAAGACAAAAACATATTGAGCCCACTACCCACTACTACTTATTTGTTTTAATCCAATCATAAAAACTGTAAACTTCGTACTGAGGTTAGACAGCACATTGGATTAGATAAGCAACATCTAAATCCATGGCATACTCTTTTAAAATTGATATTATATAATTCACTTTGGATTTTGTTTATCAAATCAAATTAGAAAGCAATGGATTAGCCAGTGAAACTGCAAAGTTCAGTTCTGCTGGAGAACAGATTTTGCCACTCATGAACCATGCCAACTCATTGATAGGAATGAGAGTAGGCATTTCCAACCCATCTTGGCCTCTTTTATATCTCTCAGCTTCTAAATGGCAATTGAGTGTCTTGCTGAATCTTGTCCAACTGGCAATATAAAGTCTTGGTTCTAATTCAGAAGTTTGCCTGCCCAAATATAATTCAAATGTGAGGTCGAATATTCTCTTAGAAAGCCCAGTTATGACTAATATTGGAAGTATCTGCTCTGCTAAGAGCCCTGGGTGGGAAGCATGAGGGCTGAGTTCTAGGCCTGGATCTACTCCCAATTAGTTCTGTCACAGTGGATTAGTTATTTTCATTCACAGAGTCTCAATTCCCTCACATATAGAAAAAGAGGTTGGAATAAATGATCTATAAGATTTCTTCTAGCTCTAAGAATCTAGGATCCACTGAATTGAAGAAAGAAAACATATCTGTGGTAAAAAGACAGTTTTCAAAGCTTTCATATTTAGATGAGTAGAAACAAGAGGGATAACTTAATTTCTAATACTCTAAAACATTTTCCAAGATTTCCACAATATTAATTTCCATCTTTTACTATTTTTAAGACTTAAAAAAAAAATCTCTCTTCCAAGAAAGAGAGAAAGAAAAGAAAATGATCAAGGACCCTTATTTATTAAGGTTCAAGAAACCAGTTGACACTGCTTTTGGACACTTGAATAAAATGAAAACCATAAAATGAATTTTTTGCAAGAAAGTAGACATCCCTCAGCTTGGCCGTGGGCAAATACTGTAACTCCCTATGTCTCATGAAATACCTGGGCTATTGCTGTTCACTGGAGATGTGAATATTCCTAGTGGTGTCCCAGAGTGTGAATGGGCTCTGTGAGCCATTGAAAAACAGGACGCAAGTGCCTGGAGTGTCAGTTTTACTTTCTGATTTCAAGGAAGGGGGTTGTTGTTTCTATATTAAAACAAACCTAGATCTCTTATTTAAGAGAATAAAATCAGGTACTAATGTTGAAGGAACACATGGATTCAAACATTATGGCCTCTACAGCAGATGCATCAGATGACTACAGCCAGTCCCAAAGGTACACATTTCCTCTCCTCTCTGTCTCTAGGATACTTTGAAGGAAAAGCCTGAGAAACAGTGTTCCTGTGTATGTAAACTATTTATTGACATGGTTTGTGATGTAAATAAAATGTAAAGCTTGTGTTTTATCATCAGACGTAGTTTTGCGTAGTGAAAGAGCATTTTTTTTTTTTTAAGAGTCAAACAGAACCAGATAAGACTGGCAGGTCTTTCATTAGCTTTGTAGGCTGGGCACATGCTTCATGTTGCAGAACCTCAGTCAGAAAAGGGTGATGGTAACTTAAGAAGGTTGTCTTGAGAATTACTTTAGATAACTTAGGCAGGGTGCTTTGCTCAGTGTAAGTCTACAATAAATGTGTTTCTCTTTTTCCTTTTTTTGCTTGTGATTTTAATAGACCCTCTTTAAATTACTGAATTCTGACAAGTAAAGTCAGAATTTATGCACTTATAGATTTTCAAAGAAAAAATCTGAAATGTTGATTAATTACAAAAAATGGCGTCAAACCTTTTGTTAAAGCAGTCATCAATTTTTGTGGATGTATTGCTTTTTACTTACACAGCAATGCTATTCATACACACCATGCAAAATGCATATACATACACCCCCCTCACATTCACAGCTATGAAATACAATGCTAGAAGAAATTTGGAGATAATCAAATCCAGCCATTTCTGAGTAGATACATCTGTGATCCGTAAAGACTGTCCGAGTTGCCTAACTATTAACTCAAATCCCCTAACTCTTTATTGCTATTGAGGTTGCTTCCTTCCCTTCCCTTCCCCTTCATCTTCCCTTCCCTTTCATCTTCCCTTCCCTTCCCTTCCCTCTCCCTCTCTCTCTCCCTCTCCCTCCCCTCCCCTCCCCTCTCCTCTCCTCCCCTCACAAATATCTTTAAGCACTTATTATGAACCAGCTGTTGTGTTAAGTACTAGGGATACAAACAACTGGAAACCATTCTGGTCCTCAGAGAGCTCATAGATTAGTGAAGAGGAGAGGAGACAAATAAATTAAAAATTACATTATCTTAAAGTAAGTGCTAACAGAAGTATGCACAAAGCACTGGGGTCTAGTAAGGAATGCTCATTCTTCATTCCTAAAATAAGGACCTGGTGTCCAGCTCCTTTTAGATATAAGCTGTACTAGATTTTTCTCTGGGTCCAGAACTTTGTAGCTCATACCTAGTTCTTCTCCATGCTGCCATTTATTCAAGAATCTATTGCATAGAGACTTGTGCTAGTCATGGCCATTCATGTAGAAAGCCTATATGTGTGTGTGTTGGATGAACTTGCTCTATTAAGAAGAACAAAGTTTGAAGATACAGGGATGCTTGGATAAGGAAAGTTTGGGCATGCATGATTTCAAAATCAATACCAAAATAGAAGTCATCATACTTTGATATGATCATCTTAGAGTTGTATAGAGGGAGGATAGTTATGCAACTATTTATATATCTATGGGTTCAAGGAAGTTTAAAGGCTTGACATTTGAATCCTGTGGAATGTAGCCTCCTTTCCCAGAGGGAAATGAACATATACATGTACTTAATGTAGTTTAAAATAAAGCAACACCTGTTCGTAAAAAAAAAAAAAAAAAAAAAAAAAAAAAGTCATTTCTCAAAAGAGTGTAAGTAGAATAACCCATGGAGAGAGGAGATAAAGGAAGATGTAAGCAGGGGAAGAAAACATGTAATCATCTATTTTATAAGAGAAAAATACTTTTTGAACAAAATCAACAACATTGGATGAAGATTACAGATGAAAGATAATAGTTTTAATTTTGGCTTATTCACATTGGAAACATATTTGGAGCTTGTTATCCACTTCTAACTTCTCACACTTAGTTAAGTCTCTTACACTTATGCTTTTGACATTCCTCATAATTTTTCTTTATAGCACGTGCAACGATTTTTAACATAGTTAAAGACATAGTTTTGTCAATATTTGCTATCCTCATCAGGTCATAAGCTCCATAAGGGCAGAGAACCTGCCTCTTTTACTCACCTTATCTTCAGCATCCATCCAGTGCCTAGCCTATAGTTGACGTACTATAATGAATGAATCAAAGGACAAATGGAGGAGTAGATTTGTACGATGAGTAAAGGGCAGTGCTAGATATTGAGGTCATATATTAAGATGAAGGCAAGGCACATGATCTACTGTCTTCTGAAAGCTTATAGTCTATGTTGGACAGGGAAGGAAAGATGGCAAACATATGTAAGTAACTACTATATGCTATAAGTGATATGTCATACGTCATGGGTGAAAATAAAGCAATGTAGGGGAAGACATTAGTTATTTACAATGTAATTTTAATGGGAATATATACAAACAACTGACACAAGAATTTTGTAGCATAATATGCCAGGAAATATTCATTTATTTAGGTATAACCCTCCTGTAATGTTCACTCTCATTTCAAACCTGGTACATAACATACACCATTAAGCAGAATTCTATTAATCTCTAAATTAATGTCACAATAAATGTCTCTGTACATCTATGGGATAAGATAAATATTGTATATAGCCCAACAGTGAGACATAATAAGATATTAAAGTGTCTTCTTTAGGAAAAAAAATAAATTGCGTTCAGTATAGGGTTAAGTGGAAATTATTACCTGTAGAATTTTTATATCTTTGTGAAAAGTTTGGTGGGCTTTTTGCAGCATGGATTTGCATTGGAATCCAGCTCTACTAGAGTGGTCTTGGGGAAGTTTTAACTTTTTTTAGATTTATTTTCTTCATCTAAATAGGAGTAAAAAACTAATGTAGGATTGCCATGGGATAGTAGTTGGTGTGTGTGACAGTGCTTAGCACAATCTAGATGCTCAGTAAACATTAGCTTTTATTATAACGATGCTTGTGATTATTTTTAAGCACCCACTATGTGCAAAGAGTTCTGAATTGGTTACTGGAGGTGTAGTAGAAAATTGAACCTGGCTCCATACTCTTAAAAGAGCTTACAACCTATGTTAAGGGAAGTTTTAGTTTAACCTGCAGAAAAGGAAGCGAGGGCAATAACAAAGATGACACGAATATCAAAGCAATTTAACATATAATGCAATGTATGTGATTGGAATACTTTGGAGATAATCATAATCATGGAGGATTCCATGAGGAAGGTGTTCATTGAACAGGCTTACTTAAGGGAGTGAAGAAGCCATCCCATTAGTTGGAAAATGTCATGAACCATGTTAGGAGAAGGACCTAAAATTTCAAGAGGAGATTGAAACAACTTCAGGTTGAGGAGAATGAACAGTGTTCTTTGCAGTGGATGTAGAGTTCATGGTCTCTCTAAATGCCTGCTGGGGAACCACACATGGATATTCTGTGTGCCTAATATAAATCCCACATGTTTTCCTTCTCTATCATCTCCCTACCATCTTCCTCCTTCGATAACTTCCACCTCAGTTAAGAGTGCCACTGTGTTCCTTATCTTGAAACTTTAGTTTTCTATCATATTTCCCTCTCCTCTCTGCCTGTTTCCCCTCATCTAGCTATTCTGTTCAGCTCTGTTCTTTGCATCCCACATGCATTCTCTGCTTTTCATTCCCACAGTCTCATCCTTGGAGAGGCCTTTACCATCCTCACCAGATCATAACAGCAGCCCCAAGTCACTGGTCCCTGCCACCCTCATTCAGAATTGCTGTCCAAAGTGCATATGTTTTCATACCAACCCCCTATCCCATGGCAACCCTACAAAATAAGTTTTTATTCCTAGTTAGATGAGGAAAATAAAGCTAAAAGAGATTAAAAACAACTTCCCCAAGACCACTCTAGTAGGACTGAGTTCTAATGCAAATCTGTTCTGCTCCATAACCTACCAATGTTTTTACAGGTACGAGGATTCTACAAGTAATAATTTCCACTTAACTCTATACTAAACACAATTTAGTTTTTCAAACCAACTTTGCAGAGTTCATGTGGTCCACAGGAAAGAAAAAACAACTGGATTTCAGTGTTTGCAAAGTTCTCCAGAGTTCAGTTCTGGTTAATCTTTCATTTCTCTTTTCCCATTGCAGATATCTCTCTCCTTCCCTCTGTCCTTTGCATCCTTGGATCTTATTTCTGGTGATACAAGTTTATTCCCTGAACATGATCTGCATCTCCTGTCTCTAGGCTTTGGTTTACCAAGCCTCTCTGTCCAATAGCTATTCTGCCCACATATGCTAGCAAGTATATTTTAGCATTCGTGGCCCAGTTCAGAATCTGCCTCTTAAGAGAAGTCTTCATAGATCACCTATGTCAGATGAACTGATTTAACAGAGCTTTATTACTTGATCATCTGCTGAATTACTTAAAAAGTATGCTTGACTCCACCACTAGACTCTGAACTCCTCATAGGTAAGGGGCAATTCATCCTCATCTGTGAACCTTCCTCAGTGTGAGCCCAGCTAGCATATTGTTGCAGGTACACAATAAAAATGGAATTGTCTAATCAAATACTGCAAGTCTTAGTTCAATACCTGATGTATATGGTTCCTTATGTGATATATTCATTATATGATATATTTTCATGCTTAGATAAGTCTTTCTTTTTCCCCCCCCCAAAGCATTTAAGTTTAGAAGATGCATTTAAAGGCCAGTTTGCCCTAAAGCTATGGAAGCTTAAGCTTCATGTATTCTCCCCCTCTCCTGCATGGTGCTCTTCCAAAGCCCTGGAGGGGTCTTAACGATGAGTTTTCATTGTCACGTGATTTTGTAAAGTTGCAAAAGCCTAATCACTAAGCTGCAAAGGGTTAAGACTTCTGTGTGCTTTTGCACCTAATTTTGTATTCTTAAATAGAGTCTCTGAAATATGTAAAGGACTGTATCAGCTCCAGGCCCCACCAGAGCTGGATCTGCCTCTGTGTGTGTGAGGGGAGGCCTCCACCATGTTGGCCACTGCAAGGCTTATCTCGATGACCAGCTGCTTAGCTGGGATTGACTAGACCTGGGCTGAGATGACTTCACCTCAGTAGAAAGGGGGCACATGCTTTAGAGCTTCCACCCACATTGCTCACCCTCAGTGAGCACTCCTCACCTCAGTATGTGGTGATGTTGGTAGGTCAGGAGGTTTCAGTGTGGCAAAATTGGTGACATTCATATTGAGTTGGTGGCTTTTCCATCTGTGGATAAGTCAGTAATTTTCAGTAACCTGCCTGGGGTTTACCTGGAGGTGGCAGCCTGTGAGTTCACCACTCTGACTACCCTGTTAGCATCAACAGATATGAGACACCAATTCCAGCACCTGGACCTCCAAAGTATCATGGAGGGTATCAAGAATGGAAAAGGCAGACGCCGTCAGGACCTAACCTGAAACTTGATCCTTGTTTTTCTGGAGGGCCTTGAAATATTCAGCCCACGAATATTGTTGAAAATGAGCTGGACTTCACTGGCATCTATTTGAACAGCAAAAGCCCAAATGTGGGCTTTAAGAAAAAGCTTGAGGGAAGCATTGATCTCACAGCCCCTGGCCTTCAGAGACAGCTGGATGCTGAGACTGCAAAGAGCCTCCTGGTGAGAGACAAGATCCACAGAACCTAACTGATTTTGCAGAGTGATGTCACAGCTAATGGCCGCATTGGGGTGATGCAAAGAAACAGAGTATTTTCCTCTGTATCTCTAGGCTAAATAAAATTGAGCAGATTCTCTACTGAGGAACTGGATATCATCTATAAAATGATTCCCCAGTGATCCATCTCCACCCACCACTGTTGGAATTCTTACGACCATTATTGGAGTAGATCTGGGACTAGTGAGGGTTTATACTAGTCCTGATGGCCAGCTACCAAACTACACATCTTCAGGATTGACCTTTGAGTCAAGGCCATAGTGGAGGAGATTTTAATGAAGGTTTACCAAAAAAACAAAAACAAAAAAAACACTCATAAAACAAAGAACCCATACACAATGGCCTCCCCACAGTGACCGAACACCCTGTTCCAAGCCCTATCTTGCCTTTGGGAATTGCTCGCCCAGGATTTAGAGAAGAGGGGTAAGGCCCAACCCATTTTTTCTTTTTTCTTATCAAGGTGACCACCCCTTTAACGCTGAATTGCATAAAAGACCTGGTCTTCTATGTGGCAAAAATGGGTAGTTACATTATATAAGTAAGTAAGTCACCAAGTTTCAATATAAACTATGCCACTTTCTTGGAGTTACTTTCCTCCTTTCCACCACTTCAGCTTTGAGTTAGGCAACAAGAGCAAAAGACTTGTGAAACAGTCTTTTACTCTAAACCTATTTGAAACAATGACTTTTTGATTGGGAGAACCGAAGAAAGATCTAAGAGTAAGTTTGAATGAAGATACAGTGTCATGGTATTCTGATACTTAATATATTCAGCAGAGAGCTTTATATTACAGCAGAGAGCTGTAATATATTCAACTGAGGCTCAGAGAACTTCTCCACCTAATGGTTACAAGTACTAAACATATTCAGTCTCAGGGAGACAAAGACAGTTAAAGTATAGTGCTCCTGAGAGATCTGGTATACATTCTGACAAGTGACCATTTCACTGTTACAGCCCAAGGTGGAGGGAGTAGATGTGTGGGTGTGAAGTCAGCTTTTCTCCTGCTGTTGGAACAGAGGGGACACGAGAGTAACAGGACTCTTCTATTGTTACCGCTCTGGTGGGGGATTGTAAGAACCGACCACTTCTAACCCTATTACCCCAAAGAGGGTTTTCAAAGTAAAAACCAACAATTCTGCTTCTACAGTACCACCAGGGACTTTATAACCACTGATGATTTCACTGGGCATAAATCAAAAGTTTATTAATTAATTAAAATATGCAGTAATGCTTCCTCAAAGAAAGTTGTCTTTGCAGAATTTGAGACCAAAGGTGCCTATTAGCTTAGAAGATGAGTAAATGGTGTACACAAAGCCGCAGTCCTCATCAGACCCTAAGATCTTACAGTCATCTAATTAAAAAGTAATGCCATGTTATCACACTTCTAGCCTTCACGAACACTGAAAAGTACCTGTGTCAGGTAGTGGTAACTCCAGTTTACAGATTGAAAACCAAAACAAAACAAAACTGAGGCTCAGAGAACTTTAGAAACTTGTCAATTAATGATCACACAGTAGTAGAGTGGAAACGGAATTAGGACATCTGACTTTTAACTAATTGTAAATTATTTCAAGGCAGTCCAACTCTTTTAATGTAAACCCCCTTTGGGAAATGCTGGTATGTGTCAAGGCTGGATCCGAATAAACCAAATACTACTGGAGGATAAACGAAAAATAGAGCCCACTATAAGGATTTAAAAACATTTTTCAGTCTAAAATAGACTCAAGAAATGTTACAAACCTAGTGAACTATTTATTCTAATGGGGAACAATCTCAGAATTTAAAAGAATAGCTGTAACCCTTTTAATGTGTTGGTGATATCATTAGGAAGACATCAATTCATAGCATATTTAAATGTGGTTTTATCTCATGACTATATAGTACTTAACAGTTTTGCTCCAAATTCTGTCAGCTTTTCTTACAACGACTGTACTATGTTTTGAAGTTATAAAAGACTAAAGGACGATTGTCTTAAAGAACACTCTGTGAAATCTCTTCAGTTAAAGGCTCCACATCAACTCTCTTGTAAAACAAAAAGAATTATCCTTTGTTGAATAGAGGTATATAAAATTTAGGACCAATGGAGAACTGCCATAGGCACCACATCAGCCATTTCTTACCCTTGGCTTCAAGAAAATGTTATTTAGACATAGCCCAATAGTGGAATGTTGTTTTAAAATCTTGTCTTGGTTATTGCTAAACGGAACAAAATATAGACACTACAATCCACACATATTCTGTAAGAACTTAGAAAATTGTAGTCCACTGCAGTCATAAGTTCAGAGAATACATAGCTTGCTTTTAACCTAAATGATCAAATATTTTATTAATAAAAATCATCATCTTAAAATAATGTTCCTATTTTTACCATTATAGAAAATATCTTATTCCCCTCCCCTCCAGAAGAAGGCATACATTCCATCCGCAGAGAGCTTGGAGTGGGCTCAGAGTTTATATATGTTAAATAATGATTTGAGGTGAGCAAGGGGGGCAGCTGTCAAGGGAACAGATCAATTGGCCAATTGAAATGTCATTTCTCCACTCGCCGTAGGATGTTGCCATGTCTCTTTGCTGTCTCTCTTTTTTTATTCTCTTGTATTTTGATTTAGATATAAAAGCTGAGACATAATTTAAACTGACAGCAGAATCAAACAGTGTGACCTTGCCAGGATTGTTTCAGGCTTTCAACACAATCCACTGGGGGTAAAGTGTGGGCAGAAGGAGGGGTGAGTGAGAGCGAATGAGAGGAGAGAGCCAGCCTCTCCATATGGCCTTGCTGCTCACATGTTCCTGGAAGGCTGGTCTCAGGTCTGGATGTTTCCAGACCTGTCTGACGTGAGAATAAGAGCTGAAATGAGAAAGGGGAATAGAGGAAAACTTAGGGCGCAAGAGCAAATGACAAAGATTGGTGCAATAGAGTGGTAATGATAATACAAGGCTTGTGTGTGACTGTGTCAGAAGTTGAATGGCTGGTATTTAATGTTTCAGAGTTTAGTCTTTCCCTAGTAAGGAGAAATAGGCAGTGTCCACCTTGATAACAGGGTAACCAGATAAACACTACCTTGCCAGGCAACACATATTGTAAAGACAGCTGGCAGAAGAGCACTTAAGTTCTTGGCTCACAATGGACCCCCCAAAAGTTTCTGAGCAATAACTGTCATTTGTCTACCTAGAGGAGGGATGCACGGCCTAATAGGTATGTTTGAGATGACTGCAGACAGTATAAGATTGTTTCTTGTTTTTTTATAACTCAGAATACCAATATTTTAATTGGCATCATTGATAACTTTTTCCACCATGCAGCATACACGTGTCTACCTACAGGATGACTCTGTCCGGATATGATGATGGCTTGGGAAACCAAAACACCAGGTGGTTGGGCTTCCCTGGGGAAGCCTGGATGAATCACCCTGCCCCCCCCATCGAAGAGTACCTTTCTGGTGCCAGTCTTTCTTTGCCCTGGATAATGATGGACAAATCCAGCAAAGTTGTCTTTTGGAAGAAACCATTTTCCAAAGATAGGAGAATGGAAAAAGGCAGGGCAGTGTGGTGATGATGGTGAAACATGTCTCATCAAAAACAGCAGTGGAAAGTCACGGTGTGAGGAAGGATCAGGAATGAGCCTGTGATGGAAGAAAGGTCTTGAACATGCATACCCTGACTAGACTTGTTATTGGACATGAGAGCAGTGAAGATAATAACAACACAAACCACAAAGACAGCTGCCTCCGAATGAGTACTTGCTTGGTTCCTGGCAGTGTTTTAAGTGCCCTGTGTGACATTTCATTTAACTCTGCCAGTAATGGGACCAGGTAGGTGCCTGCACAGTGGCAGAGCCAGTATTTGACCATGTAGGTTGATTCCAGAACTTTCTCCCTTTACCCTGAAGGATTCCGTCCACTGTCACCCAGTCCATTCCCTTCACCATTCCCGACTTTGGGCCTAGGATTTGGAAGGTAACAATGAAGCACAGACATAGTCTGTGTCCTTCAAGCAACTTAACATTTGTTACTGCTAAAGAAAGACTAAAATGTGAAGCTATCTGAATTTTTCTTTAGAACGAGATGAGATATAAATTAATAATCAAGATTCTTCATGAAATAATTGAAAATAATAGAATTGTGTCCTAAAGGATGCTTTCTGGACACCATACACAACATGAGAATCAGACCTTGGAGAAGGAGGAGGAGGAGGAGAAGGGCATTCCTAGCAGCAGGGATCACATGCACACAGATGTGGGAGAGAGCCTGCCATAGTTTAGGGACAGTGAGTTGATTGGTGAGATGAGAAGGGAGGGCCTGCCTCGGGAGTGAGGAGCTGTAGGCCAGGTTAGGAAAACCATTGAAAGACAGTCTGAGGAGGGAGAAGAGACTTGATGTGAGAACAAAGCTATGGTAGGTTTCTGAGCAAATGGGTTACACAGGGGATAAGTGGAATCCCAGGAGACTGTTGTCATAGCCACACTGATGGAAAGGAGATGAGAGAGAAAGGATGCCATCCTTGGATACCTCTTCCAATCACTTGGGTATAAGGGATGAGAGAAGACTTGAGGGCTGTCTGGCTCACAGGGCAGAAAGAGAGGTTGGATTCCAACAGGAGCACCTAGATTTTTCCTTCATTTGTCCCCACCGTTCTGCGACTCCATCATACTGTGGCTTTGCCTGAAGAGACATGTATCTTGGAATCTGACAAGGCCTCCATGGAGCCAGGGAAGTTCAACAAGTGGAAATACAGGAGGCCCCCTAAGTTTTGGAAGCCCCGAGCTCATGCGAGAGCATCACACACCTGGATACCACTTAATTGACAGATGAGGCATTTTATCTCTAGACTCTGAAAACTTCTAACTCCATGTCCAAATCTGCCATAATATGCTATTTGGACTGTGAATTCCCAGTCTTTTATGTTACACTTGTTGCCACTCCTTTCGCCTTCCTTTTACCACCATCTCTCCCAAGCTAGCTCTCTTGACCTAGGACTTAATCCTTCTTACTAGGACCTTAGTCATCTTTATAATCATGTGCCATTGAAGGTGGAGAAGAGATTATTAGTGGCAAGTTGATGCAGAAGATGGTTTTAATAGTTGTGGAGTACACTACCTAGTCTGTGTTTGAAAAAAAAATCTCTAAGACGTTAGCATAACTTCTTTGAGATACAGCTTTAACATCTGAGCACTCAGCTTTTGCAATGAAAGACAGATGCCGATAGAGCTTGTGTTCCACACAACGGAGATAAATCATCCCTGCCTTTTTTACAGTCAGCTTGCATGCCCAAGATATGATATATGGGCTTTCCCTACTGATAGCTCCAGAAATGGGAGTGGGAGGAGGCTGAGGTTGAAGGATGCTAGTTTCGGGCTTGTAAACATACTTTTCAGTGGAAAAGAGCTGTTGTGTGTATAGTACACTCCTCCCCAACTCTTCCAGTTGAGCCTCATCCTTCAGCTAACTGGAATTACCACATCATTTTACTCCACAAGTTTCCTTGGCTTGGCAGTTTTTCTGATCGCCTGGCCATCATAGATCGTCTGTCTTTTGCTGATACAGGCACCTGGGGAATGAGGACATTGGAAATGCACTAGCCTGTTCTAGGGATCCGGGCACAGAGCTGTCCCTGAGTTGGGATTTTTATTGTTGTCGTTGCTGAAGTAGAGGAGCAGAGTTGTCTTCTCCCCGTTCCTCAGTGGACTCACTTCCCTTTTGCCCCCTCTCCCACCAGCTCCTCTGTGCTCTCCCGTTTAACCTTGCCCACCTCGCAATCCCTTTGTATATTGGTGAGCGGAAGTTGTCCACAGGTAGCCTGGGGACCTTTCTGAGTGTGTGGTGGGTCTCCATCATTTCTGTTTGAAAGAAACAAAATAACATCTCTGTGGTCCACTACAGCAACCCATGTCCAGAGGGCAGAACCCTTAGAAAAACACATTTCCTCATTAAAGCTCTTCAGAACCTTTCCTAACCCCACTTTGTCACCGTAGTCTTCCCAGGCGCAGGGTCAAAGAGACCCCCTTTTAACTGAGGTGCCCCTGCCCAATCCTGTTAGGGACTCTGGGAAGTCATGAGAAAATAAAGAATGAAGCCCCTTTAAATACACAGCTACCCTTACTGCCTAATTCTAACACCTCTGCTGTGCTTCCCTTGCACTAACAATTATCCATCAATTGTTATAAAACAGAGAAGGCATCCAACATTTAAAAATATTTGTCACCTTAAAGTTTTTGTTTTAGAGAATTATTAGATCTACATAAAATCTTTAAAGATAGTACAGCAACTTCCCCAGATATCACATGCTTATTTTCCTCTATTGTTAACATCTTATGTTAGTGTGGGACATTTGTCAAAATGAACAAGCCAGTACATTACTATTAACTAAAGTCCATACTTTATTCAGATTTCCTTGTTTTTTTACTGAATGTCCTTTTTTTGTTCTGGAGACCCCATCTGGACATGACATTGCATTTAGTCATGTCTCCTTAGGCTCCTCTAGACTGTGACAATTTCTCAGACTTTCCTTGTTTCTGATGACCTTGACGGTTTTAAGGAATACTGGCCAGATGCTTTGTAGAGTATCCTTCAATTGAAATTTGTTTGATGTTTTTCTCAAAGATTAGGGTTATGGATTTTGGAGAAGAAAACCACAGAGGTAAAGTACCATTTTTAACACATCATGTCAAAGTACCATTTTCAACACATATACTATCAATACGACTTATTGTTGTTGATGTTGACCGTGATCCCCTGGCTCAGGAAGTGTTTGGCAGGTTTCTCCACTGTAAAGTGACTGTTGTTTTTCCCTTTTCATACTGTCCTCTTTGGAGGAAAATCACTGTACACAACCCACACTTAAGGAATAGGAAGTCATATTCCATCTGCTTGAAGTTAAGGCATCTGTATAAATTATTTGCAGCTTTTCTGAACATGAAAATTTTCTATTCTCCACAATTTATTAATAATACCATCATTTATAACAGTATGGACTCATGGATATTTATGTTTGGATTATCATCTAATACTATTTTATTTTGTTGTTTAGATTATGTAGCTTTGGCTATTGGGAGGTCATTCAGTTGTCTCCTTTGACCATATACTCATCATTGTGGGGTTTTGGTTGGTTTGATTGTGAGCTTTTCCTTACTTTCAGGTGCTGTAAGATATTCCAGGTTCATGTTGAGTATTTCCTGCCCCAGTCCTAGAATGAGCCATTTCTTCAAGGAACCCTGGTTCCTTTGATTGTGGAATTATATTAGAAATCAAGATCTGGGTGCTAGGTGGAAACCAAAAATTTTGAGCACCCAAATCTGACATTTTGTGTCAAGATCTGTGGGGTGATGAATATAAATTTCACAATAACCTGTAAGGTGAATGTTAATATTCTATTTTGTAAGATGAAAGTGGAGTAGTAGAGAGTTAAGGAATTTTCCAAGTTTACATAAACAGTGAGAACGAGAGCTAGAATTTGAACTTTGGTTGTCCAATTCTATAACTGTACTTCTCAAACACTTAAATTGTATCATACACTGGCCACATCATAAATAAGTGAAATATTAAAAAAAAATGGGTTCAAAGGATGCAAATGAACATGGTTTTGAATCTCATCTTTGTGTGTGTATGTGTGTGTATCTGTATCGTATTGTTGTTAGAGCTATACATGCAAAGCTTTTAGGACAATGCCTGGCATGTGGTAAATATTTGAAAAAGTTTAGCTTCTGCTTTATCATCATCATCTTTATGGTCTTCATTATCTACTGCTGTAAGCTTACATTTCCCATTCTTCAACCACTGATCATGGGCATCCTGGAATATCCCTATCTTGACCTCATAGAAAGTATAAGTTAATGAGGCAAATAATTCACCTGTGGGTGTCCAATGTCACCATACATAATATTTGATACATAAGTGAATTCCTTGTAACCATGCAATTTTCCTCTTCTATGTTGTGGAGTAAAGGAAGGGAAGTTTGGAAAAGGCATGGGGAAGGAATATTGGAGGAAAAGACTGGGCTTACCTTTGACTGAAGTGACCAGATTGGTTGGCAAGTTAGCCCAAATCTCCTTTCCTAGAGCCTCCTGAGACTTCTTTCCCAGGCAGGAGTCTATTTGCCACAGTCATCACCGTCTTCAGGTCCCTACATGGGGGTGGGTAGATTGGGGGGGGGGGTCTGGGAGGAAACGTGTGTGTGTGTGTGTGTGTGTGCGCGCGTGTGCACGCACGCCCATATATATCCCACTTCCTCCCTTCTGGAAACACAGAAAACTGCATGCTGGGTGAGGGAGATATGCAAGGATTCATGACAGAAACGGGGTCATAATGATGATAATCTTCATTAATTCTGTTGATAGCCTCATTTCCTAGATAGTAACCCTAAGGTACACACAACCATCATTCCCAAGGCTACTTAAGGTATAAATCTTCTATCATTTCTGCTTTAGCTTAGCAGTATCCAGAAAGGCCTACCACAAAGCACATTCCTTAGCCAAGTAGATAGTGATGCTGGGTAAAACGTGAGCAGAAAAGGAGAGAACAGGCAATGTTTCGCTAATGAACTAAGGTTAGGATTTTACTTTCTTTCAACTGTTATGTTTAGAGCTTAAGCATCTCTGATCTAAAGAAAGAGATCAGAAGATGTTTGAGATACAGGGATTTCATGAAGTCATTTGACTACTTCTAAGGCAGGGGATGTGATCAGGAGGTCCTAGGCAAGCAGTGCATGATGCATTGTTTTCCACAGTTTATCATGACCATGCTCAGCCCCAGGTGGTGGCAGGTTATGACATGGGGGTGGTGAGGGATGTGAAAAGAGCTAGATCCAGCTTGAGGGCTGGGCCTGATTCACTGCTCTCATCTCTTGTTAATCCTCACTCTGGCCAGTGCCAAAGTTCCTGGCTGCCCTTCAACATAACCTCTGTTCTGTTTTGACAAAAAGGAGAGGGGCCTCCAGGATTTGTTTCCATAGAGCCCCACAGAGCTTTTGATGGCAGCTGGTATTGAAATGAAACAGAACAAAGAAGAAAGAAAGAAGAAAGGAAGGAGGGGGCCAAAGAAAGAAAGAAGGAAAGGGAGTGGTAAACTTGTATAATTGTGCCTGATTAATTACTAAGATAACATACGTTGAAGATAGAAGATTGTAGAAATGAATACATGGGCGAATCTACCTGGTTCCAGTCAAGAGGGCACTTTCTTTCTCTCCTTCTCTCTCTTCTCTGATACTTTCCTTTTTAGAATTATAGAAATGTAAAGAACTGAAAATATCCCAAATCATCTAAAGCAATTTTATTAACAGATGAAAACTTGATTCCTCCGAAACTGAACTCAAGCCCGTAGTTTGGGTTTCCCACCATTGTGTCCAGGGCTCCCCTCCCCATAGGCTTCTGTGTCCTTTGTCTTTCTCCTTCTCATCCCACCACCACTCCCAAGCCCATGCAGGATTAGTCCTGTATTTGTTCCTGTTTCTGCTATATTTGCAACTTAACTTACGGATGGAAGCACGGAGCCTCTCTGATTGCTGGCAGAGCTCTGCCTCTGTGCTGACGAGCACTCCCTGGCACTGGGCACCTGTCCAACAGCAGGTGCCTTGCTCAGTGAATGGCTCTGGAGCTGCATCTCAAAGAAAGCAGGTTGAAGTCCAACACTGTCTTCCTGCTGCTTTGAGGTTATGTTCTACCACCATCATTTCTCTCACCAGGTGAAATGTAGTGAGGTATGGCTGCCAAGGTTAGCAACACTAGACATGGGAGGTGGCCACAGGGAGCATCTGTGACAGCTTAAGGATTCTTAGCTTGATGGATGGGTAAGAAGATAAGATGAGACATCTGAGTTTGTTTACATAGGACTATTGTCCATGAACCTGAGTGGGTTGACCTTCAGGTCATGATGAAACGTCTATATGTTTTCTCAAGGTAAGAGTGAAGGGCAAGGTAAGGCTCAGAGGATCTGAATTTACATCGTGTTAGGGCTCTTTGGGACAAATTTTTCTTGTTTAATAATATTCATTTACTTTTGTACATTACACATTAATTCAGACACACATAGACCTTGTGTGACAGTTACAGGTTTAGAAGAGAAAATGGGAGGTAATGAAAACAAGACTTAAAGTTTATATGAGGCACAATGCCTCAAAGTTAATAAAAAGTTATAGGCACACACAGAGAATGGTACCATGAGATGAATGGCGTAAAGGCAAGAAAGTACAAGACGTGTATATAGGCAGTGAAAAAAAATGTTTGGAGAGAACCTAAGGATTTTAGTAGGAGTGTAATGAATGAAAACTTTGAAAAGAATGACATGCCTGGGTAAGGTGCATCCTCTTAGATTGGTGAGCCAGTGAAAGTGTTATTTGTTAGAAAGCAATAAACCCATTTAGGGATATTAATCTGGCAGCATGTAAATAATGCATTGGAAAGACTAAAGGTGAGAGACAGTGCTTTCAATTAGGAAAGTCTGTGAATTGCCTCAAAATAAGTCATAGGGCCTAAATTAGGATGGTGGCAATGAGAAGGAGAGTAAGGATGGGTAGGTGGGTGGATGGGAGAAACATGGCCCAGAAATAATGGAGCAACCCCATTTACTTCTCTCTTTACTTGGAGAAGAGGGAAAGTATGATGCATAGGTTAGATGTGAGAGTGGTCTGCTTGCAACCTAATTCTCCTAGTTGTGTCAAAGGGGGATGATTTTTTTTTATATGATCAAATTAGAGGTTTTGACCTTGGCTGATTAGAAAAATGGCGACATAACTGATTTTTTAAAAAGGCTAAGGGCAGAGGTATATTACAGAAGAAAAAGAGGGTGAATAATAAGCTGCAGGTAATAACAGAATATGGACTAGAAGGCTGTGGGAAGTGCAGAACCAGTGTTCAGTAAAGGCAACAGGTTGGAGCTAAAGGCTCGAAGTTGTTTATATACAAGTATAAGTCGTGACCAGAGACAGCATATTGAAAGTTGAATGTGTACAGGGCAAAGAGAAGGAGCCAAGCAATGAGACTATGTTATAATCTCCCTCAAAGGTCAGGAGGAACAGAAGTGAAGTTTTCAGAGTTGGAACAGCCTGAGAAATGGGAAGAAATCAGAATCACACTCTGCTGGAGATAGAATCTGAGTTACAAGGGGTTAAGGAGAGAATGGATGTAAAAATGAAGGCTACAAATATAGGCTAATGTTCAAGACTAGAAAGTTAACTGGATCCACAGTGGTGCACATAAAACCTTCCTATTTGGCATGAAGCTTGGCTGCCCTCTCATTTCAAATCCCCTCCCACGTTTACTTCAGTTTTTCATTTGCATGCAATACTTATTATTGTCTAAGATTTGGCAGACAATCAGATTTATATTTTTCTGTATCTTAAGAAATAGATTGAGTCCAGAGGGTCCCAAATAATTTTCTGCCCCAGCAGATGTGCTTCTCTCTCTGGCCTGGGAAGGCCTGATTCCTCTGGATCTTGTGAAATAGACTCTGCCTCTGGGCTGTGTTTGCATTCTGTGAGCTCCATCTGCCACGTGAAGCCCACCAAGCTTTCTCTTATTTTTCCCTCCAATGGGTCTTGTCTCTCTCACTTTGCATTATTTAACTCCTCTACTCTCCTTGTGTCTGCAAAACTGTTCCGTTCATACTTGCATCCTCATCCACCATTTAAGAAACTAGGATATTAATATATCTCTTTATAATGTTGAAATAACAATATTTTATAGCCTTTATGGTTTCCTAAGTGCTAGTATGTGTATCTCATTTGGTTTCCGGCACAGCCCAGGAGTGGGGTCTGCCAAACAATTATGACCACATCACAGGTGAGGAAACTGATGACCTGATGAAGTTTGTATAATAAACACGCACTGGCAAATACCATGTGACATCACTTATATGTGGAATCTAAAATGTGACACAAATGAACTTATCTATGAAACAGAAGCAGACTCACAGACATAGAGAACAGACTTGGGGTTACCAAGCGGGAGTGGAGGAGGGGAGAGGGGGATTGGGAGTTTGGGATTCACAAATGCAAAGTATTATATATGTGTATAAGTCAATCACTTTGCTGTACACCAGAAACGAATACAACATTGTAAATCAACTATACTTCAATAAAGTAAATTTCAAAAATACAAAAAACAAAAAAATAAGCACACATTGGAATGCAGATTCACATTCATATTTTCTGACTTCTCACCCAGTGCTCTCAGCTCATGACCACACCTTGCACATAATCTCTTCCAGAGAAAATCCTCTATCTCACAGTGTAAAGTAATCCTTAAGAGCACTGTTTCCAGGTCACACAGACTTGGTAGTTCTAACGCTGCTGTGTGGCCTTGCAAAGGCTACCTAAACTCTTTGAGTCTCAGTTCCATTACCTGTCGAATGTTGGGAATAATAGTACCCTATCATAGTGTTGCCATGCAAATCAAATAAAATTATGCTGTAGGGACTGTAAAGGTCACTGAACAAAGGTTAACAGCAATAAAATTATTTATTTAGGCTCTATATTGATATTTGATCATGAGCTACCTATTACAAGTGCCCCCCCCTAAAATTCACATAGCATGCCCTTGAATGTCCTTTTAGAGTAAATGGAATTTGCATATGGGGGAAAGGAAGCATGTTTTCAGAGACAAGTAATTTATTATATACATTGTTGGAACTGAAATAATAAATTCAGATAAGTCGAGAGACAGTGGTCTTATTGATTACATAATCCTTAGTTAAAACAAACTTATTTCAGTCGAGAGGTTAGATTTTTCATTTGTGCTTTGCCTTTTCCCCTGTCCTTATTTGTCTTTTCCTTTCCTTCTAAGCCATGGCACATGTAGTTCTTGCACCTCACAAATGGTGAAGAATTTTTGTTCTCAACCGACATCGACAGTGGAGAGGGAGGGACAGAAATCTCACCTGAACACAAACACTTCCATTAATTACTGGCATTAACAGCAAAAAAAGGAAAGTAGAAAATTACAGGCAAGGAAAGCAACTTCTGGTTTTGAATGTTCTGCATCTTTCTTCATGATCACAGCTTGAAGTTTCTTTCCTTCCAGGGGCAGGATGAATGGGACAGGAGACTCAGCGGGGTTTGGCACCTTCCAGAAATGTCAAACTCATAGTGTTTCACTGGTTACAGGGTATACCCAGGGTGCACACCTACTCATCTGTGCTCTGTCCTCATCAAGACACCCAGATGGAAGGTGGTAGAAGGTTCATTGGTAGAGAAGATCAGACAGTCCTGAGTTCTAACCAGGCAAGTGCTGTAATGAGTTCTTTTTGCAAACAACTATCTTCTGAGGCCAGCCAATGAGGCACTCATTCAGGAGGGGAAAACACCCCCAACCTGTGTGAGTTGCTAAATGTTTAAAGGATTAATTAATGGAGGCATACGTACTAGGAACTTTAGGATTTCGTTTTTGGCCATGTTTGGCAAAAGCCAAATCATACCTATCTGATGAATAGTTTTGTCAGCCACAGCAGATAGGTAAGAGCCCCAGGGCCCACTGGAATCAGCTAACTCTAACATCTTACATTTGCTCTTCTATTCACAAGCCATGTTATGTTTTGAGTACCTGCCCTTTTAGGGCACTAGCTTTTCACCTACAAAGTTAAGTGGTCTCAGGACCACTTGGGGGTGCATTGAAGGTATTTTAAATAGGTATTTAGGAGCACTGTTTAAACAGGTATTTAGGAGCTTCTACAGAAGCTCTGGTCTTACTTAGGCATTGGCCTTTTTTTTTTTTTTTTTTTTTTTAATGGAAAGGCAATCTCTTTATTTAGGAAACTCATGTGTTTATCCAGGAGAAGCTGGGAGGTAGGAAGCATATAGAGATGAGAGAATGAGGGAAAATGTCCAAGTTGGAGGGAGAGAGAGAAAAATAGATGGAGTCCCAAGTATCACCAGGTCGTGTGATGTAGCTTTGGGAGAGGTCTGAGCCTTGCTCCCCTGTTTGTTTGACAGCTCTCAGTGAGCAGGGTATCCTGGGCCCTGATGGGAAATGAAAGGAGCAAAGAAAATAGCTGCCCTCAAAGACTTTCCCTTGTACTTTTGTCTTAGAATCAGAGAATGGTAGAACCAAATGCAACCTTAGATAGCAGAGTTCAAACCTCTTCATTTCCCAGATGAGACACCTGAGGCACAGGAAGGTGATGTGATTTGCACATTTTGTTTTAGCAAATCTGCCAGTTGCCAAATCAAGACAAAAGCAGACAGTCCTTATAACTCCGAGTTCATTGCTCTTTTTACTCTATCACTTACTTCATACGTCTGAGGTGTGTATAGATTTTTGTTCTAAATTCCCTAGAGAGGTTTTTTTTTTTTTTTTTTTTTTTTTTTCTTTTTCCTCTCCTCCTGAGGTACAGAACACAGTGAAGGTGAGAGAGCTTCTTCCCACCCAGCCTTTGCTACTATTTATTCAATGCCTTTCATCACTTCCAACCTCCACACAAATTTTTACAATGCTCATACTATGGTGTTCCCTTGAAATAATTCTCAAAATTGTACAGTCTGCTTGAAGTGAAAACCTGATGTCTCTGCTTACTGGGAGGGAGCCTTAAGGGTTACATATGTTCTGGGTGAAGCCCCTTCCCACTTGCTTCAGAGGGTCCTTGTCTTAACCAGAGGGGGCCTTGACCCGGTGAATCACGTGGGAGTCAGTGTATACTTGCTAAATGTTCCCTCGGTGCATTTCTGGGTCGTATCCACCCAGCAGAACACTTCTCTGCTTTGGGACATCAGATGCCCAGGCCCTTGACCTTAATCAGTAAACATGGAAACAGACACATTTTTAAGTCATATTTTTTACATCAGATGAAGTGATTGCCACTCTCCCTATATATGTCTTTACAGTATTTTAATAGAATTTGAATCACTTTATTTTAATGGATATAATATTTTCTTTCATTGACTATCTGGGGACAAATGTGTTGGAAATATACACAAGTGCTGCTTTATGCTAGTTTGATATAAATCCCTTAAAATTCCCAAATCTGTGATTTTGTATATCCTTTGAAATTGGAGAGGCGTGAGCTTTTATTTTTCGTGAGTGCACCACAAGGTTATTTGGCAATGATATATTCAGTAACGTGGTGGCAATCATGATAATAATACATTATATAATTCTCTTTATGTGTTATAAACTCATTAGACTGGTTGGAACCAGTTGCTCAAGTGTACAGTGGTTTACCATTAAAATCAAAATGTCCTTAATTAACACATTGTGTAATATCAGGAAGTGTGGTTGAGCCTCATTTCTAAAGTATGCTGGGCACTGAGGTATATAGTCATATTCATTGTATAGTATAATTATTGCAAAATAATAAAATAGGCTATCTTTTAATGTTGTCAGTCATTTTGGGATGGGTGAAAAGATACAACTGTGAGGATCTGACATGTGTTCCTCTTTCCTACTGGCAACATACTGAGATAAATGGGATGTCAGATCCATGTTTGTTTCTTTGTTTGTTTGATTACCAATGGCTTCCAGATACTCATACCAACCTTTGGTATGTTCTGTGATTTATATGAATTTGATGTTATTCCCTATGACAAATATATCCAGGATTAAGTGGCTCAACCACAGTATTGCTAAAAGGGAAAACCAGTAAAAGTGGGCAAGGTCTTAGGTAAAGCTTGTGGAGATCATATAACAAGTTGCAGATAAGTAAGTAGAAGAAGCAAACACTGATTTAAGCCAGAGTACTGAAAAATGATCTCCTAAAGATTGTTCTGTATGATTGTGTCTGGGGAAGCATTTGAGTGGTCTTAGACACGGGCCATGCTTTAATTAGTGCTATATTGCTGCACACCATTCATACAACTTGAGAATTTTAAAATAATCAATGTCCCTGTTCCCTTCATCTACCGATACCGTGTTACCTTGGCAACAGGTACTATGTGATTTTAAGAATTTCAGGAATTATCATAACAGCCCATTTCAAGAATGTGCATCTAAGTGAATAAAGTTTAAACAATAAAAGCAAAACTAAAGGTAACCTCAGCATACATTAAATGAGGACATGAAGGATCCACATTTCTCATTTAGAGGGTCTTGTAAAAACAGCTCCAGAACCCCTGGTGGTGCCCTCCAGGTGCCAGACTCTTCACGGGCTGTTTACGGGTGGAAGAATCATTATGTTTCTTCCTCCACTCCAGGAGTGGATTACTTGGCATGGGTGTCATATAGGATGCTCAGAAGGAAGAGGAAGAGGAGGTACAACAGCAGGAGTAGAAGCAGGAGATGAGGATAGAGGAGGAGGATATGTTGAAGGAAGTGATGATGAAGGTGATAATGGTGGGGAAGATGCTGAGAACATGATGGGGCAGAGGGAGGAAGGAAAGTAGGCAGAAGAAAAGTATGTTCTATGTCAGGCTGATTTAACCAGTAAAAAGGGGGGGGATTACTTATTACTATTATTGTGTAAGTTCCCTTGTTCAAATTACATGAATGGATGCAAGCATGGAGTTAGTTACAGGAATCTAACCCATTCAAGGCACCACTAAGGGTCCAAACATATCCTCACGTTTGACATTCAGGAAGTGTCTTGAGCTCAGAAAATGGCTCTGTTTACCAGAGTGAAAGATAATATGAATTGATGTGGTTTCAAAGAATGTGTGCCCAAACCTCTGGAATATCTGGCAATTGTTTATGTCATCATTTCTGATATTTGAACAAATAATCTAAATAGATTATTTGGTACCCAATATGTGTTAATTATTCTGTTTGTAACTATTCTCATTTTTTTAAAAGTAAGTAAGTTATCTATCTAAGCTTAAGTAAGTGTTTCAAGGGTTCTCATGTGAAAAAGATTTTCATCAGCAATTCCCTGTTGAAAAATAATACAAAAAGAAAAAGAAAGTTGATATCATCGTGAGTGTTTATATGGTATGGGCAATCTTATTTATATTGTTGGTACCGGAAAACAAGAGTAAAATAAATTCTGGGTAGATTATATTGTCTAAATCCTAGTGCTTCTTATTTTTTGAGTTGTTAAATTTGTGGGGACAGGTTTTGACCTAAGATAAAGTTAAATTCTGTAATTGTGATCCATGTTGTAACAGAGTTCTGAAATCTGTGTAAATACAAATAGTTTAATTAGAATTGAAGGCAGAGTGGAGTCTATCCATGTATCACCATCATCACATAAGGCCATCTTCACTGGGCTTGTGTGGCTCTTCTGGGCCAGCTACTATGCAACCCTCTGCATCTTGCTCCTGTCTTCAAACTAGAGTCTAAAATAAGAGAGATCAAGAGATAGTTGGAAAAATACTTGAAAAAAGTTGGGAATTTTCCCTCTAGTCTCTCCTAAGGCGATACATGTTTCTATAAACTAGAGAATGCCAGCTAACTTTTCTGGACCTTGGTTCCTTATTTGCACCATGAGGTATTTGCAGTGAGTGATGTCTAAGGACCCTTCCTTTGCTGGACTGCTAGGTGGTTTCTACAGTTAAAGTAACTGCTGCAAACCATTCTTGACAGGATACAAAATACTGTGCAGACTTTGTGAGTGTGAACTGGGATGGATACCTCTTCACCCATCTAAATTCGTGGACCCCATATCTCTTGTTCACCACCCCTCTTAATTACCCTTGATAACTCCTCTGCCTTGCCAAGACTGTTACAACTTAGCAGATTCCCTGACCTTATTTTGAAGGTGTTGTCGTCCAAGAATGTATACTGACGTTTATCTGCTAAGTCATAGGCAGTACTTTATGTAGTTAATTTATCCAGCATCTTCAGTTGATCTCATTCTCTGCCTTGCAATTTCTACAGTGCCTTTCAGTCATTAGTAATTTCTCTACCATCTAAAAGCAACACTTAACACTCAGAAGCTCTGCTCTGATAGCCAGCTGGATCATGCCTGTTAGCTATTTTAGTGCAGTGCTGATGGGTAGGCCGGGCCAATAGTAAGATAAATAGATAGATAGATAGATAGATAGATAGATACGCTTATGAAGACTATTTTCTTTTAGACTTTAAAAATAAAATATAAAATTTCCCCTTCTGTTGACTGTGTGCAGGCCATAGTGATTCACTCCTGAAGAATAGAGCATAGAGAAGGGAAATAGTAACTGTACAGTAGAGAAATCTTGCTGACAATATCTTAACCAGGTTTTCAAGGTTAACATCGTGAGTGACAAGTCTTGTTGATGTCATGTAGCCCTGATACAATGTGATGAGGGGGGCATGCTACCTGCCTGGTATTCTTCCCCCAAACCTATAATCCCAGTGTAATCATGAGAAAAAAATAAAAAATCAGGCAAACCCAGTTTGAGGATATTGTACAAAACACCTGACCAGTACTCTTGAAAACTGTTATAGTCATGAAAAAAAACAAAAAAAAAAATCACAAATAGAGACTAAGAAGACATGATGACTAAATGCAATGTGGAATTCTGAGTTGGGTCCTGGAACATGAAAAAGACATTAGTGGTAAACTGGTGAAATTTGAATAAAGCTTGCATTTTAGTAGATAATAATATGTTAATGTCTTAGCTTTTGACTCATGTGCCTTGGTTATACAAGTTGCTGACATTAAGAAGAGTTGGGTAAACGTACACAGGAGGTCTCTGTTGAGGACCTCCTAAGCTTATGTCTCTTGTGGAAAGAATAACTCCCTTAGGCTGTATGTGCATGTGTTATCTTGCTATAGCTGCTGTAACAAAGTACCACAAACTCAGTGGCTTAAACAACAGAAATTTATTGTCTTAGAGTTCTAGAGGTTTGAAGTCTGAAATCAAGGTGTGGGCACATTTGGTTCCTTCTGAGGGCTGTAAGGGAAGGATCTGGTTCAAGGATCTACCTTGGCTGGTAGATAACCGTCTTCTCCCTGTGTCTATTCACCTTGTCTTGTCTCTGTGCTTGTCTCTTTCTGTATCCAATCAATCGTGTTGGATTAGGGCCCACTCTAATGACCTTCTTTTAACTTGATTACTTCTGTAAGACCCTGTCTCCAAACAAGGTCACATTCTGAGGTACTAGTAGTCAGGACACCAGCATATTTTGAGGGGAGGACACAATTCAACCTGTAGCAGAACTCAGAATTCTTTAACCTTTTTCTTTCTGAAGGTACCTTTGTTACCTCCCCTTTCATCCCCCACATCCAAAATATGACTAAACCTTACACTTGTACTCACTGGACGTTGCCCATTTTCATGTACGTCCCTTCCTCTGTACCATCACTGTTACCACTCCAGTCCAAACTACTATTCCAGTTCATCTGGACCAGGGAAATAGCCTCCTCACTTGTTTCCCACGTTCTAGCTCACACTCCATGTTGCAAGCAGAGAAGTCTTTTCACAGTGCACATCACCTATGCTTAAAAACCCTTCAAGTCTCCCCACTGTTCTGAAAATAAAGACCACAATCTCTATCTTGGACTCAGGGCCCTGTGTAACCTGGCAGCTTCTTAGCCACAACATGGACTGATTTCTGCCTCATTCTCTCTGCACAGGCTGTACCAGCCGACTGCAGGTCATGGAAAGCATGTGCTCCCTCCTACCATGGGCTTTTGCTCATGCTGTGCTCTCCTTACCATAACCACTTGGTCACCTCCGTCCTCCCTCACCCTTCAGATCTTAGCACAGGCATCAGTGCCTCGGGAAATCCACCCCTGTGTCAACCCAGACAAGATCAGCTTCCTTGTTCTGTGTTGTCTGAGCAACCTGGCTTTTCCTTCAGAGCACTTAGCACATTTTGAAATTTTATATTTAAACAATGATTATATTAATGTTTGTCTCCCCCACTGGATGATAAGATGCTGAGGCAGGAACCTCATGGTTCTTTTACTCCCTGCCTTATGTGCAGCACCAAGTGTTTGGCTCATAGCTGGTTCTCAAATTCTTAATTAATGCATCTGTAGATTTGTTTCCAATTGATTTTATTAAATTCGACACTTATCCCTTCTCCTGGCCTCTTATATTGTTACTTGATACATTTGCTGATAATATTTAGTTCATCTTATGTCAAATCAATCATACATACTAAGCGAAGAAAAGAATAATCCTTTTTGTGATTTACCAACCTAGTGATAACAGAAGACCAAATTTGGTCTGTTAGTCTAAATAGAAATTTAAACTTAAAATTTTTTCATATTTTTAAATTAACTAATATCCGTTAATTTTTTTTATTAGAATTTAGAGAGATAGGCCTAAAGCTGTATATTTAAGTATATTGAAAAAAGTAATTAAATTATAAGTGGGTACAAAGTTGCTATTTATTACTGACTTTGAAATATGTTTATTAAAGATGTTCTTTGAGCCTTTCCTCCACATCGTGGAGAAAGCTCCAGACATTTTTAGAACACTCACTAGTATTTGTAGCACCAACAAATCCCTTGTAGCAAATGTGTCCTAGAGAAGTTTCCCAGCCCAGGTGAACTGTAGTCAACGTGGAGACGCTCTCCACTCCATGCTGTATGGATGGTCCAATTTTAGATGGACGCCATCTCCTGCCTGGCCACTTCTCCAGGCAGCTCAGAGGGCAGAAACGTTCAGGAAATTTTCATCGCTAGAAGACTCCAGGGTTTGATCACAGGGTTTGATTTTATATACAATAATGCTATTTTGTGCATGTACAAGATGGAGGGAGGGAGAAGCCTGACTGCTCATGGAAGGAAAATATGCTATACTCCAATTAAAATTCATGTGCCAGAATGAGAATTTTAGTGTGAGTAAACATCCCTAACATTTAATGTATTAGTAGAATATATATTTAATGATCATAATATGCTGCCTCTGTGCTCAGCTGGGTATAAATCAGTGGCTCAGGGGCAAGTCCCATGCTCTCATGGAACTTATATCCCAAAGTGGCAACTCCTAATGTATGTCACTCAAGCTTACCAGGAGTTACTTTTGGTTCAGGGGCAATTTCAGAGGTATTGATAAAATTCTCTTCTCTTGCTGTGTCTCTAGCTGTGTGCCTGAAATCAACCCCTTTTGTCAGTAACCTACTTGTCCAAGAGGAGGTGGACCCTGCAGACTAAATGCAGGAAAGCCACAGCCAGGTCACCAGAGTGACTTCTCTTTGGGAGCCTGGGCAAGAGAGAACCCCAGCAGTAGTGACTGTCGGCCCCTCAGTTGCTCCTGCACTATTCAAATGGAACTGCTCCCACTTTGGCAGGATGTGTGGCCTTCTTTTCTTGGAATGATGGGACTCTCCAGAGCCACCCCCTTACTAAAGATTCAATGAGAGTTTGTCCTAATTCTTACACTGCCCACCTGAGGAGGAATCAGATGCGGGAGAGAGGTAAAATAAAGCAGATTAAATGGTCACCCAGTAGACTGGGGTAATGTATGTTGATATATCCTAACCCTCTTCTCTGTCTCTCAAATGAATGCTTTCTATGTATCACTTTTTTACTTTTTTTATAATTTCACCTTCCAATACTAAATAGGTTAGAGGAGTTCCCCAGATGAGGAATAACCAGTTTGGAGCAAAAATAGGATGAGATGCAGAGCCCACCATTACTCTCTGGAGAAGGCTTATCCCCTCCTCCGCTAGGCCTCACAGGAGGGCATGTGGCCAGGGCTGACTTCTCCCTGCTCCACCCCGACCAAAGACTGCCCTCTGCACTGAATTCTGCCTTCTGCCTCTGTGTCTTCAATCCCAGTTAGGGCGTCTCCTCAGGCACAGCCAGTCAAAGGGTATCGTATTTGATAATGTCAAATATGCAAGTATTTATAAATCTTTTCCATCTTGTCAAAATACTCCCTTGGATGTTGTGCTGTATCTTTACACTTGAAATTGGAAGCCTTTTACCCTATTTTGGTTTCTTAGTACCTAGCGTGACCCTATGCAAGTCAGTGCTTAAACTCTTCATGGAGGATTCCAAATGAGTAAAACATGTAACTTTTTCAGATGGTTAAAAGGCCAGTTGAATCCCTTTATCTTAACCCCACATCACATGAGAATTCAGAGGAATAACTTTAAAGGTATTTTTAGAACACATGATTCTCTTCATTCCCCTCCTAAGCTTAGGCGTACATTCCCAATTGATGTTATACTAATAAGAACCCACACAATACTCCATTCTATTTGTCAGCCATTGTGTTCTGTTTGCAAGAGGAACTTGCAACAGAACTCTGCCATCCACCTTGACAAGCTGTAATACTGCTCAGTTGGCAAGATATGACAAGCTTACTTCTAGAGGTAATGCTAAGTGGCAAGACACCCATTTACTTGGAAATGAGATCAAAAAAGAAGCTTGCTTCATTGTTATTAGACAATATTTAGAGATTGCAGTGTTTGCCCAAGCTATTTCTCAGGAATACTTTACTCTAACCCTAACCCGATTCTTAAGGATGGCACGCTCATGCATCGCAGCCACAGAATAGAGGCCGTTGTCTTTTACTTCAATGACACGTAGCAGATTCCCTCCATCTAACACGTATAACATTGCTTTTCTACTTCCTTCCTTTGACAGAAATGAATGCTGGCCAAAAGGGGAAACCAAAATGGCAAAATAAAAATAGTTTTCAAGTAGAACAATTTCAAAACTGGCCACGTGGGTGAGATATGAAAAATGAATGCCATTCAAATATGTTCTGATCTAAAACGTTTAAAATAACTTGCTGTTCTCTCAGTGGTGGTGGGGGGGAATGTGAGTTTTCTGGAATTCTGTACAGGAAAGGGAGTTGGTGCGGAAAAGTAACCTCTTGCCCCTTAAGGTCTTGATGGATTAGTCCCGGTCCAAGCAGAGTGCTGATGTCACAGCCACCAAGAGAAGAGGAATGAGCAGGATGTGGGAAAGGAGGGGGCAGGGACTCATTTACAGCGTGGCCGCCACTGAGCTGCCTAGCACACTGGTAAGCTCAAACCAAGGAACCAGTATTCACAACTGATAGATTTCAAGCCTCCAGCAATTAAGGGAAAATAAGAGAAATGGAACAGAGGGAAGCTTCTCTCACCTTTGTAATCTCCATAATGCAGATTATTTGTTGAAGGATTAGAAAAGTTGAAATTTCAGCTGCCCGTGGCCACTTAGGAACCCCTGTGCACCATTTAACTGCGTTCCCCTCACTGTAAACTCTGACAACATAAGGGACAGTGATTGCAAGTCAAATTCACGTTTTGTTTGGTCCTTGTTGTTTTATTTATTGGATTAAGTGCCAAGTTAAGAAAAGTTTAGGAGATTTGTATTTAGCTCTCCTTGACCAAATCAATCACTGGTAACATCATTTCTGAATGGTTATGATATGCTTGGGCCTGATGAAAATGTCCCTTTTAAGCTTAGACCTGGACCATAGTCAACCTATGCAGGTGTCTTCCACCAGCCACTTCATCAACTTAGGTTATTGCCTGCCCTTAGTAAGCATTTGGGTTTTAAATACCTCTTACCATTACTGGTACCACTTCCAGCTATAGCAACTGTTATCCTTTGATACTGAGAATTCTTCCTCCTGTGTACTTATTATCCCATTAACAATTGTCCTTGTATATGGTCTGTTCAGTGTGTAAACTTGGGTACAGGGACAGTGGAGATTTAGTTTGCTTTGTGCAGCATGCATCATAATACCTTGTGTGCATGCTTTTCCATGATTTCAACAGATGTGTTTGTTTTTGTCTTGTTTCTTTTTTAAAACATCACCTTCATCAGCTTTTTTAGCTACCCCGTCCACGATGCATTTACCATTGCCCCTCACAGGCAGTTCATCTGAAGCCTTGTGGGGTGAAGAGCTCTCAGAAATCACAATGAGCGCTTAACCTAAATGTACACAAGTGGTAGGATTTATTAAAATTTAAATTGACCAACTGATTTCATTTAGTTCTGCACCCTGATTTCATTTTAATCTATAGGCATATTTGCATGTGCTAATTTGCATGACCAACACACAGGTGCACATCAATACATATTTTAAGTAATTTAGAATGTTAATTTTGTAGATATGATAATGCAATTTTAAGTTTAGACAAATCATGACATGGAAGTTTGGCAGCATTGGGAATCTGTAGTGTTCAGTTATACACTTATGCAATATAACCGTTACCAAAAATAACTTCTCAATTATACAGATATATTACTTGTATTACTTTTATTATTTAAAAAATATACACTTTATGTATTATTTTTGACATTATGATATTTCACTTATTCCTCCCCACAAATTCAAGGAAGATGATGTTTTCTAAAAATAGAGAGGGGATGGTTTCAATGAGTATGTCTCTAACTTCCTTTTTTGATGTCAGACTATGATACATATAAAACAGATAAAAGTAGAACTTCCCAAGTTGAAACAAACTAAAGGGTTCTGAGCTCTGTTTGTTTGGTGTCCATTCACCACTTTCTTGCTCATCCCAGAAGCCTGAGGCACCTCAGTAGAGCTCCAGGGCTCTTCAAATATCCATTGTCTTTCTGTGTCTGACTGACTTCACTCAGTATAACAATCTCTAGGTCCATCCATGTTGCTGAAAATGGCATTATTTTGTTCTTTTTTATGGCTGAGTAATATTCCATTGTATATATGTACCACACTTCTTTATCCATTCCTCTGTCGATGTACACTTAGGCTGCTTCCATGTCCTGGCTATTGTAAACAGTGCTGCAATGAACGTTGGGGTGCATGTATCTTTTTGAATTATGGTTTTCTCCTGGTGTATGCCCACTAGTGGGTTTGCTGGGTCATATGGTAGTTCTATTTTTAGTTTTTTAAGGAACCTCCATAGTTTTCTGCATAGTGGCTGTATCAATTTACATTCCCACCAACAGTGTAGGAGGGTTCCCTACACTGTTGGTGGGTTCACCACACCCTCTCCACCATTTATTGTTTGTAGATTTTTTGATGGTAAATCAGACACAGAAAGACAAATATCACATGATATTGCTTATATGTGGAATCTAAAAAAAAAGGTTTATTTACAAAACAGAAGTATAGTCACAGATGTAGAAAACAAACTTATGGTTACCTGGGGATTGGGGCTGGGGAAGGGGTAAATTGGGAGATTGGGACTGACATATACACTACTTACATAAAATAGATAACTAATAAGAACCTGCTTATTAGTTATCTATAGTATCCCTGTATAGCACAGGGAACTCTCCTCAATACTCTATAATGGCCTATGTGGGAAAAGGACCAAAAAAAAAAAAAAAGTAGATATATGTGTATGTATAACTGAATCACTTTGCTGTACACCTGAAACTAACACAGCATTGTAAATCAACTCTACTCCAATAAAAATTTTTAAAAATCTGTTTGAAGCCACTGGATAGTTTTCTGCGGTTATTTTAGACCAATATTCTGTAAATCTGCACGTCATTTGCATGTATCTTCGATTTCTTTTAGGATGTAATTTCATATCAACAAGTATCTTTAAAAATATTTTAGCTGTACTTTTTTTCTGACGACTAAACAAGAAGTGTGTTAAATTGTCATGAACGCATGAACACTTTTAAATGCTTGCTGCTAAAATGAAATTTGCCATTGGTCTTCAGGGTAAGTTTTTTTTTTTTTCCTCCCTATCATTTTGTGGGGGGCAGGGGGTTAATGAAACACACAGATATGATAAATTATTCTGTATGTGCACATTTTCCAACTTAAACACGTGTTCTTTTTTAAATCTTTTTAAATTGTGATAAAAGTCACATAATATAAAACATACTATTTTAACCATATTTAACTGTACAGCTCAGTGGCACTAAGTACATTCACATTGTTTTGCAATTCTCACCATCATTCATCTCCCGAATTTTTCACTGAAACTCTGTCGCCTTTAAACACTAACTCCCCATTCCCCATCCTCACCCCCCAGCCCCTGGCATCTATCAGTGTACTTTCTGACACTATGAATTTGACTATTCTAGGTACCTCGTATAACTGGAATCAAACAGTATTTGTCTGCACCTGATGTATATTGGATTGCATTTTTAAGGTTAACTTAATATATGTCCTGCAAACAGATTGTACCTTTCCTTTTTTTCCCCTGTGCTATACAGCAGGCCCTCACCAGCCATCTGTTTCATACATAGTGACACTAGAGTTTCTGAAGACCAGCTTTCCAAATTTGATCTGAACGACATTACGTCTGACTTACCAGCTCTACTGTTGCTTGTTATACTGTCATAAAGACTTAACGATGTCCCATCAAGACATATTAACATTTCCCATGAGCTGGTATGATATATAACCTATGTAAATCCTTTAGCTTTTTATGATGTCTCTTCAGTAACTAGTCTTATATTGTAAAGCAAGTGAAGAGACTATTTGAGGGGTGCAAATGAGCAATATGAAGCCCATACATTGACTATACAATAGAGCATGGAAAGACAAGGGGAAAAAAGAACCCTGAGGAAGCTTAAAGGAAGCACTTGGAGGGTACCCAAACAAAAAGAATGACATGCCTTGTGCCCCTCTGAACCACTGTTACGTTGTATACTAGCCCAGGAGCCCATGGCTTCTGTCTCCTGACTGAAGTATAGGCACCCAAGTCAGGGTGGCAGAGAGGAGAGAAACCATGGAATTCACTGAAGCACGTATGTATGAATTGGAGCATGATATTGGATGAAAAACACTCCAGTGCGCAATCTTGCTTCCCTCTTAAAAAATGGACATATTAATATTTTATTTCCTCCAAGCTGTGGATATCATGTTTTGCAGAGTTTCAGAATATCTGTTTTTTCCAGGTCTATTATCTCCCCAGCATTTTACAGTGAAGAGAGCCCTGGAGAGAGAAACTTTCATGATTCCAGTGTGCAATAATCATGGGAGAATAGATTGAATGCATGCCTTTTATTTATGTTCTTCCTATCTCTGTCATCCTTTGTCCTCTTCTTCTCTCCACCAGCTTCTCCCTCTACTGTTTGTTGGTTCTAGAATTCAGTGAAAGGAAAGGATGGTTGCTTTGTAGAAAAATTTCCAGAGCTTTTAATAAAAGGAGGGGCTATGGGAGGCAGCCTCACTGAGACCAGCCCTGTGGGCTTCTCAATCTTCTTCCTGATCATCTGAACAACATGAAAAAAAGAATGACGAGATAGACAGTGCTGTGACAGAGGGGCATAGAGCAGAGTCACCGTGTCAGTCCCTGTGTTCTGTCACTTCTGTTCTCCTTTGCTGAAGAAGAATGACATAGTGATTGCCTATCATATATTGATCTAGTTTTGGAGATAACTGAAAACAAGCTTGAAGTAGTGATATTACTTCTTAGATAGCCAATCATTTCATCATCTAGCAACTTAAATATCTTCTGTCAGTCAAACACAGAGCAAGAGGGATAAACTCCATAGGTTTCTCTTTCCTTTGTGATTGGTTAATGTGAGGTTCCAATACCATTCTAAGTATATATATTGTACAAAATCATTTTCTTAGGTGATGTTTTTCAGCAGTCATTCCTGTCCTCACTTTACTATTTCCTAGCTGCTTGGAGTTGGGATATGGACTAAGGCGGGTAGAGAAATGTGAAAGAATGGAGTTTCCATTGCAACCTTCGGTTCGGATGCCTGGCAGAGCAGTGATGGGCCCAGGCTACAGGGGGATGGGTAATTGCTATCATACTTTGATCTGCATGGCAACTCCATCTCTCTCTGTGCCCAGTCACCTTCACTCTGCTGCCGCTTGAAACTGAGGATGTGGGAGCACTGAAATGCTGTCTGCATGGTTTAGGGTCCTGGTGTGCCCCTGTATTTAGCTGGTATCCAGAAGAAATATAAAAGTACGTGAAACATCTCCTCTGGAAAATTAGTAAAAGGAGAATTGTCACGTTTTCCTTTGGTCCATCCTACCCTTAAATTTTAAGTTCCGTTGTTATCTAAATCCATAGATTGCAGCTGTAGTCAACATTTTAGCCATATTTTCCCCATATTCAAGGAACGTGACAGCTTGAATCTTAAGTGTATCTCAAATGGCTCAAGGTAAACAATTCCAATGCCCAGGGTGGGAGGGGAATCGAGCATCTTTATAGATCTGTCTAGTACTTTTCCACTTTCAGTATTCTTTTTCCTGCTTGGACAAACCTTCATCTTAACCACAGACTAACAAATTATTAAAAATCACACAGAGCTGATGAGTGGTCACCCAGCCAAGTCAGGTGGTCCAAATTTTAGGTCCCACATATTTCCTAACTTAGTTACTCTTATTAACCTCACAAAGATGCATGGTTGTCCTTTTCATGACTCTGTCCTTGTAGTTAATTTAATTTACAAGGAATCCCAATCAGCACTTATATAAGTAAATAAATTAATTACTTAATATGATTTCTCAGTCATAAATCTCACACCCTCCACATCTTGAGATCAATAAATATTTTCCTTGCATAATACCCTCATTTTCACAACTTGAGAATGCTACAGCTGCCACCAGAGTCCCCTTATGGGCTTAAGAACATTAGTCAGCATGACAGGCTTCATCCTGGCTGACAAAGGTTTCATCCTCTACTTTAGTCCACCTATTTTTTTATGCTTTCTCTTTGTCTTTTTCTCCTCCTCATCTCTGCTAGTGAAACTGTGCTAATTGCCACTAAGAGGGCTTATCCAGGAGAGGGCCTTTTTGAGGTCCTGACAAAGTTATATCCCTGAAGAAAGATACAGAGGAATTACCTAGATAGGCAGCTGGCTGGCCCTATGTTAAGAGTAACTCCATTGATTCACCACTGACTTTCAAGCTTAATTATGTGAGTGTTTAATTTGTGAATAGATGTTTCAAAAGGAATGAATGAATCTTATTTTTCCCTACTATCTTAAAAATGATTTACAGTTTTAAAAAAATTATATTTGCTTGAATAAAGGATTTTAGTTTAGTTTCCCCCCACCCCCCCAAAAAAAATGTCATGTTGACTTCAGTAAGATCTTGGATGGGGAAGCTGACCTTGAATCCATTTTATGGCTTACATCATAGATGGTGTTTGAAGTCAGGCAATGCACATGCAGGTGAGAAGCAAAACATTACCCACAGTCAGGCAGGATATATATCAGTAGAGAAGCTGTCTTAAGGGTAGGAGAGTACCTGATAAGTCAGGAAGTGTGGTAGGCATTTGATGTCACATCGGCTCATAGGTAGGATATAATGGGTGGACTTAATACTAATAAAAACAACTGATCAGTTGGTCAGCTTCAGGGACAGAAGAAAGGCAGAGTGGTTGTGGGCTGCTCACTCCAAGAGAAAGGCCAAGCGAAGGGCTCTTTCCCCTCTTATGTACCAAAAGCTCCTTGGAAGTTTGTTAAACCCAATGGACCCATTCCCGGAATAATGCTTTAATACATAAACAAAAAATGTAGGAATTCAGACTTTGACTTCTGGGAAGATTAAGTAGATATGCTTTCTTCTTCTCACACTAAGTATTGGATTGGACAAAAAGTTTGTTTGGTTTTCTGTAACATCTGATGGAAAAACCCAAACAAACTTTTTGGCCAACCCAATACAACTGAATACTGGACATTATATATAAAAGAGACATAAGAAAACTCAAGGATGGAGAGAAGAGGCAGACCAGTTAAGTACCTTGAGACTAAAAAATCAACATTGTGGTAAATTCCCTGGGGCATAAAACAAATCTCAAGAAATTTAGAAGAATTGAAAGCATACGAAGTGTGTTCATTGATCACCGTGGAATCAAATTAGAAAAAAGAAATGAGAAAAAAAGATGAACTCAGTAACAGAAAGATCACATGAAAAACTCCAAACAATTGGAAGCTAAACAACACACTTAAATAATCCACAGGTCCAAAAGGAAATCCCAAGAGAATGTTTTTTTAAAATGCATTAAACTGAATGAAAATGAATACGCAACGTATCAAAAAATGTGAAACATGGCTAAGGCAAGTGATGAGAAGGCAATTTATAGCTCTTTACAAAAAGGGAAAATCTCAAATCAATAATCTAAGCTCCTACTTTAAGACCCTACGAAAAGCAGAGCAAAATAAACCTAAAACCAGCAAAAGGATGGAAATAACAATAGAAATCAATGAAATTGAAAGCAGAAAAATAACAAAGAAAATTATAAAACAAAAAATTTCTTTAATAGATATTTGTAAAACTGACCACCCTCTCCCCAAAGGTAAAAAGAGAGAAGAACTTTGCGTGATTTTGTCTGTATAGCTTTGCTTTTGCCATTTGTCCTAGGGTTCTGACTGTCCGTTTTGCTTTTTTTTTTTTTTTTTTTTTTAGTATAGTTTTAGTGCTTGTTATCATTGGTGGATTTGTTTTCTGGTTTGCTTGCTCTCTTCTTTCTTTCTTTTTTTAAATTACTTTCTTTTTTATTTTTAATAAATTTTTTCTATTTTAGTAGCTTTATTTAATTTTACTTATTTGTCCTTCCTTCCTTCCTTCCTTCCTTCCTTCCTTCCTTCCTTCCTTCCTTTTCCTTTCTTTTTCTTCTGAGCCAGATAGCTGGCAGGGTCTTGGTGCTCTGGCTGGGTATCAGGCCTGAACCTCTGAGGTGAGAGAGCCAAGTTCAGGACATTGGTCCACCAGAGACCTCCTGGCCCCACTTAATATCAAACAGCAAAAGCTCTCCCAGAGATCTTCATCTCAACACTAAGACCAGCTCCACTCAAAGACCAGCAAGCTACAGTGCTGGACACCCTATGACAAACAACTAGCAAGACAGGAACACAAACCCATCCATTAGCAGAGAGGCTGCCTAAAATCATACTAAGTTCACAGACACCCCAAAACATACCACCAGACATGGTCCTGTCCAACAGAAAGAGAAGATCCAGCCTCATCCACCAGAACACAGGCACCAGTCCCCTCCACCAGGAAGCCTATACAACCCACTGACCCAACCTTGACCACTGGGAGCAGACACCAAAAACAACGGAAACTATGAACCTGCAGCCTGCGAAATGGAGACCCCAAACACAGTAAGTTAAGCAAAATGAGAAGACAGATAAATGCACAGGAGATGAAGGAGCAAGGTAAAAACCCACCAGACCAAACAAATGAAGAGGAAGTAAGCAGTCTACCTGAAAAAGAATTCAGAATAATGATAGTAAAGATGATCCAAAATCTTGGAAATAGAATGGAGAAAATACAAGAAACGTTTCATAAGAACCTAGAAGAACTAAAGAGCAAACAATGATGAACAACACAATATATGAAATTAAAAATTCTCTAGAAGAAAACAGTAGCAGAATAATTGAGACAGAAGAACGGATAAGTGACCTGGAAGATAAAATAGTAGAAATAACTACAGCAGAGCAGAATAAAGAAAAAAAGAATGAAAAGAATTGAAGACAATCTCAGAGACCCCTGGGACAACATTAAACACAGCAACATTCGAATTATAGGGGTCCCAGAAGAAGAAGAGAAAAAAAAATGGACTGAGAAAATATTTGAAGAGACTATAGTTGAAAAATTCCCTAATATGGGTAAAGAAATATTTGATCAAGTCCAGGAAGCACAGAGTCCCATACAGGATAAATCCAGGGAGAAACATGCCAAGACACATATTAATCAAACTATCAAAAGTTAAATACAAAGAAAAAATATTAAAAGCAGCAAGGGAAAAGCAACAATTAACATACAAGGGAATCTCCATAAAATTAACAGCTGATCTTTCAGCAGAAACTCTGCAAGCCACAAGGGGGTGGCAGGACATATTTAAAGTGCTGAAAGGGAAAAACCTACAAGCAAGATTACTCTACCCAGCAAGGATCTCATTCACATTCTATGGAGAAATTAAAACCTTTACAGACAAGCAAAAGCTAAGAGAATTCAGCACCACCAAACCAGCTTTAAAACAAATGCTAAAGGAACTTCTCTAGGCAGGAAACACAAGAGAAGGAAAAGACCTACAATAACAAACCCAAAACAATTAAGAAAATGGTAATAAGAACATACATACCGATAGCGACCTTAAACGTAAATGGATTAAATGCCCCAACCAAAAGACATAGACTGCCTAAATGGATACAAAAACAAGACCCATACATATGCTGTCTACAAGAGACTGACTTCAGACCTAGGGACACATACAGACTGAAAGTGAAGGGATGGAAAAAGATATTCCATGCAAATGGAAATCAAAAGAAAGCTGGAGTACCAATTCTCATATCAGACAAAACAGACTTTAAAATAAAGACTATTACAAGAGACAAAGAAGGACACTACTTAATGATCAAGGGATCAATCCAAGAAGAAGATATAACACTTGTAAATATTTATGCACCCAACATAGGGGCATCTCAATACATAAGGCAAATGCTAAGATGCATAAAAGGGGAAATAGACAGTAACACAATCATAGTAGGGGACTTTAACACCTCACATTCACCAGTGGACAGACTATCCAAAATGCAAATAAATAAGGAAACACAAGCTTTAAATGATATATTAAGCAAGATGGACTTAATTGATATTTATAGGACATTTCATCCAAAAACATCAGATTACACTTTCTTCTCAAGTGCTCATGGAACTCTCCAGGGTAGATCATATCGTGGGTCACAAATAAAGTCTTGGTAAATTTAAGAAAATTGAAATCATATCAAGTATCTTTTCTGACCACAATGCTATGAGACTAGATATCAGGAAAACTGTAAAATATACAAACACATGTAGGCTAAACAATAAACTACTAAATAACCAAGACATCACTGAAGAAATCAAAGAGGAAATCAAAAAATACCTCGAGACAAATGACAATGAAAACACGATGACCCAAAACCTATGGGATGCAAGAAAAGCAGTTTGGGGCTTCCCTGGTGGCGCAGTGGTTGAGAATCTGCCTGCCAATGCAGGGGACACGGGTTCGGGCCCTGGTCTGGGAGGATCCCACATGCCGCGGAGCAACTGGGCCCGTGAGCCACAACTACTGAGCCTGCGCGTCTGGAGCCTGTGCTCTGCAACAGGAGAGGCCACGACAGTGAGAGGCCCATGCACCGCGATGAAGAGTGGCCCCCACCTGCCGCAACTAGAGAAAGCCCTCGCACAGCAACGAAGACCCAACGCACCCAATAAATAAATAAAGAAATAAATTTATAAAAAAAAAAAAAAAGCAGTTCTAAGAGGGAAGTTTATAGCAATAAAATCCTACCTCAAGAAACAAGAAACATCTCAAATTAACAAATGATCCTTACACCTAAAGCAATTACAGAAAGCAGAACAAAAAACCCCCAAGTTAGCAGAAGGAAAGAAATCATAAAGATCAGATCAGAAATAAATGAAGAAGAAATGAAAGAAACAGTAGCAAATATCAATAAAACTAAAAGCTGGTTCTTTGAGAAGATAAACAAAATTGATAAACCACTAGCCAGATTCATTAAGAAAAAAAGGGAAAAGACTGAAATGAACAGAATCAGAAATGAAAAAGGAGAAGTAAGAACTGACACTGCAGAAATACAAAGGATCATGAGAGATTACTACAAGCAACTATATGCCAATAAAATGGACAACATGAAAGAAATGGACAAATTCTTAGAAAAGCACCACCTCCCGAGACTGAATCAGGAAGAAATGGAATACATAAACAGACCAATCACAAGCACTGAAATTGAGACTGTGATTAAAAATCTTCCAACAAACAAAAGCCCAGGACCAGATGGCTTCACAGGCAAATTCTATCAAACATTTAGAGAAGAGCTAACACCTATCCTTCTCAAACTCTTCCAAAAGATAGCAGAGGGAGGAACACACCCAAACTCATTCTACGAGGCCACCATCATCCTGATACCAAAACCATACAAAGATGCCACAATAAAAGAAAACTACAAGGCAATATCACTGATGAACATAGGTGCAAAAATCCTCAACAAAATGCTAGCAAACAGAATCTAACAGCACATTAAAAGGATCATACACCATAATCAACTGGGGTTTATTCCAGGAATGCAAGGGTTCTTCAATATATGCAAATCAATCAATGTGATAAACCATATTAACAAATTGAAGGAGAAAAACCATATGATCATCTCACTAAATGCAGAAAAAGCTTTTGAAAAAGTCAACACCCATTTATGATAAAAACCTTCCAAAAAGTAGGCACAGAGGGAACTTACCTCAACATAATAAAGGCCATATATGACAAACCCAGAGCCAACATCGTTCTCAATGGTGAAAAACTGAAACCATTTCCACTAAAGTCAGGAACAAGACAAGGTTGCCCACTCTCACCACTATTATTCAACATATTTTAGAAGTTGTAGCCACAGCAATCAGAGAAGAAAAAGAAATAAAACGAATCCAAATTGGACAAGGAAAAGTAAAACTATCACTGTTTGCAGATGACATGATACTATACATAGAGAATCCTAAAGATGCTACCGGAAAACTACTAGAGCTAATCAATGAATTTGGTAAAGTAGCAGGATACAAAATTAATGCACAGAAATCTCTTGCATTCCTATACACTAATGATGGAAAACCTGAAAGTGAAATTAAGGAAACACTCCCATTTAGCATTGCAACAAAAGAATAAAATACCTAGGAAGAAACCTACCTAGGGAGACAAAAGACCTGTATGCAGAAAACTATAAGACACTGATGAAAGAAATTAAAGATGATACAAACAGATGGAAAGATATACCATGATCTTGGATTGGAAGAATCAACATTGTGAAAATGACTCTACTACCCAAAGCCATCTACAGGTTCAGTGCAATCCCTGTCTAACTACCAGTGGCATTTTTCACAGAACTAGAACAAAAAATTTCACAATTTGTATGGAAACACAAAAGACCCCGAATAGCCAAAGCAACCTTGAGAAAGAAAAACGGAGCTGGAGGAATCAGGCTCCCTGACTTCAGACTATACTACAAAGCTACAGTAATCAAGTCAGTATGGTACTGGCACAAAAACAGCAACATAGATCAATGGAACAAGGTAGAAAGCCCAGAGATAAAGCCAAGCACCTATGTTCAACTAATCTATGACAAAAGAGGCAAGGATATACAATGGAGAAAAGACAGTCTCTTCAATAAGTGGTGCTGGGAAAACTGGACAGCTACATGTAAAAGAATGAAATTAGAACACTCCCTAACACCCTACACAAAAATAAACTCAAAATGGATTAAAGACCTAAATGTAAGGCCAGACACTATAAAACACTTAGAGGAAAACATAGGCAGAAGACTCCATGACAAAAATCACAGCAAGATCCTTTTTGACCCACCTCCTAGAGAAATGGAAATAAAAACAAAAATAAACAAATGGGACCTAATGAAACTTAAAAGCTTTTGCACAACAAAGGAAACCATAAACATGACGAAAACACAACCCTCAGAATGGGAGAAAATATTTGCAAATGAAGCAACTGACAAAGGATTAATCTCCAAAATATACAAGCAGCTCATGCAGCTCAATATCAAAAAAACAAACAACCCAATCCAAAATTGGGCAGAAGACTTAAATAGACATTTCTCCAAAGAAGATATACAGATTACCAACAAACACATGAAAGGATGCTCAACCTCACTAATCATTAGAGAAATAAAAATCAAAACTACAATGAGGTATCACCTCACACCAGTCAGAATGGCCATCATCAAAAAATCTACAAACAATAAATGCTGGATAGGGTGTGGAGAAAAGGGAAGCTTCTTGCACTGTTGGTGGGAATGTAAATTGATACAGCCACTATGGAGAACAGTATGGAGATTCTTCAAAAAAACTAAAAATAGAAGTACCATATGACCCAGGAATCTCACTACTGGGCATATACCCTGAAAAAACCATAATTCAAAAAGAGTCATGTACCACAATGTTCATTGCAGCTCTATTTACAATAGCCACGACATGGAAGCAACCTAAGTGTCTATCGACAGATGAATGGATAAAGAAGATGTGGCACATATATACAATGGAATATTACTCAGCCATAAAAAGAAACGAAATTGAGTTATTTGTAGTGAGGTGGATGGACCTAGAGACTGTCATACAGGGTGAAACAAGTCAGAAAGTTAGAAACAAATGCTGTGTGCTAACACATATATGTGGAATCTAAAAAAAAAAAAAAAAAAAAATGGTTCTGAAGACCCTAGGGGAAGGGCAGGAATAAAGAAACAGACATAGAGAACGGAGTTGAGGACACAGTAAGGGAGGAAAGTTAAGCTGGGATGAAGTGAGAGAGTGACATAGACATATATACAGTACCAAATGTAAAATAGATAGCTAGTGGGAAGCAGCCGCATAGTACAGGGAGATCAGCTAGTGTTCTGTGACCACCTAGAGGCCTGGGATAGGGAGGGTGGGAAGGATACGCAAGAGGCAGGAGATATGGGGATGTTTATAAATGTATAGCTGATTTCACTTTGTTATACAGCAGAAACTAACACACCATTGTAAAGCAATTATACTCCAATAAAGATGTTAAAAAAAAAGAAGAAGCAAATTACCAATATCAAGAGTGAAACAAAGGATATCACTTCAGATGCTGAAGACATGAAAAGATGATAAGGGACTACTACTAAGCAAATTACCAATATCAAGAGTGAAACAAAGGATATCACTTCAGATGCTGAAGACATGAAAAGATGATAAGGGACTACTATGAATAACTCTACAAACATCTATTTGGCAGCTTAGATGAAATGGACCAATTTCTCTAAAAGCACAAAGTACTGCATTCACCCAACATGAAATAGAAACTTTGATAGTCCTATAACTATTAAATTTTAATTTGTCGTTTAAAATTTCTCATATAAATCTTCAGGATAACATGGTTTCATGAGATAATTCTTCTAACCATTTTGGGAAAAATTAACACTAATTCAACAAAATTTCTTCCAGAAAACAGAAGACAAAAGAAGGTATACTGATTCATTTTATGACACTAACATGTTCCAGATACCAAATCCAAACAAAAACTAAACCAAAGTTTTTCATTCTACAGGAATTAAAAAAAAAGAAAAACATTCCTTATGAATATAGATACAAAATTCCTTAAGAAAATATTACCAGTAGAATTCAGCAATTCATAAAAAGAATTTTACATTATGATTAAGTGGAGTTTATTCCAGGGATAGAATATTGGTTCAGTATTTGAAAATCAATTAATGTAATCCATCCGATTATTATTTATTTTCAATCTAAAGAAGAAAAATCATGTGATCTAATTAATTGATACAGAAACATCATTTGGCAGGATTTAACACCCATTCATGATTGAAACTCTCAGATAATTAGGAATAAAGGTGAACTTTCTCAACTTGATAAAGAACATCTGCAAAAACCCTACAGTTATACTTAATGATGAAAGATGGAATAATTTTCCCCTAATATTGTCAACAAGCAACTATATCTGTTCTTACCAATCTGATTCAATATAATACTGGTAGTTCTAAACAGTGAAATAGCAAGAAAGGGAAATAAAGAGCCTAGAGATCAGAAAGGAGAAATAAAACTGGCTGATAGCATAATTGTGTAGGTGGCAAATCACAAGGACTCTATAGGAAAACTCATAGAATTAATAAGCAAGTTAGAAGAGCATATGACATAAGATAAATATTTTTAAAAAGTCAGTATTTCTATATACTAGCAATGTTCCTGTGGACACTAAAAAATGCAATACTATTTGCACTTGCTCAAAAATTAAATTCTTAGATATAAATCCAACCAAAGATATTCCGAATTTGTATTTTGTACAAAACTACAAAATATGAAGAAAGAAATTAAATAATATTTAAATAAATAGACATAATGTGTTCATGGATTAGAAGACTCAATATATTAAGTATGTTAATTCCCCCCAAACTGATGGACAGGTTTAATGCAATTTCTATCAAAACCTCAGAAAGATTTTTATAGCTATAAATAAGATTATTCTAAAATTTATGCCAAAAATCAAAGGAACTAGAATAGTTAAAACAATCTTGAAACAGAAAAATAAAATGGGAGAAACCAGTCTACCTGTTTTTATGATTTATTATATAGCTACAGTAATCAAGACTGCATGGTATTGGCAGAGGGGTAGACTCATAGAACAATGGAATAGACTAGGTAACCCAGAAACATATGCACAAAAATATGCTCAAGAAAAGAAAATCTCAGTCTAAACCTCACACCTTATATAGAAATTAACTCAAAATAATCATGAATTTAACTATAAGACATAAAATTATAAAACTTTTAGGGAAAAAACTTAGGAAATCTTTAGAATTTTGGGCTAAGCAAATAATTTTCGTGCTTGACAAAGCACAGTCCAAAAAAGTAAAAATTGGTAAAAAGGACTCCATCAAAATTAAACTTTTTACTCTGCAAATGACCCTAGTAAGAAGATGAAGGGACATAATACAGATATGGAGGTTCCTCAAAAAGTTAAAAATAGAACTGTCATGAGATCCAGCAATCCCACTTCTGAATACATATGCAAAAAACCGATATCAGGATCTCAAAGAGGTATCAACACTCCCATGTTTATTGCAGCATTAATCACAATAGCCAAGACATGGAAGCAAACTAAATGTCATCGATGGATGAATAAATAAAGAATATATGATACATACATACAATGGAATATTATTCAACCTTAAAAAAAAAGGAAATCCTACTATTTGTTATAATATGGATATATTGGAAACTAAGTGAAATAAGGTAATTTCAGAGGGACAAATACTACATAATTCCACTTAAGTGAGCAATCTAAAATAGAAGCACAGAGTAGAATGGTGGTTGCCAGGAAATGGGGAGGGGGCAAACAGGGAGGTGTTAGTCAGAGGGCACAAAATTTTAGTTACGTGAGATGAATGAATCCTAGATCTAATGTACAACAAATTACCTATAGTTAATAATACTCTGTTGTATATTTAAAAATTTGCTAAGAGGGTAGATCTTTTGTTAAGTGTTCTTGTCACAAAGCAACTAAATAAATAGGATGAGAGGAAACTTTTAGAGGTGATGGATATATTTATGGCATAGATTGTGGTGATGGTTTGAAGGGTGTATATACTTACCTCCAAACTCATCAAATTGTATATGTTAAACAGGTACAGCTTTTTTTCAATCATACTTCAATAAAGTGGTTTAAAAATAATTTAATAAAGTTAGTCATTCAAAATAAAGCAATTATTTAAAAATATTATCAAAATATAAAAATTATGATATAAATTTGCTTTATTAATATACTAAATAACAAGATCTAGAAGTGAGTTAAATTAGAATGTAACTTTTAAATAGGGAAAAGTGTAAAATGCAAATTTGAAAATTTGCACCATCTAAGTAATGTAATATGAAAATACTTGTCATTCTGTTGAAGACACGACCACAGGTACTTTTATTTATTTATTTTTATTGAAGTATAGTTGATTTACAGTGTTGTGCCCATCTCTGCTGTACAGCAAAGTGACTCAATTATACATATATATATACATATTTTTTTCATATTCTTTTCCATTTTGGTTTATCATAGGCTATTGAATATAGTTCCCTGTGATATACATTAGGACCTTGTTGTTTATCCATTCTAAATGTAGTAGTTTGCATCTACCAACCCCAAACTCCCTGTCCATCCCTGTCCCTCCCCCCTCCCTCTTGGCAATCACAAGTCTGCGCTCTGTGTCTGTGAGTCTGTTTCTGTTTTGTGGATAGGATCATTTGTGCCATATTTTAGATTCCACATATAAGTGATATCATATGGTATTTGTCTTTGTCTGACTTACATCACTTAGTATGATAATCTCTAGTTGCATCCATGTTGCTGCAAATAGCATTATTTTGTTCTTTATGGTGGAGTACTATTTCATTGTATATACGTACCACATCTTCTTTATCCACTCGTCTGTCGATGGAAATTTAGGTTGTTTCCATGTTTTGACTATTGTGAACAGTGCTGCTATGAGCATAAGGGTGCATGTATCTTTTTGAATTATAGTTTCGTCTGGGCATGTCCCCAGGAGGGGGATTCCTGGATCATATGGTAATTCTATTTTTAGTTTTCTGAGGAACCTCCATACTGTTCCCCATAGTGGCTGCACCAACTTACATTCCCACCAACAGTGTAAGAGGGTTCCTTTTTCTCCACCACGGGTACTTTTAATACTACCATAGTTTGTTAGATATACTCATAATTGAAGGAAAGTTAAATTCAGTCAGCATTTACTGAAAACAATGATGTAATATTTTTTTCCTGTCCAAATACACAGATCACTTGTTTAAAAAAACCTTTGTGTGGAAGGAATATTCAGTAGGCTGTGAAATTATCTAGAAGAATTGTTGCTCCATCTAAGTTCTTTGGGAGGGGTTCTAAAATTTTATTTTTTTAATTTTTATTTTATATTGGAGTATCTTTGATTAACAATATTGTGTTAGCTTCAGGTGTACAGCAGAGTGATTAGTTATACATATACATGTATCGATTCTTAATGTCTTATCTTCTGAGATCTACAATAATTCAGCCATCCCTGTTTCTCTTTAAAATTTTGGCTGGTCGAGGGTTCTGCTTTCTTTCACCAGATTTTATTTCCATGGATCTCTTAAGTTAGCTCTTCCTTAATGGCCTCCTCTCTTCCCAAGACCTCTGATACTACATCAGAAGTTAGGGCACATTTTCTAGAATGATCGTGGATGCCCCATGTATCATGTTATCATCTCCCAGGCAAGGGCAGAGGCCTATTTCAGTTGGGGCTTCCTAGTGATGTAATTGTGTTAGTAGATCTAAAAGTAAAAGAAGAAAAGTTGGTGATATTGTGGCCAGAGGAGAGTATTTTTTGTTTTTTAGTATTGTTTTTGTTGTTGCTATTGCTGTTGTTATAATCAATGAGGGGAGACTTAAGCATATTTAAAAGACATTGGAAAATCTAGGTAAAAGAAGAGGTGGATTATACTTTCATACTATAGAGGAAAAATCACTGGACTCAGAAGTCAGGAGATGGGTTCAGATCCCAGCTCCTTCCCCAGGAACATAAAGTCTGACTTTGGGGAAATTCACTAACCTTCCTGAGCCTCGGTTTTCTCACTGGTAAAATAAAGTGATTGAGAATTCTTTGGTCTCTTCAGTTCAAACTTTCTGTAATTCTAGTTTAAATTTTAGTGCTGAAAACACTGCAATAACATTAAAAAATTTTTTTATTCTGCCATATTACATACAGTTAAGAAATATTTTTTAATGCTTTTCTTTCTTTTAATTTGTTTATTTAATTTATTTTTGGCTGCATTGGGTCTTCGTTGGTGTGAGCAGGCTTTCTCTAGTTGCGGTGAGCGGGGGCTACTCTTCGTTGCAATAACATTTTTTTTTTTAAGATTTTTTGATGTGGACCAATTTTAAAGTCTTTATTGAATTTGTTACAACATTGCTTCTGTTTTTTGTTTTGATTTTTTGGCCCAAGGCATGTGGGATCTCAGCTCCCCAACCAGGGATTGAACCTGTACCCCCTGCATTGGAAGGTGAAGTCTTAACCACTGGACTGCCAGGGAAGTCCCTGCAGTAACATTTTTAATGCTTCACATCTGTAGCTACTTTTCATCCTTTTGAGCACATAAACATTATGTCAAAAACTCCAATTTTCTTTCAGGATTTGGAGCTGGCTAATTTCTCTTTTAACACTTCAAGACTTTGGACTGTCCCCTTTCTAAAGGGTGTAGCTCTACCTGTCACAGATTATACTGGTCTTCTGAGAAATAATAGCATCAATACCTTCTTTCAACACCATTATAATTGACTTATTTCCCCCAATTATTTTTGTCCTTCCCCGATTATCAGCTGGTGTTTGATCTTTGCCTCTGGAACTTGCCTATAAAAAGAGTGAGTTAAAGATAACTCCCTTGAGTGTGCGCATGTGCATGTGTGCCTTTTAAGTTTTCTTATTGATCCAGGGGGTAGGATGCGGCAGTGTTTACATGTGGAGATCCTTTAGCATGGTTAAAAGAAGTGTTTTGCAGTTATACCAGGTGTATCTTTTAGTACACTATTTCCAAAGCATTTTCTAATTAGGTAAGAATTCAAACAGGAATTGTCAAGTTTCAGAAGCAGTAACAGATGGGAAAACCAACTCACAGAACTTCAGAAGCCAGAGAGCAATGACTTCAGAAGTTATTGCTGCCACATACATTTTCAGCCGGATTAGCTATTTTGTCTCATTTTCAGTCTGTGTGTTTCACACTATGTGAGAGACTCTCCGTTCTGAGGAAATTCAGAGCAGTGGGAAACTCTCAGTCAGAGCCTTGCCTGACCCAGGCCTCCTTGTTTGCTCTCCTCCTATTTTATTAATGCAGCTGTGAGTACATTTCCAGCACTCTTCACCTGCCACAGTGACGAGGGTTCATGTGCCAGGTAGGGTAATCAATCTGGAGGGCTTTTAGCAGCGCATCCTGCCACTATTTGACAGCATGTCTCCGTCAAGGAGACTGTCTTCCTTAGATCGATAAATCAATCAGTTCTTTTTACATCTTATGAAGCCCTCCCCACACCCTGTGTCACTCACGCTGCCCCACACACAAATAGAGAATCAGGGCTGAGGTCGGCGCAAACCTTCCTCATTCACATTCTATACCATAATCACCTATCCTTCCCCGAAATCAATTTCTGGCACAGTGGTAATGGAACAAAGTCCAGTTCTTCATTCCTTTGAACTGTTGAGTAAATCTGTCTAAAGTGTTGGATGTTGTAGTGTGTTTAAAACTAAATAAATCACATCTGTAATTCAAAGGAGACTAGTTGCAAGGTTTATGATTAGAACTCTTTAACGGAGTCAGCGATGGTTTCACTAACACACAGTAGATTCCCCGATTCTACTCAAAGGAATCCTAGACTTTCAGAGGCTATCAAAGTTGGGAAGGGGCTCAGAGACCACCCTAAACCAGGGATCTAAACCAGGTGTCTGCTGCTAGGCACTGAGAAGTTTCCAGCTACCTTGCTGGCATTGTGTTGGATGAGGGATGGTAGTGGATCCTCTGTCACCCAGAGAAAGCCACTTGCATTTGTGTCATATGTTGGGTTTGGATCAGAGATATCCCTTACATAATGGCTTCTACTGCTTTGGGGGAAAAACGAAAACCAATAATCTACATCATTTCTGGTGTCCTCATATTACAAATGTAGAATCTGAAACTCATCTATGTTGTGTAGCTGAGTCAAGGTCACACAACTGATAAATGGAAGAGCTAGAAGAGACCCCCACCTCGACATCTACCCATACTAAAACCCTTCTAGAAAGTCACCTTGGCTGTTTGGAGTTTTCCTAAGCAGAAATGTTTTCCCTTTCAGAGCATACCAAGGGACATTGAACGCAGCAGTGCTCAAGAGTCTCAGGTACAGGGTAGGGTATGTCAGAGGAGGAAACTGGCTCTTGTTTGTTGTTACTCTATGCCCAATCACTCCATTTCTTTGTTAGTGGAAGGACGCTTGACCTAATGGTAAAGGCATGAGTTTTGAAGCTAAACAAATATAGAAATAAAGCCTGCTGCACCCTCTAGCCCCCTACATAGAGTGTTACCAGGCAGAAAATCTTAATGGTTAATAGAATCAGCTCAAGTGTCAGAATGTTGAAACACAAATCTGACCCCACCCTTATCACGATGTAACCTTGGGCAAGTGACTTGAGCTCTGTGGATCTGTTTCTCCATCTGCCAGGAGGTGAGGACTGAAAGAGCTCCTGTGCATAAAGATAGTAGAGAGCCATCCTGGTGGGTGGCAGGCTCCCACCCCCTCATCCCTGTCACCTGTGAGGGCCACTGTTTCCCAACACCTCCAATGTGGTGTCACGATGCCAGTTTAGAGCTGAAGCTTTAATATCAGCACCACTTTTCTTAAACCCCAAATCTCCAAGTTTCAAATAAGAAAATGAAGAAAAACATGTAGACCCCCCCCCCCATCTTCTTTCCAATAATTTGCAATTCATGTTGCCCTTTCTCATAGAGAAACATACAGCTTTCAAGGAAAGTAGCAAGAAATAGCCAGTGAAGGGAAGGACTACAGGTAGGTTGTGATTAGGCTACCAGTGCACAGTTCTGTGCTGGTTGCTGTTCTTTTTAATAGTGTGAGTCTCTCAAAGAGCTGAGGGCAACTCAGCATTATAGGAACCCAGAACTCATCACACCCCATTCCCTTTAAAAAAGTGATTGAAGTATTACATGAAAAGTAGCATTGGTTTAAAATTTTATTTGAAACTAATTTGCTTTGGACTGTTTCCTTATACCTTTTGTAATAGGTCATGGTATGTCATGAAGATAACAGAAAAAGAGGGAGACAGACCATATAACTAGGCCTAAGAATCTGTCCTAGATTAAGGGATAATTTGTAGATTGCACATTTAAAGGGAAAAGGGAGAAGATAACATCTTATTCCTTATATCTACAGGAGAAAGGAGTAATACCTGAACTGAAATCCAAGAGCAAGGCCCGGATGATTTGGGTGATAACTTGGGGAAGATAAGGACTTTCCTACACAGGATACTATCCAACTTTAAGACCAGAAGGGATTTGGGAGGTCACCTGATTCCTTCCCTCGCTCCCTGCCCACCCTTCCTAGAGAGGAGACACCCATGCTACTTACGTATTAGAGGCAGAGTTGGAACAAACCCTGATTCCCCTGATTCTCGCCAAGGGCTCTTTTCAGTTTACTGTATTATCTCTCCAAGGAGACGTTTGTCCACATATCCATTAGGGTTATCCAAAACCACATTATGGTGACAGCCTGCTGAAATGAGCATCTAAACTGATAATGATAGTTCATTTCATATGGGCCATAAAGTAGCAGTAACTGTCTTAAGCTTCTTGCTTGAAATGAGACCTATAATCTCAAGATAAATAGCTTTGCCTGCTTTTACCAGTCTCCTGAACAAACCCGTCTCTCTTGTTCCTCCACTGAGGAGCAGCATATGCTTAATTTTCAGACTAATGAAATGATTTCAAGGAGCTAAGTATATATGATGTATTTAGCAGATTGTTATTAAGTGCATCCTTACAATCCTGATGTTGTTAGATATCTGCCTGCTTATGTTTCCATTTCCTAATTGCACATCCTCTCTAAAACACACATGGTCAACATGTTTGTCTCAGGTTCCATTGTATTCCCCCTTGAATACTGGAACTGCCAAACAAATTATTTTATCAATCCTCCAAACACTTTTTAAAAAGTAAATGATATGCAAGTGTATGTACCCAATGCTTCTATAGTTACAAGCAGGGAAACCACAGCAATACTTGGAGTCCTTAAGCAGATCTAATATAGGATCTAATGTGAGATACATGTGCATGGAACAATTTTTCTCCAATTATTATTAAATGTAAGCTAACTTTATTTAGTTATAGTTTCTTCAGCAACTTTAATCTTCAGCCTAATTATTCTCTAGATCATTGTTTGGATAATTTTATATTTTTCCTATTCCTATGTAGTCTTGAAAAGTTCTGTTTCTTCAAATACTTTACTTTTCTATATCATGTTAAATGTATTTTTGACCTTTGACATGAGTTTTGTGATAATATTATATATAACATGGTTTTCCTGTGTGTTATAAAAGTAAGTTGTGTTATAAGTACCCAGTTTTAAAGTTCTTGCAGAGGGCCGGGTGTTGTTTTTCACTTGTCTCTATCAAAACCCAGCACATGCGTGGAATGAGTTATTCTTGAAGCCATTCAACATGGAATACTTAAGACTAGTAGAACCTCTGCAATTTTCAATTCTGAGTTCAGTGAACTGTGTGTATGTTCAAGGAAGAAATTTGGAACATGGTTCCTGCCTTCAAAGAATTGACAGTTGAGTGAAAAAGACAAGTATGAGAAAAAAAAATGAAGTTATTTTTAAAATATTACAAGATAATATATTACAGATACATGCTTACATGTGTAATACCTATAGACCCTTCTGAAGAACATGAAGAAGTGTTTGTGAGAGTTGAAATGGGAAAATTTGGTAATGGGCCTTGAGCTGAGAGTTTCTAGATGAGTAGGGTTGGTACAGAGGAGTAGACTATACTGTGGTTCTCAAATATTCCCTGCTGATCTCTGGAGGAAGATTTTCCTTTGCTGGGCTATTAGTATAGGACTTGGATATGTGACTTGCTCTGGTCAGTGAAATGGCTGTCATTTACAAGAGGAAACTTTAAGGATCAGTGCATGCATTGATATGATGTCTTTTCTTTGTGCTACATAACTGGCAGTGGTTCAGATAAGTCTTCTCAGTGGAATAGAACCACAGCCAAACCATAATGGGCTTATAGCAAGAGAAGAAAGCAGCCTTTGTTGCTGTAAGACATTAAGATCACGAGGTCATTGGTTACTGCAGTACAAACTAGTCTATCCTTAATGATGCAGACCGGTTGAAGCAGGCTTTCGAGGTAGAAGGGAAAATGAGAATTAAGCCGCTAGCGTTGTGTTCTCTGAGTGGAATCAGGAGTCCAGTCTAACTTTAGAGAGACTGTTTCTGCAAAAAATAATGATAAATAAAATGTAATTGCTAGAGTGGGACTAGAGATAGACTAACTTTGATCTTGAAATTGAGTTGAAGTTGCTTAAAAACCAAGCGTGTATCTTATTTTTCCCTTTACGTTCTCATTTCCTAAATATGGTAGCTATTTCTTGTTGAATTTATAGACTGAACTAAGTCATCAATTTAGTTCGTAAAGGACCAAGAGAAGAAAAAGAAAGACAAAACCATGATCTCTAATTGTGTCCTAGGGAGAAGAGTGGTAACAGTTTGTAGAAGGGCAATCATGAGTTATAAATGGCAAAATTTTATAAGTGAATATGCTAGAATTCCCATCTGGAAGACAGTTTTTACATCTTATTATGCTACTTTGACCATAGTCTGTAAAATATCTACTGGCAATAAATAAAATACTTCTACTTCTGCAAAGTGATTTATTCTATTATTAATGGGAAAAAATGACAAATGTAAATATAATACAAAGATTTGTTCTCTGTTATAGAATTTAAATATTATCAAGGGTATTAAGAGATAATCCTAATCAAAATATGATGTGTATTTGAATGACGGTGGCCATCTGGCCAATCTGTCAGTCTTCAGTGCCAAGCCTATTGCTTCTCAGCTGTCATCCCTACTTCCGGTGGTTTATGCTCACCTCTGCTAGTTGTAAGCATGGGTAGGAATCACTTGTTCCTCCTGCTTCCAGTCTTTTCAGATCTATAGTCCTTTGAACTTACAGACGTGGTAAAAATCCTGGGTAATATTTGCATAAATCTAACTCTGTCTCCTTTCAATCCATCATTGAACTTAATAAACTCTGAAGGTCTAGTTCTGGCCTGCGTAAGTTCCAAGCACACACAAATATAATTTCCTTTATGTCCATAGCAACATTCCTTATTATGAAAATATTAGACCTAGGGACTTATAATGTTACACTTGAATCAGCCTCTGCTTCATCTGACACTGTGCCGTATTGGCTGTGTCAAAAGTAAATTAATTGAATTCTGAATTCAGTTCAGTAGCCAATAGCTAAGTTACACTGAATTCCATAAGGAGCAAGAGGATATGCCCTTCTAAGCTCGCACACTGCTTCACCACAGAGCCTAATATCAAACAGCGGAGCAGATTTCTTCTTGTGTGCACCTACGTGCTATTTCTGCTCTTGATTCCTTTCTTCCCTGTATCAGTTTTCCTTTCAAAAACAAGAGGAAAGCAAATGCACTGAGTTCCTCAGAGAAGGGTCATTTCTTATGAATACTGCATGCTGTACAGGTACAGGACTCTATGTGTACATTCAAGGATGGGGGTGAGGAATACAGAATAGGGTACAAACTGACGTTAAGCACCAGAAGAGAAATGCAAGCCACTGCTTTCAGCTTGCACCTGGAACATCTGCAAGATGACTGCTGAGTGTCCCAGTAAAAAAGGTCACGTGTCTGAGAGTGAAACCCCTGATACTGATCGGCTGGATGGTCGAGAGAGATGCAGAAATCTTGTCTTGGAATTCTCCCTTTAGACTTGAGATATTGTGTGGTTGTGTGCTTTCTCAGATTTCTGGCAGTCTGCCTTTTAATAGCAGCTATTCAGCTTTCTTTGCTTTTCTTTGTGCTGACCAGCTCCAAGAATGAAATGAGTACACTATTCAAGATATTCAGGGATGTGCATCTGGGACACCAAACAGCCCTCCTGAGGTTGGGATGGTGACCATTAACCATCCTTGGGGTGTGTGCAGGGCTGTGAGGGAGGGCACCTAAGGAGCCCCACCTCCTCCCCTCCTGAACTCATATTCTGTCCCTCTCCTGCCTCTGTTCCAGCAGTAAAATCTTAGGGCCACATGAAGGACTGAGGGGCTGTGATGAGAGAGAGAATTGGGAGAAATGTATTTCAGAGCTGTGCATCCCAGACCTGGTGTTGATCTCTCTGTGTTCTGCAGTCATGGATTTATTTGTTTATATGTATAGCCTCATGTGTAATGTCCAGAAGGAAAGGAAAACAAAAAAAGCATACTCTTTAGTGGCCTTAATCCATTGAAAATAAAGCAGGAGACCTAGAATTAGACAAACCTGTGTTATAGTTTCTACATTACCTCTCAATAGTAACATGACCTAGGGTAAGTCGTCTCTGTTTGATAGCTTAGTTATTTATTACTTAAATAAAGGCTCATTGCAAAGAGTTATCAGCATGTTGTGCAGGTCATACATGTTGCGTGGGTACAGTTCATAAAGGTGGGACTTTGTACATATATGGGGAGAGTGTGTTGTAAACTGTCTTTTAGCACTAAATGGGAACCTTAGCACACTGTTGGTTGAAATGTAAATTGATACAGCCACTATGGAAAACAGTATGAAGTTTTCTCAGAAAACTAAAAACAGAACTACCATGTGATCAAACAATCCCACTCCTGGGTATATATCTAAAGAAAATGAAAAGACTATTTTGAAAAGATACGTGCCCTTAATGTTCATAGCAGTACGTGCCCATCAACAGATGAATGGATAAAGAAGATGTGATACACACACACACACACACACAGGAATATTACTTAGCCATAAAAAAATAATGAAATTTTGCCATTTGCAACAATATGGATGAACCTGGAAGTTATTATGCTTAGTGAAATAAGTCGGAGAGAGAAAGACGATATTCCATGTTATCACTTATATGTAGAATTTAAAAACTAAAACAAATGAATATAACAGAAAAAAGAAAAAAGGGAAAAATAGAAGAAAAATGCAGGCAGCTGCACCAGGAACATAGCAGACTGATGGGATATTCACGTGAAACGATTTGAAAGTGACTCTTTGCTGTTGGACACGTGGTAGCTACTCAAAAATACTATTTTTTTCTTTCTTTTTCTTTGCTTTTTTTTTTTTCTAATCTCCCCCTACAACCTTTTTACTTCCTAAAAGCCACTTTGTTTAATCAACATTTTCCTTTCATTCACCCTAAGGAAAATATAGGACAGTTCACAGTATGATATTTTTAACCAAGCAGTATTTCCTTTTTATAGTAAAAAGCTTCCTCCTTTAAAGAGACTAGTGATGACTTTCACTTTAATTTTATCTATCACCAAGTATGATCTTGAAAACCCAACATGAAGCTAAGAACATGCTGGTAAACATGTAAAAGAAAGGATTTTATTAAGATTATGACAAGTGAGTAGGTGGAGGAAGGGGAGATGATGATAATAAAACTTAGTAGATAACTCAGTTTTTCAAAACTCTTTCTCCTCTAGGAAGGGGAAACGACAGTATTTAATATTAGTATTTTAAAAATTATCTAGTGAGCATTTCATAAAGTTTCTGCATGGTTGAGAGGCAGTATGATATAGACAAGTAGCTTTCAAGTGTGGTCTCCAGGCTGGCAGCATCTGCATCACCTGGGAACTTGCAAATTCTCTGACGTCACCCCAGATCAACTGAATCAGAACCTCTGGGTGTAAGGCCCAGAAATCTGTGTTTTAACAAGCTCTCCATGTTTTTCTGATGCAACCTAAAATTTGATCATCTCTGATATAGAAAAATACGGGTTTGCCCCAACTTGTCTTAGTTGAGTCATTTCAAGGGTCTCTTTCCCCACTGGAAAAATAAGAAGTTTGGACTAGATATTCAGGCCATTGTCATGTCAGTACTCTGTGATTCTCTGTAGTATGTGGATGATTTATGGGCAGTAAAGAGATTCCTCTGGGCTCTGGAATGGTTCTTTGAATCTGAAGATCCACTCCTAGAAAACGTCTGGAATCTGAAAAGTCATTATAGATGACTATAATCTATAGATGTTAATAACACCTATGTAGATTCAAGTCCTTCCCACTAACTGTATGCCTGACCCCAAAAGATGGCTTCCAAATAAAAACCAGTTCAATTACAAATGAATTAGGAACTTCCTCTTTGCTTACAAGCAAGGGCGACATGCATGCTTGCTTTTATCTACCAGGAGTGCTAAAGAAAGATCATACAGGGACTTGATCCAAACTCATCACTGTGTGTCAAAAGTCTTTTTCAGTTCCTCCAGGGAAGCTCTTTCAATGACCTCTGGAGAACTGATAACAGAAATACAACTCTACACTTCCTGGGGTTTATGGAAAGTTTGTATCGCTGTGACTCAGGAGCTTTGGTTCCTGCATTTTGCCCTCTTCTCAGGAGAAATAATATTTTTTGTGAGTAGGTTGGGTTGGAAGGAGGAGTGATGTAGTTATAATAACAGTTAAGTTTAGAGGAGAAAGAAGAGAAGGGGAAGAAAGGCAGAGGAGAACAGCCAGAAAACTGGATGGTTAAAGGTGGGTGGAACCACAGGATAGGACCTAACTTGAGAATAAGAAGAGTCAAGGAGAGGGGTGTCAGGGGCTCACAGCCTTGCCCTCATCTGAGTTCCCATGTCAGCAGGGCACTGGTCACTGAGCTCACTTTCATGTTTGCAGAGCATAACTGTTCAGCTTAAATGAAATGCTTGCCTTCTCTTATTTGCTTTTGTTTCCTTTATTTGAAAGACCTCTGGCTTAAATAAAGAAATTTGGTGTAAAAGCAGAGCCATATTCTTTTTTTTAAATTAATTTTTATTAGAGTATAGTTGATTTACAATGTTGTATTAGTTTCAGGTGTACAGCAAAGTGAATCAATTATATATATACATATATCCACTCTTGTTTTAGAGTCTTTTCCCATGTAGGTCATTATGGAGTGTTGACTAGAGTTCCCTGTGCTATACAGTAGGTTCTTATTCATCATCTATTTTGTATATAGTAGTGTGTATATGTCAATCCCAATCTCCCAATTTATCCCTCCTCCCTTTTCCCGCTTGGTCACCATAAGTTTGTTTTCTACATCTGTGACTCTATTTCTGTTTCGTAAATAGGTTCATTTGTACCATTTTTTTAGATTCCACATATAAGTGATATCGTATGATATTTGTTTCTGTGTCTGATGACTTCACTCAGTATGACGATCTCTAAGTCCATCCATGTCGCTGCAAATGGCGTTATTTTGTTCTTTTTTATGGCTGAGTAATAGTCCATTGTATATATGTACCACATCTTCTTCATCCATTCCTCCATCAATGGACATTTAGGTTGCTTCCATGTCCTGGCTGTTGTAAATAGTGCTGCAATGAACATTGGGGTACAAGTATCTTTTCGAATTATGGTTTTCTCCAGATATATGCCCAGGAGTGGGGTTGCTGGATCATAAACTTAGAAAGAATATGGTAATATGTCTGCCTTGGGTTTGATCCTCTCATCAAGTTGATGATGATGTTGAGGAGGAGGAGGGGGAGGAGGGTGATGAGGGTGATGATGATGTATCAATATATGGTGGTGATCAAGATGTTAATAGCTCCTATTTGGGGCTGCAACTATGTGCCAGGCCTTGTGCCAACAGTCCTGTGAAGTGGGTAATATTTACTTTCATCCTTAGATACATAAACTAAGGGCCAAGGAAGTGAAGGCACTGGCCAGTGCCACACAATGCTAGTGTTTGGCCAGAAAGTGCCACAGCCAGGTTTCAAAGCCCAGTGTGGCTCCATGGCTGGAGATTTGGCTGCTATAGCAGGCTGCTTCCCTTAAAGTAAAGGTACTTCCTGGATTAAAGTGCCATAGTTTACACTCACTTGTGTTGTTTTGGTTACAGTAGAACATGGGAATAAAAGGAGACATAACAAGCACATGGGTTGCAGCTGAATGAATTGAACAGAAGTGCAGTAGTGCCATTAAGTAACATTTTTAGAAACTTTATTTCAATGAAAGAGCTCCTTAATTGAGGAGAATTCAAATCAGCACAGTCATTGCTGATACAGTGGTTTAACTATATTAGTCTTTTACATGTAATTATTGTTTTTAGGGCCTTTGCCTATCTTTTGCTAAACAGATATTATTCAAGGCATCTGATCTCACATGAAGGATGTTTATATCCTCTACCATCGTGGCTTTCCCCCTGCAATTCATCCTACCCACCATGGGGCTAAAGTAATCACTCCTGAACATACAGTTTAACTAACTCAATTTTGCAAATGCTGAGCATTTATTGTGTACAGGAGACTGGGTGTACTTCTGTGACTTCTTAGTCTGCCTATGTTCAGAGATGGCATGAATTTCCTCTGGTGTAAAAAGTAAACTCCTCTGCTTGGCTATCAAAACTGCCCCCCTCCCCACTTACTTTCCATCGAATCTGATTTTCTACAATCCCTGGTGTGTATCCTTCATTCTAGTGACACAGGATTTTTTCTCTGCATATTTAAGATGACATGTGTCTATAGTTCTATGCTCTTTTTGCCTAAAAATCATCACCACATTCCAAAGTGGGGGCATGCTTCTCTCCTGTAATTCTGCTTGGAATTTTAGATATGGTTCCTGTCCCACTTCTTCCATGATTTTTGGAGACCATTATCTTGTCTAAATTCACATCACACTATTTATACTAACTACTATCCTTTGTTATTACTTCATGATTTTAGGGTCAGTGTTATTTCCAAAGTGAGCTGTTAAGCTGTTTGAAGAGAGTCTCTATATTTCTTATAATGGAGCTTCCCAATCTTTAATGTGTGTATAAACCACCTTAAAAAATGTAGATTCTCATTCAATAGGTCTGGGTTGGAGCCTGAAATTACACATTCTAAAGAGCTCCCAGGTGATACTAGGGCTGCTTGCCCACAAACCACACTTTGACTCTCAGGACACTACTTTTTGTATCCTTGACACAGCAAACACAAACTGCTTTGAGAATAATAGGTGCTCAATAAATGTTTATCGATTAAGCACAAGTGAGGGGTTTCATCTAAAAAAATCAAATTATCAGTACATGAAAACTAGTATTTTGAGCTCCTATTATGGTAATTAATTATACAGAGCTCCATGAAGTTTGCTTCTTAGAGTAAATTTGTTCCCATTTGTCAAAAAATGGCAAAGTGACACTGAGTTGAAACATAGTAAATCAATCTTGTGTTTCCTCTTCCCTCCTACAGATAGCAAGAAGACACTTAAAGGCTCACCTTTGGGAAAAGGTTGTGACAAACTCTAAGCCACTCACCATATTGAAATCAACCAAATGAGGATGGATGAGGGAAGTCTTACCTTCTTCCTCCTGCTCCTTAGCATATCCTTTGGTGTCACTGCTTTTCTGCTGGTCATTTCCTGCTGCTTGCCGTGTGCTCCCTGGCACTGTTTTCAGCCCTCAGTAGTCATTCTACAAAAGGATAAGACATTTCCTCTCTCATCTTTCCACTTGCAGTTTCTATGAAACATTGTTTCCAAAGATCACAGCAACAGTACAGTGTTTGATGTAGAACTTGAACCCACTATGTGTATAGGGGGCTAATAGCTAGGGAACAACAAGTCTTTTTTCCTTTTCACCCCCTCAAAGCAAAAAAGAATGCTTCAGATCAGTGCTATTCTTTCATGATTTCTGCTGTATTCACTTGCTTTACTGTAAGGTTAAAATTTTCTTTAAAGACTGTCTTTTACTTAATGTATTTTTAGTAAACATTTTATTACCACCATGAATAGAAAAACCAGTATGATGTGCCATAAATAAAAGGAAAACGTTAAAAATAATAATTCAATGAAAACAAATGTTACTGAATTTTAGCTAGATACAATTCCCCCTCAGAAGACTCAGAGCGTAAGGGCTGATTTATTTGTTAAAATGGGAGATTGGCAAGTGGCAGTGGTATTAAATACATAAGGTACCAAAAGAGACTTTCTCCTTGACTTGATCAAAGAATTGAGAGAGAATATGGTACCCATTATAAGATACAATGATATGCAAGGCTGTGATGCTATACCATCTCCAGTTATCTCTTTTACACATATCACATGTGTAGGAAACATACTTCTAGATCACAAGGGTTGAGTCATCTGTGGGGAATGTTGACTTCACAAGAATAGAAAAAGTGTTCTTGCTTAAGCTTGACATTGACCATTTAAATCCAGAATATGCTTTAAGCCATTGTCCATCTTGCAGACAAGCACAGGAAATGGTCTGGATGTGTTTTCTTTTTTTTTCTTTTCTTTTTTTTTTTCTTTTCTTTTCTTTTTTTTTTTTTTTTGCCTCAGAATTATAAGCATCATGATGAAAATTTTAATATAAAGTAGAATTAACAGTGAATATACTTATTCGGAATGTCTGATCTAGAAAAAAGCTCTTCTGGTCAACTCAGGTTAAGCCAGGCTGGTAGCTTACCTGGCCCAATAAGGCAATAGGTTCAACTACACTCTATAATTTGATGCAAAACATGCATTAAAAGTAACACAGTCTAAGTACTACTGTAACATAGAAAGGTGACCCACTTCAGTTGCTTTGGGGAATACAATTCAGTCGAAGTGAATAAAGGAGAAAGAATGGAAAACTAGTGCTGTAACAAGTTTTGTTTTGAAATCAGAGTGATAAACTAATACTTTCCACAGGGAAAGGAAATCAGAGGAAAGGGAATGAATGGGATTCCAGGCTTCCTTTCCTCATCTTCTTGAGGGTGATTTCTATATTCCATCATTGCCCACTGGAGATAGTTAGGTTTAGATGTACGTGTAGTTATAGATGTGGATTTAGATAAATAGATATAAATATATGGATATATATCTATAGATATAGGTATTCAGTGTCCCACTTCTGCTTCTCTAGCTCCTATCTGTGTCCTTGACTTGATGAATGATTAAAACACTCAGGATTCTGTTTCTGTTTGTCTTGACCAACTACTTATGTATGACTTATTTAATGAGTCCTGCTTGTTTCCTTTTCCTTTTCTTCTCTTTCTTCTTCCCCCCCCCCCCCCCCTTGTAGGCATAGTCAGACAGGTTTCAAAGTACTAATGATGATTAGTTCATTTAAGCCAGCACAGACCAACAATGAGTTTGAAATGTTAATCAGATGAAGGGCTTATTGCTAAACAGCCCACAGAATAGCAAATGAACCAGGAAAGGAAAGCAAGGAGAAAAAGAGGCTGAGTGGAGATTTGACACAAGCATTTTCAGCTGCTGGGCCTCTTTGATGCGTGAGTGGGACAGATGCACTGCTCTTCTCCTGAGAGAACCCTCTTTGTATACAATAGTGTGCTGATTAATATCACTTCACTCTTCCCTTGAGAGGAGCAAGGCTGGCTCTTAGTCATTCTCTCATTGGGCATCATTGGGCCCTCTTCTCTTTCCTGCTGGTAGGAAACTGTCATTCAGTTTCTCTCCTCTTTATCTAAAAGCTCAGGCTCATGGAAAACCCATTTTCCTTCTGTCATCACAGCTCCAAGTATATGTCTTAAGGCGAGGTCATTTACATCCTTATATGTAAAGGATACAGTAGATTAAACCACAGATGCCAAGTATATGCATGAGGATACTACTTTAGAGACAGTGGAGAAACTGGTCAGGTCAAGACACCCCCCTCCCCATATTGGTGCTATGCTCTAGGGCAGAGCTGTCCAGTAGAACTTTCAGCAATGATGGAAATGTTCTGTGTTTGTGCTGTCCAATGTGGTAGCCCCTATCCCCATGTTAGTGAACACTTGAAATGTGGCTAGTGCTACAGAAGAAATGAATTTTAATATAATTTAATTTTAATTAATTTAAATGTAAATCACTACATACATGTGACATTGGCTGCCATGTTGGAGAGTGTACCTCTAAGAGGGTCTAGAGCCTTGCCCATGAAGTGTGGCCTGGGCACCAGCAGCATTAACACCACCTGGGAACTGGTTAGTAATGCAGAATCTCAGGCTCCACCCCAGACTTTCTGTATCAAATTCTGTACTTAAGGATATTCCTCTCAGGTGACTTGTGAGCATATTAGATTTTGAGAAGCCTCACTCCAGAACATGTGTTGAACCCTGGATATACTAAATCTGACAGTTTTCATCAGATGACACAATAATGATTCTTAATTGTCTGGTTATTTGCCTCCTTAAAAAAACAGTTTCCCTAAAATATGATGGAGTCATTCTTTGTTTCTGGGAAACCCTTAGGTGGTAATTGGGGTCTGATGTCTGAGGAAGCAACAGTGTTGGCCTTTCAAAGAAAATGGAAATCTGTTAAGGAAAATATTAGAGATTTTTTAGGTTCCCCAAACTACAATGTCGGCCAACTAGCATTTGTACAGTCCTTTACATTTACAAAGCACTTTTATGTGTGTTATGTTAGATGGGTACTTTATCCCCATTTGAAGTGTGAGGAAATGGTCTTGGAGGGTTTATCCCTTGAGCATAGTTACTGAGCATAGTTATACAACCAGTGAGTGACATATTTATGGTACAATTCCAGACTTTCTGCTTCTTGGGTCTTTCTACTCTATAGCAAAATAACAGGAGACCACATCTCTCTGAGAATCTCATGGTGATAGAATTTTGGAACTAGTTGGATGAGACAACTTTAAGCCTGTGTCTAAGCCGTAAAAAGAAAACAAGACTATAGGCTCTTCTTTCTTCCTTCTCTCAACATAAAATGTCTTCCATGTTATAGCTGCTATAGACATTTAGGTTTTATATCTCATTTACATATAATCAATTACATGTCACTTTTCTTCCTCTTATGAAGACAAGGGTGATATATTGTGATTTTTTAAAAACAAAATATTGAAAGCTATTTCAGAAGTCAATTGCATTTCATTCAACAGGTATTTCACATAGTTTCCAAATGAGAAAAACTCAGAAGGCTATAATTCTAGTTTACCAAGTTATTAAAGTTATTATTAAATGCATTGTTGGTGCATTCAATTTCAGGAAGATGAGAGCTGGGCAACTTTCTTAAGTCTGAAAGAGGAAATTTATGGATCTATAAATAAAAGAAGGACCTATGCCAAAATTAATAAACTTACAGAATTTGTTACCTCAGGAGTTTGTATAGGCGGGTGTGATAGTAACAATTAAACATGTTTGTATACATTTGTTGATGATAAATCAGGATTGTACTATGAGATAAGTATGGCAATATTTGGATACATGCCTCATATTTAAATGCTGATGTGACAGGGCAAGAATTTTTTCCTCATAAATCATCCTGAATTACCTGTGTCAATTTAATTACTCGGCTAAATATATCATGAATCTGACTTTGTGGTACTTCTTATAGTCCCAGTAAAGGTTCTAATGCAAATTAAATATTTTATTATTTTAATATATGCCAGAGAATTATATTTACTAAGCTTGCAGAACAGTTTCTGATTTTGATTCCTACTGTCAAAACAGAGTCGTCAATATTTTTTCATATCCTTCAAGTCTCACATCAGATTGAGATAGGCATGTGGAAATTGATCAGAATTATTTCAATATTATTTGTGGTTCTTCCTAAATCTCTTACCAACCTTGCTTTATCTCCATACAACCCTTTGGTTAACGTATCGCTCTGACATTCATAGGGGTTCCCTCACTCCAGTGCAAAGAAGTTATCACCCACCAACACAGAAGGATTTCAACAAAACAGAATGAGACCTTAATGACAGGTTTAATGAGGAGAAAGCCCAATCTTCATTTCTTGCTGATTTCCCAGCTGTAGGATGATGTCTGATGATTTCCAATACACTGATGCTTTACTTTCCATCTACTGCTGTCACCACCACCACCACTTTTGTTGGGCAGCTCTCTGCTTGTTGCCCTGTTCCTCTGTGACATACTGGCTCTGAGAAAATGAAAATGTCAAACTCAGGTATCCTCTCTGCTTCTGCTAGAGAGAAATATCTTAAGAGGGATACGGCACTAGCTTTGCTGAATAATTGGGGTTAAAAAGAAAATCTATTTCTGATTTTCTAAAACAACACAATGTATATATTATTCATTTCTCTTAAAGTGTTGGAGATTACATTCTGCTTTTTTTATTATATCCCCCTGTTTTCATCTACAAATTTTGGAAAGGTGCCCAGGGGGTGAAAATTAGAATTCCCTCTTTCTTTCCCTAGAATATAAAATTTTCAGCCAAGCACTTATTGTTTAAGGTTTGATATTGGATAAAAAGAAGCAGTATAGTTGTGCAGCCTGGTCATCTACTTAACCTCTCTGTGCCTCAGTTTCTTCATCTGTGAAATGGAGATAACAATATTTACCTCATCAGGTTGTTGGTAGAAATAAATGAGATTATTAAATGAAAGTAATTAAGGCACAGTTTGTATCATATAGCAAGTTGACAGTAAATTTTATTTATCATTTTTAAGAGTACTTACAAGTATTCTCTAATGATCAAGAGTTTATTCAATTTTTAAGAACATGCATTTTATGGCTAAGTTTTCTTCTGCCATGTTTTGTTAAAAAAAATAAATAATAATCCCTAAGTGACTGGAAAGAAACTCATAACTCAGCACATTCAGCTGGCATATCATAAGACCTTGAAAACCTTAGGGAAACCGTTTCTCAACTAGTTAAAAAGCAGAAACAGGAGCTGCTATTTCAGGCTATACATGGAAGATACATTGACCTTCAAGCCAACAAATGACATTTTTCTGAGACAGTCATTTTACACTAGCTATCTTATATTTGTAAATATCCAAATAGATTGAGGTGAAATAAAATCTAATCTTGATGAGTGTTAGTATTTCAAGACATAAAAGCCTTAAATGGATGCTTTGGAAAGCTAATATATTCTGTTATTCTTTGGCTTAATAGGGTGATAAATATTGAATTGCCATGACTTGTTTTATATTTAATATACTGGGTTTTCAAATGCATATATGAACTATTATTATTCTTGATATTCTAAATACTTGAGGTCCAAGCCTGAAGTCTTATTTATCTTTGTAACCAAGACTTACCAAACACATACACATGTACACGGACACACATACACCACAATATAGTGCTGCATATTATACATATTAGATGCTGAATATTTACTGAATTTCGGGATAATCTTTTGCATTTGTGAATGTGTTTATTACTTAATCACCCTCTTCCTATCCTTATTGTTCATTTAGTAAACATTTACTCAGCACCTACCACATGCAATACAGATGGTTAAGCCTTTTTTCTTGTTCTTTTCTTCTTCTTCTTCTTAATGAAATATTACTAGAATAGACCATACTTCTACTTCTGCCTTTAGTCTTTACCCTTTTTGTAATCTGTCACGTTCTACCTCTCTGACTTAGCCACCGCCATCTAGCCATGTAGCTCATAGTGCTGGTAAGAATGAAATCTGCCTGCTTTTTGACTTTTTATATTCTCTCTTTTTCTCACTCCCAGCACTGTTTCCTGCTCAGCAAGAGTTCTAGAACTAGCTCCCACTGTCTTCCTCTGTTAGGGTCACATCTTGCAGTGAGGCCTTTCCTGGATCAATAATGTACCTCCTGAGGGCCCAGGTACACTCTACTCCTGCTTTTTTTTTTTTTTTTTTTACAGAGTCTAATGCATCATAGGCACCCAACTGTTATTAACAGCAATAATAATGAAACTGCCAAAGTGAAAAAAATTCATCTCTTCACTCTGTGTAGTTCATCTTTTCCACTTTATTTGATCTAATAATCTTAGTAGTTGGTTTCATTTTATTTTCAAAGAAACTTTCTATTCGGTTTTTGGTTCCTAGGTGCTGTGTAGTAGTGTTTGGATTCACAAAACTGACAAGAAAGTACAAGTACAACCGGTTGTTATTTGATTTAAAGATATAAAAATACAAGAAATTTTATTCTTAATATGTATAAAAATATTTTTTAATTATTGGACTCTTTATGAACTAGGTACTTTTAGGAAAGTAAATTATTTCATTTAGCCCTAATTACAACTCCATACGCTAGATATTATTAATCCTAATTTACAAATGAGAAAACCAAAGCTCATGGAAGGGAATCGATGTAGAGCTGGCATCCTAACCAAGATCTCCTGGTTTCAAAGCTTGCCCCAGTGGTCCTCAAAGTTTAGTCCCTGAGTCTCCCAAAGTATTTTAAAATATTCTAACTCCCAAATCCTACCTACAGGAGATTCTTATTCAATAAGCTTAGTGTACAATCTCAGGACTTCACTTTGAGAAACTCAACTCTCCCTTTTAGATTTTGAGTTTGACGTTAAAACCAAAGAATTTTACTGTAAAACTATTTGAGAATGTTCAGCCCCTAACCTGATGAGCCCTATAACATATTAGGTTACATATTAACTCCAAAAATATCATGCTATTGGATAAGAATATGTGTTACTGCCACTTTCTCAGACTAGCAGAGAGAATCATTTTGCATGCAGTCATTTTAGCTCTGCCCTATTTTAAAAGATCATTGTAAAAATATATGCCTGTTTTCTCTACTGACTTATTTTAATATGCACCAATAATAAAGGGTATAGAATAACCCCATGATATAATATGATAATGTCATCTGTGGACTTGGGTAAGTCAAAAGTAGCCGCTATAAGATTAGGGTTATTGCATAAGAGAAGAAGAGAGATGAAAGAACATGGGAGATTGTAAAACCACTCCCAAAGAAGCATTTTACCCTTAGAGAAAGAAGGACCAAAAAAGTAATTACATGGGAGGGCGATGATGAATGAATGAGCCCAGGGACAAGAAAGACAGAAAAGAACATGCTTTAAAGGCTCAATTATTGGAAGTTGAACTAATAAATGAATGAATGAATCATGACAAATTTTAAAATGAAAAGAAATCAAATAAAAAAGAAAATGAAAGAAGACAGAAAGGTTGGGCAACTAAAAAGACAAGAAGCAGGAGTCATGGAGAGGGTGAAGAAAACAGGCGATCATGGAAAAAGGGAATGACCCTGAATGGACAGAAAAACGGAAGCAGAAGAAAAGTCCTGGCAGAAATGCTTCCCTTTGGGTTCACCGCGGAGGTATTTCCATTCTATAGCAGTTCTTTATAACAATGTTTTGCATATGAAAATCTAGTTAGGCTAACAAAGTCCTTAATTAGGGTTTTTATTATCCTTTAATTCCTTGCTTAAAGGAAAGTGATTACAAAGCTCATCTTTATGATTTAGGAAGATAATCTTTCATTTTCGAAGTGTTTCTTTCCTTCCCTCTTCACTAATTTTAAAAGAAGAAAAGAAACAATACCCACAGAATGAGGCAAAACTGGTCAATAGTCATAAACCCATGTATTAGAATTGTCATGAACTACGGAAGTCTTCTGTATTGGAAAGCTATAGAACCTATAGGGGCTCTGCATAAGGTTCTACTAAAATTATCTCTGCAAACCTAGATTCTTTTGCACGCATTCTTAAAATTTTAATGATAGGGATGTCCATGAACCAAGCTCTCATTCTAATGAGAAGAACCTTTGTTCTTGTATACCCACATTAGAGCATCTGCTTTCATTCAATGGAGGATCAATCGCCACCCATCCTTTGGGGCCATAAATCAGAACATATTATCCTATGGCTCCCCTGTCTAGCAGTATTTTCTAGATAAGATCAAATTGAAATAAAGGTCGAAGAGTGGTCTATGAGGAGAAAATAATCCCAAAGCACAATGTTTATTTAATTGGTCTGAAAAAAATTAATGATAGTTTGAGTATTGCCTACTTAAAAGAGGACAGGCAGTTATAATCCGTTGCCTTTGTTTCAATAGACACATGATTACCATCTACTAGATGTCAACTATTCTTCTAAACTTTGTGGGTACAACTATGAGTAAAATTTATTCGTGGAAACAGACATATAACAAAAAAATACCCACACAATGTGCAAATTGAGCAATGGATATATGATAGTTCAAAGGCAGTGGAGTTCAACCTGAAGGTTCAAAGAAGGCTTCTTGGAGAAGATGACATATAAGTAAATAATAATGCACATGATAGTTTTGAGAGGAGCAAGACCGGAGATCAGGAAGGCCAGGTAAAAGACCTTCACAGTGTCCTCAGGAAGAAGAGAGCTGTTTCCTAGCTTGTTTATGAACAAAGAATTAATTGAAATTTGAAAGATAGGTGCCAGAGACTAGAACATCCACTTTAATTTTCTCCTCAGGTTTCTGACAGTGCTGTCTAGGGTAAGTGATGACCTAGACAATGGAATTAATAAAAGTGATGCTCAAGGTCTAACCACTTACAGTACTTTGCAAAAGAAAGATAAGTTTTACCTTAAAGTAATAGACATTAGATTTGATGTCAAAATGAGATGAATTTACAAGTCAAAATGTGCCTGTCCCTTGAGTTTATGAGGCATTGTCAGTGCACATTATTACTTTTAAGTTACACTTAGACAGTTTTGATTTCTCCTCAGTAATGATCAGTTCTCTCTCAACTTAATCAAACCCTTGAATTTCTTCCCAGGCCTAAATTACAATTTACTCTTATCTTTTTGTAAAAGCCGGGAGCCCCTGGACAATGCCAGTGACAGTGGGACATCTAAGCTGGTTCAGGTTGTGCTTGGAAAATCCCCCCCAGCTGCTCTGCCTGATGCTGGGTTAATTGCCTTCATTAGCTTTCTTACAATAGCCTTCTTAATCAGTCCTTGTGAGGAGATCTGAAACTTGCATCCTGGTTCCTGTCTCACTATATCCTGACCTTTAAAATATATCCATTCAGTCTTTTTGCGCAATGGCTCTTGAAGTCTAAAATGAAAGATATAAAAAGTAAGGGGGGAAAAATCTCACTATTTTTTTCCTGTATTCCTCCCCAAACTGTAGCCCTTAACTTCTAATCAAGACAGGTTATTCTGACTTCCTAAATTACTAACAGCTAGAGCTTACTTTCTCTTTCTTCTCTGGTCGCTCCCTTAGCCTTCTTTTCTAATGAGTGCTTAATTAACATTGATACACATCCTTTCTGATGAAGCTTGCAGTTTTCACAATTTGCAGCCTGCTGCAATCTTCCTCATAAAGAGGCTTAACTTTTAGTTATAAAACTTTAAAACTTGTAAACTTTGGTGAAAGCATAAAGACAATGTTATATTTTAGTTTCTGTTGCAGAATTTCATGCAGACCAAAATCTTGATGGTATCAGGCAAGACCATCTCTCTCATTCCCCTACAATCTGTGACATTAAATCGTCATTCATGAAGTGATTAAACTGATTCAAAAGACTTGATTTTCATAAACCTGTCATACTTGCTATTAACCAATAAAGATTTTTGTTCTATGAGATGTGTGTTAATTGATATTTTTTAAATTTTCTTTAAATTTTCCTTACACTGCTTCAACAATATTTAAGTAACCATGTATAAATAATATTAATGTGTGTGTTTTGAGTATGTATGTATTTGTGTGCACAGTATTCTGAATTTATTTTAGGTTGTACTGAAGTTTTCAACTTCTGTACCATCAAATGAGTTTAAAGAAAAGAAAAATAAAATCTATATGATGCTGTTGCCAGCTAACACAGGGAGAAAGAAAGAGAGGGAGAGAGAAATGAGAGACAGAGATACCAGGAAGCATGCACTATTATTTTATCCATAAATAATTGTACTGGTGTTAATTTCATGTGATGATTTGACTTTATTGAAATATATCACCTTTTATTGCTCATGATGGAACTATTCACCGATAACTTGTTAGAATTAGGTCTTCTTCTCCCTACCCCAAACCCCTGCCCCAGTGAACTTTAAAGAAAAAGTGTAATTTGATATAGAGTGCATTAATGTTCTGAGTGTTCCCTAGGGCAGAGGAGCTGAGGCTGAAACAGAGGTATAAGAAAGATAAGGTATAAGGGTTATTTTTTGTGGGTAAGGTGGTGATGAATAAGTGTAGCGTGCTACGGGAAAAGAGATATGAACTGTTATAAACATAGAATGAAAGATAATGAATAAAAGCAGAAATAAACAAATGGGACCTAATTAAATTTAAAACCTTTTGCACAGCAAAGGAAACTATAAACAAGATGAAAAGACAACCCTCAGAATGGGAGAAAATATTTCCAAACGAATCAACGGACAAAGGATTAATCTCCAAAATATATAAACAGCTCATGCAGCTCAATATTAATAAAACAAACAACCGAATCAAAAAATGGGCAGAAGACCTAAATAGACATTTCTCCAAAGAAGACATACAGATGGCCAAGAGGAACATGAAGAACTGCTCAACATCACTAATTATTAGAGAAATGCAAATCAAAACTACAATGAGGTATCACCTCACACCAGTTAGAATGGGCACCATCAGAAAATCTACAAACAACAAATGCTGGAGAGGGTGTGAGGAAAAGGGAACCCTCTTTCACTGTTGGTGGGAATGTAAATTGATATAGCCACTATGGAGAACAGTATGGAGGTTCCTCAAAAAATGAAAAATAGAATTACCATATGACCCAGCAACCCCACTACTGGGCATATACCCAGAGAAAACCAAAATTCAAAAAGACACATGCACCCCAGTGTTCATTGCAACGCTATTTACAATAGCCAGGTCATGGAAGCAACCTAAATGCCCACTGGCAAACTAATGGATAAAGAAGTTGTGGTACATACATACAATGGAATATTACTCAGCCATAAAAAGGAAGGAAATTGGGTCATTTGTAGAGATGTGTATGGACCTAGAGACTGTGATACGAGTGAAGTAAGTCAGAAAGAGAAAAACAAATATCGTATATTAATGCATATATGGGGAATCTAGAAAAATGCTGCAGATGAACCGGTTTGCAAGGCAGAAATTGAGACACAGATGTAGAGAACAAACGTATGGACACCAAGGGAGGAAAGCATGTGGGGAGAGGGGGTTGGTGGTAGGATGAATTGGGAGATTGGGATTGACATATATACACTAATATGTATAAAATAGATAACTAATAAGAACCTGCTGTACAAAAAATAAAATAAAATTCAAATAAAATAGATAATGAAGAGGGTAAGAATTTAGGTTTTTTTTTTTTTTTTTTTTTAAGAATTTGGGTTTTATGGCTCTGATGTTTCAATATATACTGAGTCCCCAAACAAGTGCTAAATCCTTTGTACAGTTAAAACCTGCAGTCTTTATTCAGAGAGCTGATGAAATTATTTAAATAAAAAGTGATTATTTAAACTTTCAAAATTAAATCAGTAGGCACCATTCACATATTTCCTCCTCAATTTGTTTGACATTCTAAAAGTACAAGTCAGCTTAATCATGGATCCCTGTAAATAAAGGAAGAATCAAAGAAACAAAGGAGTCAAAGTCATTGAGGAAACAGCATCTTCTGATACTTTGCATCATTATTATGGCATGTTATTCATTGTTTATTGTGCATCAGGTTGGACCACTGTGAATGGCAAATTAAATTTCAAAAATTTAAGTGCATGTACTTGGAGCAGAGGGTTTTTAATGTAAAATAGTATTGCTCTCATCCAAAAACATCACTTGTCCCAAAGGAAACAAAAATAAAATCTCTCTAAGAAAAACAATTGTACTACTTAGTGGACTGAAATGAACATGTTATGTTAGCTTGTGTATACCCTAAGCAGTGATTGCACTCCTACCCTCTTTGCATGTCAGAACCTTAACTGCAGTTGTCATTTAGGGTCCCCCTGGTTCAGTCATTGATAATAGATTACAATAATACTTGGTAGGAACCTTCAGTTTAGGGACTTAAAAAGACTGAATGCACCCTATGGATTGAAGTTTCAGTATAGCTTATTATACCATTAATTTAAGAGTAATGGAATACAATAAGCAATATATAATATGAAATGGGTTTCTGATATTCTAATTTCTTGCTCAGTCTGATATAGCTACAGTGCACTGTATCCTTATCTTTTCATCGTGTTGGTTTTGTTCATTTTTTTCCCCCTGTCTCCTAGTGTGTGCCCAGGATGGTTGCTTGTTTTTAGTCAGGATCCTTGTTATTAATTGAAGAGAAACCTAAGCCTTGACTTCAGCAATTACTCAGAGTTCAGATCTCTTTTAAAAAAGAGTCCTTACCTGCTATCGATGAAGAGGGTTACATCCTGCCTCCCATTGCTTAGAGATCAAGAATGATTTCTTTATATTTTTGTGGAACAGATATCCTCTGGCTGTTTTAGAACATTTTCTGTTGTTGTGTGTATGCAGCTGCTACCCGGCATAATTTATTCAGCATTGCTTGTTTTTGAGCTGCCTTGATACTCTTCCCCATGTTTGGCCCATGAGAGAGAGATGGTGTGGGATTTATCCACCCTGCCTATGGGAAGAAGAGTCAATTCCCAATTGAGTACGGACTGAACAGGATTTCTTGCGAGCAGAGACATTGCGTGATATCTGAGGAACAATGTGGAACAGCCGTTTAATCTGTCCCTACAAGGATCTGTTTCCACATCCACAGCTGTGTATGCTACACATGTATCAAAGTTCAAGGAATTTTCCCTGCGAACTCTCCTTCAGAGCCTATTACTCTTACATGAGATGATTTGTTTAGACTTGGTTATCACATTTTTCAGCCCCTGGCTTTTTTCCCTGGCTGTCAGACTGCTTACTCTCAGAGCAGAAACAAGAGCTTAAAGTCCATCATTGTAGTTGGGACCTACCTAGAGTCAGGCTAGCCACCCTGACATACATACTACTGCAGACTGGCTCTTACAATGGCTATGTTTAATTATGCAGAAAACTTCATTTATTTAAATACCTCCTTCTCTGGTGATGTCACGTAAGTGAGTTTCCTGCAATTAGTAATATCTTTTAAATTATGTGGGAGTTTGGCAAGAGCAACCTTTAGTAGATAAACTATACCCATTGTTGAAAATTTACTGTAGCAACCTGATTTGCCCATTCAGAAATACACAAAGAACTCCATGGCTGGTTTTAACAGTCATTGTTTAAGGGAGATCGCACAAGACTAGATGTGGCATTTCAATTATTTAAATATTTTCAATTCAGCAGGTGATAGAAAGCTGGAATGGACATCTGCTTCTCTATTTCCAGGCCTCTGTGTATCTTATTTCTCTGTTCTCTTGAACAGAGTTGCTCCTGTTCAATATAACTATGAAGTCTTAGCCATTCCAGGCATCTGTACTTGTTCTTCTTCTATCAAGGATCCACTCTGCAAAAAATACTTCCTTTGTTTTAAGGACTTTAATTAAATGTAATCTGGGTAGCTGGGGGATTACAGTAGGATCCCCTTTATGGGAACAAAGTCTAGTTATATGGGCTCAAATCTTAAAATAATGAAATTTCCTGTCCTAGGAGGAACAGATAATTCTACACATCAGATAGCTCAATGAATACATCTTTTAAGAAGTATATAAATTACTTTATACCTCATTCAGAGTTGTAGCCTGGTGTTGTCCAGCATTCCCAGCCATTGTTTCCACTGTGACACGTATGACAGATGACATTCCTATGCTCAACACATTCCCATGGGCATACCTGGATCTTGACAGAACACAAAACATTTATAGTGAATTCAGGTGCAGCAATAATTTACAGTCAACACAGTTATTAAAGTGGTGTCAGTATATGTTGCTCCCCTATGGGCCCTTCAGGAAGGCTGGATGTTAAGTATAAATAATTGATTTCACACTAGCTGTGCCTTAACCCCCTTTTTATATCACACAGCAAAGAGCATAACAGTCCAATGAGTAAGGAAGATATAAAGATATACTTTTGAACCATTCTAAATTGTTTGTGTTATTAGTTTTATTTCACAGACTTTGATATTCTATATAAGTAGCAAGTTACTTACAACCACATACATCACAACCTGTGAAGTCAAACTACCATTGATTTGGAACCTTATGTGCTGGGGCTGAGGATTCAGTTCTGGCATTTATTCTGGAAGGTAGCAAACTCTTGGAGCCTCATTGTTGAAGCTGTTAAAATTGAGATCATGACCCTGACCTCACTGCAGATTAAATTAGATACTTTTTACTTATGTATATTTACTTTTATTAAATATGTTAATGATTATACCTCATTCTTTGGTGCTTCATGATGATACACACAGACACAGACACTTCCGTTTGTGTTCTTGGGACCTCTGTAAGATATACATGGTGTTTATTAATCTAATTGATAGATAATGAAACAAACTAAGACTACTGTACTTCACATTAAATAACTTTCCTAAGCTCTGTCTCTTCCCATTCCAATTTGAATATGCCCCAACAGTCCCTACCTCTAGCATGTATGCTCTTATATACTTATATTCTTGAGAAGCTTAAGAGAACTTTTAGATCAGAAGTCATTAATATCTTTGCATGATAAAAAACAATTAAAATGAATTACTATGTGTTAAAAGAAATAATTTATAATAGGGGATTGGATTAGAAAAAAGAAGAAGAGGAGAAAGAAGCAAGCAATAAGAAAAGAGATAGGAATAAATATATATTTCTATATGTAGAGAAAGGCTAATAATTAAGACTCATAGGAATTAATCCTGGGGCCAGTTTTGATATTGTTATAAATGGTCTAGATGAGGGCATTCACAGTGAAATATCTCCTAAAAGCAGACTCTGATAAATTATTGACCTGACTTGCTTTGCTGACAGTTTCATCTTTCTTAAAGTAGAAGATGTTACAGTGGGGAATTGTTACTTTGGGCTTAACTTTAATCTCAAGGGGGAACTGGCTGCAGATGTGGTAGGGAAATCCACACCGAGGCACACCTTTATTTTTTTGTCAAGACAACAAGTCTAGTGGACAAGACGAAGGTATGGGTTGGGTGCTAGTAAGAGAGATACAGCAATTGCTTGTTGAATCCAGAGTATTAACTTCTAAATTAGCATCAACCTGGAAAGACCTCTCAGAGGGCCCAACCTTAACAAGGCATGGCCTTAGTCAAGATTTTTATCAATGTTATTAACTATGTCATAGAAATAACTTATCAGTTGTAGATGATAATGTGACAGGAGGTGAATATAAATAATGCATAAATGAGAGAGTTAAGAGTTAAAACAATCCTGACAGGCTAAACTCTTGGGCCAAAACCAACATGATAAAGATGTATCTCCTGAAGATAAGTTTAAAAAAAAAATCCATAATGCCTAGTGATGTTCTGGATGTTGGTGATGGAATTATAAATTAGTTTGGTCTTCCTGGAGGGAAATGTAGAGATATACAACCAAAGCTGTAAAAGTATTTATGACTTTTAAACCGAGTATTCAACCTGAGAGACTGAGTCTAAGGAAATAATCAGTAAAATGTTTAATGGCAGACAAGCAAAAACAACAAAAACATGAATAGTCAATTGGTCAAACAAATTTTAGCACTACCATATTGAAATACTAAGCAGTCATTAAAATGATATGGTAAACATTGTTTATTGACATGCAAACATGTTAATGATAAGGCAGATAAAAAGACTGCAGATGAAGACTATGTACTTAATTTTTGTATGATGAAGTTTATGTGTATATACACATACAAATATGTGAAAACAAATGTGTGTGGAGGGATATCTAGGAACATGTCGTTGGTTTTTGTAGCCGATAACTTTAGGAATGAGATTTTCTTCTTTATGCTTATCTATGTCTTCTAATTTTTCATAACATACGTATATTGATTGTGTGATAGAAATGTTATCCTAAAAATGTAAGACTGAGGTGACTTCCATTTCAAGTGAACATTTTTCTGGGTTACTTGGAGGATAAAAGTTACCACCAGAGTGATACAGTAGCTAATAAAAAAGAGTATAATTAGATTGCATAAATAACAATAAACTGTTAATGGGGGTTGGTGGGAGACAAGTGTCGTAGAGCTGTAAACCCACATGGTCATGTGGTATTCCATTACAGGAACCACATTTAAATAAGAACTATAACAATATACATAATTCAAAGGAAGGGAACTTTTCATATAAAGAAAAAATTTTAAACTCAAAATGTTTAGCCACAAAATTGATAACTTGGGGTCTGAAGAGGACAAGCCAGGCTAACTCTGCTTAAATTTGAAGGATAACAGAATGAAAGAAAGTTTGATTATCTGTGTAGAGCTTTAAATAAGAGACTTGAACAAATGGGCAGAAGATTCAAAGAAGGAGATATTCAGAAGAATTTCTTAACATCCAAAAAACTGTGTAGCAGGCTATGGTAGAAATAAATGAATTCCCCATCATAGGCCTATCATTTTGGATCCTCTCTGAAGCAAATGATTGAAAACACTGCTCAGAATTATGTTAATCAAAAGGAGAATTTACTGTCTGAGAAATGGCCAGCTTAGTGTAGGCTCAGTCATGCAGAGGCTAGATGCATAGGTCTGAGGATACCCACAGGATCCACTTCCCCTCCTTTCCTGTGGTTTCATTCTGAAAGCTTGATTTCAGATGGCAAGATTGTTAGAGCCCTGTAGAACTCTCATCCTCTGTTTTACATTCAGGGGAAAGAACTTTACCATTAACAGTAGAGTGAAAAGTCCAGACTTGATTCTCCTTAGCCATAGTTGGCCCCTGTTCCCACTCCTGAACCAATTATTGTGGCCAAGGTGGAGGGGTGCAGGAGAGTTGTTTTATAATTTAAGTCATTCAGGGCCCACCATGCCCCCCAACTGAGGATGGAGTCAAGTTCAGGCAAACCACCTGGGCTGAGGATATGCAGGAGTAGTTTCCGAAAGGTAATCCAGGGTAATCGTTCATCAGGAAAGTGGATGAGTAGACAATGTACTGCAAAAATGACAGATGTCTATTAAAACTAGGATGACAAGTGTAACTGGATGATTTCTTAGGTTCTCTCCAGTGCCAAGATTCTATGAGACTGCGATTCAATTTGCAGTTGGCACTAAGATTTGCAGGGAGAGAAATATAAAAGGATCTATGAAGGGAATTGTTGATGAACTACAGGGAGATATCACCAGTCTGCAAGAGAACATGGGAAAGCAATGCTGTGGACAGGCAAATGTATTAAAGGGGGAAAAGACTTAAAATATAGAAACTCCTCCATAGTTATGAGATTTTGAATTTTGAAAAATTGAAATTCTGTCAGTTAACATGTATCTCTCCCCCAAAGCATTCTCTCTTTACTCATGTATTTTGTACAGCCACAATGCAGGACCTGTATGTTTCCCTCCTTATATACCATCTGAGCACACGCATGCATGCGCTCACACACACACACACACTCTCTCTCTCTCACACCCCTGCGTAGCAGTATGCAAAAGAGAAAAAAGCAGCTATCTCTACAAAAGAGAAACACCACCATCCCACACTTATGCAAATTCCTATGCTCTGAAAAATGTGATCAATCACAGATTATTTAGGTTTGACAAATGCCTTTCAAAATTTATATGACCTCTGGAAGGGTTACAACTCATTCACACTCAAGAGTAAATTGTTTTAATCAGCTAATCAGATCACTAGCTCCTTAGGGCTGCCAGCTCAGCAAAATTTCTGCTGCAAATTCTTGCTTTTCCTTTGCAAGTGGGAAGACAGTAGGGAGGACAGGGTTTGGGAGCAGATGGTGATTTGGGATACACCTTGGGCAGCTAATAGACCTCTTAGATGTAGGAGAATAGAGTGATGGACACCCAGAAATAGGGGCTCTAGAAAGACGGTAACGAAGACAATTTTGCCTAGAACCTTCTCAACTCTATAGGGACCAGCTAGAAATAATGAACATCTCTATTTCCCAAGTCACTGCAGCTCCTCCAATATCCCATCATCAAGTCCCTACCCTTTTTCCTCCTAAGATGGTAAGACACAAGGAGGAAGGGAAGAATAAATAAGCTCAACCTAAAACGAGGAAGCGTTTTTATTCATGTGCCTATCTGCTCTTCCTTTCTATTTTCCATACTATTTCAGGTTGCAAACCCTGTGATGTGCCTTTTTTAGGATAACTACATGGCATCCCCCAGGAACACCAAGGGCAATGCCCTGTACAAACCTTAGTTCATCTGTACTGTATGTGATTCTGGTTGATGAACCTTAAAAGAGAGGAAATGGAGCTAGAAGAGGTCTAGAAAAGGGCAGATAGAATGATCAGAGGGATAAAAGAGCTGTATGAGAGCAGATTAAAACGATGACTTTCCTTCATGCTGACCTTGTACGTGAGTATGAATGGCACAGCTAAGGAAAACACAGACTAGATGGCCTGCCCCGACAGTACCATAACCGTGGGAAAGCCTCAGGAGTTGGGGGGTACTCTGTTCATAGCAGGGATACATTTATGCAATCCCTCACCCTTAGGCAATAGTATAAACTAGGTAAATTCAAATAGGTTTTGATAAAGTTGTAGCTGGGAAAACCCATAATGAGTTACCCAAACAAGCCATATGATATTTATGAGTACTTCTTTCATTTTGGATGTGGATACCTTAAAACAGTGGTCTTCAAGGCTGATTGATCATCAGGCTTACCTGGGGGTACTTTCACACTACCTATAGATTCCATAGCCCTGTTTGAGACTTCAAAAATAAAAAATTCTGGGAATAAGATCCCACAATTGATATTTTAAAAACATTTTCCAACTGATTCTGATGTTCATAGGATTTAGGAATACTGGCCTAGAGGCTGACCCCGATACCCTGAAGGCAGCACTGTATGATGGGGAAATAGCACGGCCTATGGAATCAGGCAGACCTGGATTTAAATTCTGACTGCTGTATCTCAGAGTGTGACTCAGTCAAGTTACCTACCCTCTCTGAGCCTGAATCTATTTTATAGGATTGGATATTAAGGATCTGATGCATAGTGGTGCTGAGCAAATGTTAGCCTATGCATTCCCCCCCCTCCCCACAACCTCCCACCAGGTCCTATGGATTGTCAAGCACAGAACCCTGGGCTAGCAGAATTAGGGATTTAAGCTCATGGAGAATTTTCATACAATTTCATACAAGATGTTTGTCTCTGAGAGGGAGAGAAGACAGTTTTATAGAAAGGTGTGAATGAAGACATGCCATCTTTTCCCCTGTGCAGTAGCCCTTCTGCATTTCCAGTTACAGGCAGAAGAAAGAAAGAAGCAGCCTATGTTTCAGAACTGTCAGGTTCCACTACTGGCTTCGTGGTGTTTTCAGGTCATTTGTCTATATTTTGGGTTTGGGGTTCCTGTTGAGGTCTGTACCTTTTAAGATTAATTTATTGATACTTCTGTGAAATTGAAACTAAAGGGAAAAACAAATCAGTGGGGATCTCAAAATGTGTGTGAACACCTATTGGGTCCATGTGCACTGAAACAGCTGGTGAGGAAACAGCAGATTGCCCACCAAAGTACAGTGAAGATCGTGGGAAATGAGCAGAGAGAAGAAAACCAAGGAATGGGAGGAAACAGAGGGGGCTTCCTTCAAGAAGCAGGTGCCAGTGAGGCCAATGCAGGTGTCCCGAGAAAAGAAAAAGAAAGGAGAATGCCAGGCTTTTGCTGAGTGGGCTGGAGAGGAATGTGAGCTTCTCTGAGATGGGGTGTCCCCCCGCCTCCCCCCACAGCACACCAGTTACCTGAAACGAGCTCCAGGATCCCTGGGCCCTGCAGCCAGATTCCAGGAACCAGCTCTGCCTGCTAGGAGTCCAGCACTAACCCCAGGATCTGGCTTCACCTGCCAGCGGGTGGGCAACAGCCCCAGAGTCTTCTGGACCCTGACTCCGCCCACCAGGGAGCCGGCAATAGCCACAGGGTCCCCTAGGGTTCTGCAACCAGCCACCTCGCAATCAGGCTCCGCTAAACAGCAGCCAGCAGCACCTGCACAAGGCAGGGCCTGGCAACCGACCAGGCTAGAGGCCAACCAAGCCTACCAGAACTCCCACATAATCAGCCCATCACAACAGAAGGACCCACGCAGCTCTCTTAGAGGGAACCCCTAAAGCATATAGCTTGGGTGACAAGAGGAGAGTGCAGCGCTGGGATGCACAGGGCGCCTCCTACAGAAGGAAACTTCTCCAAGGTCGAGAAACGTAACTAACCTACCATGAACATGAAAATACAAATGTTTTGGCTTTTAAATAAATCCTCTAAGGTTCTAAGACCACAGGGGAAAAAAAAAAAATTCTGAGATGGGACAGCCGTGTTCTAGTGCCCAGCGGGTCATGGGGCTGCAGCTGGGTCTTGCGGACACACAGGTGTTTTCAAACCCCATTCCCTTGAATGGAAACAGACTTGCAGGGAGAGAGCTGCCTTGGGGCTGAGCAGGAAGGACCGTGGAAGCAGTGAACCTATGGCACTGCATCTTCCCCAGGGCCATGCCAGAGGATGGCATCTGTGGGCTGACCCTCTCTCTTCATCATCTCATTGGAGCCTCTCAGGGGATTCTGTTCAGCAATCTCTATGGGGAACCTGTTTCTGTCTCAGGCCCATAGCTAGTTATTGAGGAAGACTCATGCCTAACAGAACAGAGAACAAGAATGTTCCTGTTCTGTTTTTATTGGGGTCACCACCCAAAGCACAGGTCCGAAGGTGCTGAATACCTGTATTCTAGGTTCCAAGAGCCACCAGCTGGTGTGACTAGAAACCTCCCCAAAGAACTTCCCGAGGAGAGGCTCTCTGAGAACCGAGGTGGAAGCCTGGAGTTAGGAAATCAGCACGTTTGAGAAAGGGTTTCCGATTTGAGTAGTAGGGGATGAGGTGGGAGGAAAGGTCTAGAGGAAAGCAGAGGGGCCCTTAAGTAGTTCATACTTAACTTGGAAGAGAAGTAAGGGGTACGTTGTCTTCTGTCCTCTGTTTGAGAAAAGGAATCTAGGTTAATTCTTCTTAATTATACCAGAGATATATATATGTATTCTTAGTTTAATTTATTAAAGGAAAAGATAAAACCCCTTTATCAGAACCCTAGACTAAATACATACACACACACATAAACATAGATATACGTCACACACATACACATAGATATATATATATATATATATGCACATATGTATGAACATAAAAGTACAACTAGACATGTGTGGGTGTATATATATATATATATAATCTCAAATATCTATAGCAGAGCATGATGTAGTATGATATTGGGATTTTTTTTTCTAAATGGCTTTTTAGTATTCAGTTTGTCTTTTTAATAGCAAATTATTATTTTTGTTTATCTACACAGTTTGAGATAGACCAGAGAAAATGAAGCATATTGTTAAGAGCCTGGATTGTGGAACCAGATTGCCTGGGTGTGGTCTTGCACAAACTATTAATGTTTCTATTCCCCAGTTCTTCATCTGTAAAATTTGGGTATAATAGGATTTACCTCACAGGTTTGTTGTGATAATTAAATGAGTTAATACAAGTAAACCACTTAGAACACTACCTGATATACTGTAGGAGCTATATAAATTTTACAAATAGATGAGGTTTGTTCTTTAACTACTACAGTAAATTCTAACACCTGAATACATTGTATTTTATTTAGCAAGACCCCTACTGATTGACATGTTGACTCTTCTAATTTTACATTATTACAAACAATCCTGCAATAAATGTTTGATCAATTTATAACATGTTTTTGGAACATGTGTTACAATTAGTATGCCAAATGCTACTATTGCAATACATGCTTTTGAAATCATATTGATGCTAAGAATTTAATGTAACTTCTTCCTCATTTACACACTTGAGATCATTTTTCCCATCCCTGAAATGACTGGAGAGCTGTATCCCAAAGATTTCGTGAGGTGATGTCCCTTTTAACTGTCAAGAGCTCCCCATTCTTTACACTGATATTCTTTTGATTTGTTGATAATTAATCAGGAACATCAGTGGTGAAATGTCACATAGATATCATCCCAACTCTTCAATATATAGCTTTAAAGGGAGGATTTTCTCCTTCTCTGCTGGCCCTGTCATTGCCAAGCTTCCCTCTTATTAACCTTGAAGTCACACAGAACAGCCTCTCCTGTGATTTCATCATATCTCCCATCTAAAGAGATGCTATCACACTCCAAAAAAATAAATTAAAAGGACCACATCACCCCCACAGAGGCAGGTCACAGGTTTAATGTCTTTTTTTTTTTTGCCCAATGGGATTTTTTGCCTCACCTGTCACAGACAAGCCTTCACAGACTCCACTATGGGCCTTATATCACATCAGTTTGCATAGAACACTTTCATTTTTAAAATTGTTTATGAAATTCTCTTTCTTCTGATGAGGCCTGTCTTCTTTGAGCTTTATGGAAAGGAGTTATCTGTTATCTTTTAAAATATTTCTTCAACTTCACGGCAGTGATGACTTTATTAATAGAAATGGTAAAACAAATTTTTTTGTAAAATCTTTCCAACATCTCTGCAAACTACACAGAGTGAAAAACATCTTTGTCAGATGTATATGAAAAAATATCCCTACGTGCAGCTTTTCTTGGATTAGCACAGTTGCTAACATACAGGGCTGACCCCAGGCAAGATGCTGAAGGCTGTGGAGTTTGATGTCAGCATCCTGGCCTTTCTCTTCAATGTCCAAAAACCCCTTCACTCCTTTGGCTTACAGATACTCTACTGTTTCTCTAATCCTTTTCAGCCAAATGCCTATGCTCTCTCTACTACTGGAAATGTCAGAGTAATGAGACAGTGGAAGAATTTCCATGAGGGGGCAACAATTAGCAAGAAAGGATTGTTGGGGGAGACACAGGGTCCAGAGCATGATCTTGGCATGGGATTAAGGAGAGTTCACCTGAATTGCTAAAGTGGACCAGTTGTCAGCAGCAGACATTTGAGTAAATGTAGAGTTCTGTGTTATTTCCAAAGCATCAGACACTGGGTTTGCACAAAGCTGCAGGTCAAAGCAGGCTGAGGAACAGCCTTTAGGGTAAGTTTGCAAATGAGAAGCTTCCAAGTTTGGGTTGGATTTGAATACAGACCCACAGTACCAGGATCAAGTAGGTATCAAGTCTGCAAAAGGTAAAACTCTGGAGCACATGAGGGTCAAGGGTCTGGCCTCAGGAGCAGGTAGATTTGTTGTATCATGGCAAGTTGTATGACTAGTTCTTTTTTGTAAAATTGGTTGTGGAAGGGAGTTCCCTTTCACTCAGTTTTATAAAATTCCTGTGTCTGGTAGTGTATATATGTCCATGCCACTCTCTAACTTTGTCCCAGCTTACCCTTCCCCCTTCCTGTATCCTCAAGTCCATTCTCTAGTAGGTCTGTGTCTTTATTCCCGTCTTGCCCCTAGGTTCTTCATGACCTTTTTTTTTTTTTTTTAGATTCCATATATATATGTTAGCATACGGTATTTGTTTTTCTCTTTCTGACTTACTTCACTCTGTATGACAGACTCTAGGTCCATCCACCTCACTACAAATAACTCAATACGTAAAACAGATAACTAGAGGGAAGCAGCCGCATAGCACAGGGAGATCAGCTCGGTGCTTTGTGACCACCTGGAGAGGTGGGATGGGGGGGTGGGAGGGAGGGAGACGCAAGAGGGAAGAGATATGGGGACATATGTATATGTATAACGGATTGACTTTGTTATAAAGCAGAAACTAACACACCACTGTAAAGCAACTATACTCCAATAAAGGTGTTTAAAAAATAAATAAATAAAATAAAATTCCTGTGTCATAGGGGTCCTAAAGAATTGGGGACAGAGTTCTCATCTTTTAACCCTTCCTGGTCACTGCCATTACTGGTGGAGCCCCTTCTGAAATACTTTGTTTTTGACCAGCTCTGGCACTTTCTGTATACTGAATATTGGAGCCCTGGATAGCCCCCCAGAGAAATCCGTCAGTCCTGCTGGACATACAGACATCGCTGCCCTTCTTCCCACTCTGAACCTTCTAACATTACTGGAATGCTGATATATCCCACTACTTTCCACCTCAGTGCCTTCTTTGGGTCGGAGTCAAGCCACCCCATCTGTTACAGCACAGCTCTTTTCTAATCCAAGTAGCCTCTTCCATCCCTCCCACCCTTGGAGGGAGGACTCCTTAGTTATCCCTTTCAGAGTCTAACTTTCCACACCCAAGGTGTGTACCTCGACATCAAATAAAAGCTATCAACACATATCTAAAAGAAATCTCCTTTTGATTATTTTGATTACTCAGAAATATATCAATTAATCTGTCAAGATCTCCCCTTTTATATATATATTTGCCTTTTCAACTTTTTCTGTTTGTGAGATAAGAGGATTCTACTCTTTACCTGTAAAGGTTTGGAATCAGGCAAAGGATGGGGCAATTCCATGGGGTTTTATTTATTTTTTTTTGTCTCTTTTCCATTTAAGATAACATTACACCTACTAGCCTAGCATGGAGAATAAATGTGATTAAGTTATTAGGGTTCCAGGAAAAAAGTCCTAAATGATGGTACATTATAGCACTGGACTTATTTAAGGTTCCTAGAAGTCTAGTCCTATGACTTCTTGAGAGTGGAATGTTTTTATCCCAGCATGCAGAGCCTCTTCTGCTCTATCATGATTTTGTCCAGAAGACCCTTCTGCCTTTTCCTGTCTCAGCTGCGTTTCCATGCTCCCCTCACTTTCCTCATGCTCTCTCCACTTCAAGACAAACCTTCATCTTCTAACTCTCTCTCACCACGTGTAGGTCTTCATCTTGCATTTTCTGGTACATTTTAATTATTTTTTGATAACATTCATGAATTTTTAAACAATAGACTGCCATTTCTGACATCCCGGGACATTTGCTTTTTATATTATTCCTGCTTTTATTTATGAAGCTCCTGACAAAAAGATGAATTATAATTCTTTTTCCATATTAATGGAGTTGTCTAAACCAACTTTGATCCAAATTAAAATGAAAAGCGTGCTGGCTTATTTGAAAACTGAAAAGGCAAGCCATGAGCGCACCATTGACAAATTTTAAAATTAAGTCTGTATTAAAACACCTACCGAATAGGTCTTGGCCCAGGAATCAGCATTTTAATCATCATCCCAGGTAATTTTGACATGGGTGGTATTTAGATCATACTTTTTGAAGCAGCACAATGTTTTCTGTTCTCATATAGATATTTTTATCTAGATCAGTGGGTATTTAAGCTAATCTACTCTCGTTCAGTGCAAAAGGAGTTACAGTGTTAGATGAAGCATAGTCCTATAAAATGTTCTTTTTGGTAAACTTAACAGAGGAGATTGTTTACACCGTGTTGAGCTAAATATAGAAAAACACCAAACACTGGTGTTTGAAAGAACCGAGCTCTGCATTGCTGCTCTGCTAGTAATTTTGTGTGTTGTTCGGCAAGCCATTTAACTTCTTCCAGCGCCCATTTCCTTATCTGTAAAATGATAGTAATAATAATATGTACTTTAGAAGGTTGCTGAGAAGATGAAATGCATTAATGTATGGAAATCACTTATACTTTCTAGCACACACTAGGATTTCTGCAAATAATATCTATAATAAACTTTGTTGCTTATTTTCTAACTTCTATATCTATAGCAGATATAACTTTGGGTGCATATATGAAAACTTGCATGCACATACACAGATATACAGAGGAGGGGGAAGGGAAGAGGGAGAGAGACAGGGAGGGAGGGGGGGAGGGGAGAAGGAGGAGGAGAGAGGCAGGGGGCAGGAAAGGAGGGATTGCTTTTGGAAACTCTCTAGTCTCAAGGGTTACATATCTTACCAGGCAAAATTTCTAGGTAACTATTTTAGGTACATAAATACAAATGTGTATGAGTGTAATTTGAGAGAGAAAAAAGCTAGGGGTACCTGTGAATTTTATCTCTGTAATAAGCACTTTCATCTTTTGATTTACTCTTCCATCAAGTAAGGGATTCCTTCCCATTGCATCTTTCTTTGGAGGGAGTCCTGCAACTTCCTGTACTCTATCACGGAGGTGCTCACATATGCATATACAATGCCCTTTTACATGAAAGAAACAAATGGAAAAATACTTTCACACAACCCGAAGAATACAGCTTTGGGATCATCCAAGAATGAGCTCTATTTCTCTGTCTGTACTTTTGGGAAACCTCTGTTTGCATCAGTGCCCTACAATATTATTTGACCTTTATGACTTAAAAAAGGTAAAAATATGGGCCTGAAAACGAGTTAACAAAGTGGAGGTGTAAAGTGGTAGTCGAAGTGACCTACAATATGCTTATGTGGATTCCTTTTCACTTGGTTTCATTTCATCCAATCAAAAAAAAAAAGCAAATGTAAAAATTGTTATAGAAGTTGGAGACTTAGAATCCGTGGGAGAAGCACGCCTATAAACTGAAGACTGTGAGACTGGCCTGGGAGGATCATTCTGAAACCCAATGGAATTGAGTATGTCACCTCATTAGTAAATATCATTTTCATAATGGGAAAAATAAAGAAAGGCAGAAAATAGCCAAAGCAGCCCCACAACAGCTCAGAGGTGATGACAGCTCAGATCTCACATTTCCAAACAGAGAAAAACTCTCCGAACTCTTGAGTTACAGTAGCCAATTACTTCTCTGAGCTCTGTTAACCAAAGAGAACTTCGCCGCCATTCCTACTGCCTCTCCTTCTGTCCTCTTTGTCGTGATTCTCATTTAGTCAATTCAGGTTATTCCAGTGAGGATGCTAAATTGAAAGTCCTGGGCTGGCATCTCGTTTACCCACAAGCCAGGTAGTGCTGCCAGGGAGCGGGCTATGGGCTCCATTCCTCTGCGTGCTTGGGCTCTGACCCACAGAGGCTGAGCTGTTAATGAGCAGGAGTTAGTCTCCCTGGTTCGTTCAGCCCTTGTCTTCTCTCCTGAGACTGCCAACAAGAGAAGCAATTAGGGCCAATTGTGGTGGTAGTTGGCTGCCTTTTAAAATAGAAACCATCTCGAAATCTGTCTGAGCTTGCCTTACTTTCAGCTTCCTTACAGACTGCAGAGACATTTGGTGACAATGCCGAGAATTACCCAGATTATCCATGGAAGCCTGTAATAGTCCAATTACCAACACTTGTTTGCAGTCTTATTGTGAACTTTCTCTGAAGTCGGGAAAGGATACTCCACAGTAGGGATGGAGATGATTGCGGGGTTGGGGGGGGAGGAGAAGGAGGGAGAGAGAAAGCTGTTTTGAGGAGGCAATTGTTTTCATCAGCAACTCAAGACTGCAATAGATTAGGTGACTACCAGAGGCTCTGATGTGTTTTAATAACCTTTACCATTGTGGGGAAATGGCTTTACCACAGTCTGTGGAATCTCCCACCAAGCCTGTGTTCATTATATGTTTGCTATATTGACTTGATGGAAAGTCAGCAGGCTTTTTTTTTTCCCTCAGATCCTATGTTTTCCCCTCCTGAGTTAGATAATACCAAGACTTCTAGGAAACTCTAAACAATAGCTGAAAACTAATGCGCTTATCTGTCACCTGCTTTAACACTTTGAATAGGATTTCCTTGCTTTGCATTTAGAGGAATGATGACCCAATTCAGAACAAACTGGAAAGTGAGGCTAAACTGTTACAGACTATTATTAAAAGTTCCACCCTTCAGGGAAAGAAAAAGAAACCAAAATGTATTTTCCTTCTGAGCACATTTTCCCTTGTCAGTTCAAAAAAGGATTATATAGATATCTAGTAAATGCTTCATTTCCATAATAAAATAAGTGATGCTTTCCCTCTTCTTCTTCTTTTTAAGTAGAGCTATTAATATGCTATTATTTGGAGTCTATGATCTTCTTACTTACCTCTAGCTGTCTGATAATAAATCAGGAGACACCATTCATGGAGACAAGAGATGACTACTCAGCTTCACTCAGAATTCTTCTGAACCCTTAGTCTTATCCATTAATTTCTGCAGGGATAAAGGAACCATATGGGAGAATCTTTTCATTTTTTTTCTTCTACCAGGCCCATGTTTACATTCAAACTTCACCTTTTAAAACAATTTCTAAATATTTCTCTTATAGTCAGTATCTTTTAAATTACAATATTAACATATATGCAGACCGTCATAGCTGTATTTCTAGAATACTGGAAACTGTGCAATTATGCTCATAAACCATTCGCTCGTTTCTTCTAAGAGCATCTGTGTTTCTCTATGATGGCTCATTCTGTAGTTTATAATTTTCATTTTGGAGCATTCTGTACCCTGGGCCATTCTACACTGGGCAATGGCAGCTGCATCTCTTAAGGATTATATTGAAAAATCCTGGGTTCTGCCAACAAATGACTTGGAAGAAAGGTATAAGGATACGTGTGTTTATGTGTTAATGGAGGTGTTTGTATGTTAACCAGGATATCAACTTATATTTCTCTTATTGTTCCCATCAGTCATCTTGCTGCTTAGCGTTCACTGCTGGCTCAGGACCCCTCTAGTTACTCTGACCCTGCCCTTTAGAGTACAAACAGAGAGGCTTGTGGCCCTGGACTTGTTTGCAATTTGAATGAATTTGTTCTTCATGTAGAAGGAGACTCCTCTGCCAAAGTTCCAACCTTCATGTGTTACAGACTCAGGAAAAATAGGGTTTTACAAATGTTAGTGGGTTGAACAGTGACCGCCCAAAGATAGCAAGTTCTACTCCCTGGAATTTGTAAATCTTCTTTTATTTGGAAAAAGGGTCTTTGAAGATGTAATGAAGTTAAGGATCTTGAAATGAGGGCGTTGCTCTGGTTTATTCTGGTGGATCCTAAATGCCATCCCAAGTCCCAGTAGCTAGTTACATGTGTCCTTGTAAGAGAGAGGCAAAGAGCTATAACAGACACACGAGGAGAAGGCAGTGAAGACAGAGGCAGAGAAGGAGTGAGTGGTGGGGCCGCAAGCCCAGGAATGCCAATGCCGCCACTAGAAGCTGGAAGAGGCGAGGAAGGGATTCTTCCCTGGAGTCCCCAGAGAGGGTGGCCCTGCTAGATTTGGACTTCTGGCCTCCAGAATTGTTAGAGAATTAGTTGCTGTTTTAAGCCACCAAGTCTGTGGTGATTTGTTACAGCAGCCTCAGGAAACTAATATGTAAGTTGGGGAAGGAGAGAACACAGGATGTCATATTTTGTAAATATTATGCCTCATAGACTTATTCAGTTATCATTTAGGATTTTCATCAGCACCACTCTTGGGCATTACCACCCTTCTCTTTACCCTACAGCTGCATTGTTCTGTAGCCACTAGTCGCATGTGGCTATTGAATAATTGAAATGTAGCTACTGAGACTGAGGAATTGAATTTTTAATGTTATTTAATTTTAATTAACTTAAATTTTTAAAACTTGCAGTTGATTCTGTTATTGGAAAACTTGTAAGTATGCTTGGTACACGTTAGGTATGTGAATTTACTTTTTCAACTATAAATTTTATGAAATATAAAATACGTCAGATATTATATTTCCAATGAACACTTAATATCCAAATTAAGGTGTGCTCTAAGTATGAAATATATACCACATTTCAAAGACATTATGAAAAAAAATACAAACTATCTTACCAATAAGTTTTAAATTGATTACTCGTTGAAATGGTAATACTTTAGATAAGTTATATTAAATGAAATATATTGTTAAAATTCCATTTCTTTTACTTGTTTAGATTTTTACTAAAAAAGTCTAAAATTACATACATAAAGCACATACTCTTTCTTTTGGACCATACTGCCTTACTGTCACTCTTCTGAGTGACCCAGCCAGGTAGTCCTAGCAATAAATCTGGTTTCCTGTAGCTTATGGACCAAAGTATTTATCAGTTTGCCATTATCTTGGGAAGAACTATGACCACATCTCCATTCTCTTAGATGGTCAACTTATTGGCCTTTTTGAATGAAAACAATCTTGTTTGGAACTAGAATTTAAAAATAAACATTTAACATACCTTCACTCATTACATAGCATTTGAAAAGAAAATAATTCAAGATTGCAAGATGGTGTTCTTGACCATGGTTATCCTTTGAGGATGTTTACAGGGTTTGGAGAGTAGATACTCTGTCTTGGAGCAGTTGAGTTTCCAGAGCTTTGGAAAAAATATTCCAGTCCCATTTCGCGTATCTCTTGATAGTGCTATGTGAAACAGCAATAGTAATATTTTTATTCTTGTCTTATGTGCTTCCTGGATCTTTTCAAATACTTAAAAAAAATAACATTGGGTACTTGTGTAAATAAATAAATTCATTTTAATTAAATTGATTTAAATGCCGTTTTACTTGAGAAATACAATAATATTTCTAATTTCTTTACTATTACACTGAATATAGTCTACGTTTTAAAAGAATTACTAGTTTTGTACAGTCACCATAGTGAAAAATAACTCGGTAAAACTAGAATTGTAAGTAGAAAGTTTTTTTTAATCTACTCATCTATACTGGACTGATTGTAGAGCTGAAAACTATAAGCAATTAACAACACGAGAGAAGAAAACCCCGTGTACTTGCTATTTGAGAGCAGTTCAATTTTGCTTTGCTTCTTTCTCCTCTTGACTCTTCAAATAATGCATGCTCTCGCATGTGTCCCTCCCACATCACTGCCACACCCACCCCAGATCCTGCTGACTTTACAGGAGACCTAAAAAAGTGAATTGAGAAGTATATCACTTACATTACAAAAACTACAGGAACTAGAAAGGACTTAATGGTTCCCTCATTTCACAGATGATGAACAGTTTAGGGTCAGACCAAGACTACAACAAAGGGTCTTCTGACATCACATCTAATTTTCTTTCTGCTAAATCATATTTTTTTTACTACAACTGACCTGACAATACCCTGAATGTTATATCCTTATATGATCTCCTAACTTCCCAAAGAATCTGATCAAAAATGAAAGGCCAGTTGTTGTGAAAATTATAAACTGGTGGGGGATGCTCTGACACTAGGATAGCTGTGGATATCTGCTGAATTTGCAGTGTGCTCTCTGCTCATTCACCCCTCATACTTTACCCAGAATGTTTGCTGTTAAAATAAGGTCATGTTTGTAAGGCAGGCACCCTAAAACACAGGAAGTTCCTACAGTTGTAGTTGCTGTATCCAGTGGTATTTATAAAGTCCCATGTAAAGTTTCTAAGAGGATAACTAAACTCTTAGTCATATACAAATATTCTGGACTAGAAGATAAATATATATGCTTCAAGGTTTTAAAATTAAACTTATTATTTAATATAGTATTCCAACTTTCAAGCTAAATGCTCATTACATGATTTTATGGATTCTGACATAATAGCAATATTTAAGGTGCAATTTGAAGAAAAATTAATACCTAAGTCCATATTGGCATACTTTTAAACACTTAAAAAGTGCTATGTATTTAATATCTAAGTTTACTTTTCAGTGTTCATGCATAAACTTCAAAGCTGATATTGTCCGTCTTAAAACGTTTCTTTCCACTTTACATCTTCCTAGGTTATATTTGATGTCCTGTTTGTTCTAATGACCTGAATGTTGGTCCACATGCAGAGATCTTACTACAGTGGGTATATTACTGGGTAGTTTGTATGTGGTCATGATGATTCAGTCAAGAAAAGCACACATAACCAGAGATGTTTGAATGGCTCCAGATACTGGTATGTACTTGCTATATCTACATCCTTGGGCTAGTTGCCTTTCTGAGCTTTATATGCCTAGTTTGGAAGGCTAGGATATTTCTAGGACTGTCTACCTCATGGAGTTGTGAGATAATATGGGATAGTATGATATATTCATGCACACTGTAAAATAAATTAACTATAAAACACTAGTAATTGCATTAGGGACTCTATTCTTAAAAGGTATTGAAAGCAAAGGGAAGAGAAGTAAGAGGGAGGGAGAGAACAATATGAACTAAAGAGATAAGTGATAGAGAAGACCAGGGACTTAGAGAAGACCAGGGACTTAGGATGAGTCAGGTTTATAGTCGTGGCATTGATGTGAGAGTCTTATTTTTTCCTTAAAAACTTGGAGTTTCAGCTCACTGTGTATGGCTATGAAAAATGTATTAGACGTTTTCTTACATATTGCAGTAGCAGATTTTGATAGAGAGATTGGACAGTGACATTAATCTTATTCTTGGTGCATTATTAAAAAAGATTATGCATGCATACACAGTGCTTTGTAAACTGTAAACATGCATTACAGTCGTATGGCTTATCACTTTATTGTCAGATGGTGTGTGTGTGGAGTTTCAGTTGTTGAGTGCAGCTTGCATTCATTGGACAAAGGGGTCTTGTAGATTAAAATGGAGGGCTGCCTGTGACAGGTGATTCTGGGAAGCTACTGTTCCAATCTTTTAAATATCTTGATGTTCAATAAAAGTCCTTTGTTTTTATATGTAAAGTTAGGATCAAAGGTGGGAAAAACAGAAAGAAATAATTCCTTTAGTTGCAGAGTTGATATCCTGTGAGAAACATTTGTGGGGATTATTTTTAACATCGTTATTGGAGTATAATTCTTTAAAATGTGTTAGTTTCTGCTGTATAACAAAGTGAATCAGCTATACGGATACGTATATCCCTATATCCCCTCCCTCTTGCGTCTCCCTACCACCCTCCCTACCCCACCCCTCTAGGTGGTCACAAAGCACGAGCTGATCTCCCTTGCTATGTGGCTGCTTCCCACTAGCTATCTGTTTTATATTTTGTAGTGTATATATGTCCATGCCGCTCTATCAGTTCGTCCCAGCTTACCCTTCCCCCTCCCCATGTCCTCAAGTCCATTCTCTACATCTGCTTGTTTATTCCTGTCCTGTGCCTAGGTTCCCAGAACCTTTTTTTTTTTTTTTTTCAGATTCCATATATATGTGTTAGCATACAGTATTTGTTTTTCTCTTTCTGACTTACTTCACTCTGTATGACAGACTCTAGGTCCATCTACCTCACTACAAATAACTCAGTTTCGTTTCTTTTTATGGCTGAGTAATATTCAATTGTATATATGTGCCACATCTTCTTTATCCATTCATCTGTCAGTGGACACTTAGGTAGCTTCCATGTCCTGGCTATTGTAAATAGAGCTGCAATGAACATTGTGGTACATGACTCTTTTTGAATGATGGTTTTCTCAGGGTATATGCCCAGTAGTGGGATTGCTGAGTCATATGGTCGTTCTATTTTTAGTTTTTTAAGGAAACTCCATACTGTTCTCCATAGTGACTGTATCAATTTACATTCCCACCAACAGTGCAAGAGGGTTCCCTTTTCTCCACACCCTCTCCAGCATTTATTGTTTGTAGATTTTTTTGATGATGGCCATTCTGACTGATGTGAGATGATACCTCATTGAAGTTTTGATTTTCTTTTCTCTAATGATTAGTGATGTTGAGCATCCTTTCAAGTGTTTGTTGGCAATCTCTATATCTTCTTTGGAGAAATGTCTATTTAGGTCTTCTGCCCATTTTTGGATTGGGTTGTTTGTTTTTTTGTTATTGAGCTGCATGAGCTGCTTGTAAATGTTGGAGATTAATCCTTTGTCCGTTGTATCACATTGATTGATCTGCATATATTGAAGAATCCTTGCATTCCTGGGATAAGCCCCACTTGATCATGGTGTATGATCTTTTTAATGTGCTGTTGGATTCTGTTTGCTAGTATTTTGTTAAGGATTTTTGTATTTATGCTCATCAGTGAAATTGGTCTGTAAATTTCTTTTTTTTTGACATCTTTGTCTGGTTTTGGTGTCAGGGTGATGGTGGCCTCATCGAATGAGTTTGGGAGTGTTCCTCCCTCTGCTATCTTTTGGAAGAGTTTGAGAAGGATAGGTTTTAGCTCTCCTCTAAATGTGTGATAGAATTCACCTGTGAAGCCATCTGGTCCTGGGCTTTTGTTTGTTGGAAGATTTTTAATCACAGTCTCAATTTCAGTGCTTGTGATTGGTCTGTTTATGTATTCCATTTCTTCCTGGTTCTGTCTCGGGAGGTTGTGCTTTTCTAAGAGTGTGTCCATTTCTTCCAGGTTGTCCATTTTATTGGCATATAGTTTCTTGTAGTAATCTCTCATGATCCTTTGTATTTCTACATTGTCAGTTGATACTTCTCCTTTTTCATTTCTAATTCTGTTGATTTGAGTCTTTTCCCTTTTTCTCTTAATGAGTCTGACTAGTGATTTATCAATTTTGTTTATCTTCTCAAAGAACCAGCTTTTAGTTTTATTGATCTTTGCTATTGATTCATTCATTTCTTTTTTAGTTATTTCTCATCTGATTTTTATGATTTCTTTCCTTCCGCTACCTTTGCATTTTTTTGTTCTTCTTTCTCTAATTGCTTTAGGTGTAAGGTTAGGTTGTTTATTTGAGATTTTTCTTCGTTCTTGAGGTAGGATTGTATTGATATAAACTTTCCTCTTTGGACTGGTTTTGCTGCATGTCATAGGCTTCGGGTTGTCATGTTTTCATTGTCATTTATTCTAGGTATTTTTTGATTTCCTCTTTGATTTCTTCAGTGATCTCATGTTATTTAGTAGTGTATTGTTTAGCCTCCATGTGTCTGTAGTTTTTACAGTTTTTTTCCTGTAATTGATACCTAGTCTCATAACGTTGTGGTCAGAAAAGATACTTGATATGATTTCAATTTTCTTAAATTTACCAAGGCTTGATTTGTGACACAAGATTTGATCTATCCTGGAGAATGTTCCATGAGCACTTGAGAAGAGAGTGTATTCTGTTGTTTTTGGATGGAATGTCTTATAAATATCAATTAAGTCCATCTTGGTTAATGTATAATTTAAAGCTTGTGTTTCCTTATTTATTTTCATTTTGGATGATCTCTCCATTGGTGAAAGGGGGGTGTTAAAGTCCCCTACTGTGATTGTGTTACTGTCAATTTCCCCTTTTATGGCTGTTAGCATTTACCTTATGTATTGAGGTGCTCCTATGCTGTGTGCATAAATATTTACAATTGTTAAATCTTCTTCTTGGATAGATTCCTTGATCATTATGTAGTGTCATTCTTTGTCTCTTGTAATAGTCTTTATTTTAAAGTCTATTTTGTTGAGTTATTTGTAGTTAGGCGGATGGACCCAGAGTCTGTCATACAGAGTGAAGTAAGTCAGAAAGAGAAAAACAAATACCGTATGCTAACACATATATATGGAATCTAAAAACAAAAAACAAAAAATGTTATGAAGAACCTAGGGACAGGATATGAATAATGATGAAGATGTAGAGAATGGACTTGAGGACATGGGAAATGGGAAGGGTAAGCTGAGATGAAGTGAGAGAGTGGCATGGACAAATATATACTACCAATGTAAAATAGATAGCTAGTGGGAAGCAGCCGCATAGCACAGGGAGATCAACTCTGTGCTTTGTGACCACCTAGAGGGATGGGATAGGGAGGATGGGAGGGAGACACAAGAGAGAGGAGATATGGGGATATATGTATATGTATAGCTGATTCACTTTGTTTTAAAGCAGAAACTAACACACCATCAAAAAACAATTATACTCCAATAAAGATGTTAAAAAAAAATCTTTGGTAAAATGAACATCCCATTTCTTTTAAAAGCCAGTGAATAAAATAAATAAATAAAGTCTATTTTTTCTGATAATGAGAATTGCTACTCTAGCTTTCTTTTGTTTTCCATTTTCATGGAATATCTTTTTCCATCCCCTCACTTTCAGTTTGTATGTGACCCTAGTTCTGAAGTGAGTCTCTTGTAGAAAGCATATATATGGGTCTTGTTTTTGTATACATTCAGGCAGTCTATGTCTTTTGGTTGGAGCATTTAATCCATTTACATTTAAGGTAATTATCAATATGTATGTTCCTATTACCATTTTCTTAATTGTTTTGGGTTTCTTATTGTGTGTCTTTTCCTTCTCTTGTGTTTCCTGCCTAGAGCAGTTCCTTTAGCATTTGTTGTAAAGCTGGGTTGGTGGTGCTGAATTCTCTTAGCTTTTGCTTGTCTCTAAAGGTTTTAATTTCTCTCTCCAATCTGAATGAGATCCTTGCTGGGTAGAGTAATTTTGGTTGTAGGTTTTTCCCTTTCATCAATTTATGTCCTGCCACTTCCTTCTGGCTTGCAGAATTTCTGCTGAAAGATCAGTTGTTAACCTTACGGGGAATCGTTTGTATGTTATTTGTTGCTTTTCCCTTGCTGCTTTTAATATTTTTTCTTTGTATTTAATTTTTGATAGTTTGGTTAATATGTGTCATTGTGTGTTTCTCCTTGGATTTATCCTGTGTGGGACTCTGTGCTTCCTGGATTTGATTGACTATTTCCTTTCCCATATTAGGGAAGTTTTCAACTATAATCTCTTCAAATATTTTGTCAGTCCCTTTATTTTTCTCTTCTTCTTCTGCAACCCCTGTAAATCGAATGTTGTTGTGTGTAATGTTGTCCCAGAGGCCTCTGAGACTGTCCTCAATTCTTTTCATTCTTTTTTCTTTATTCTGCTCTGCGGTAGTTATTTCCACTATTTTATCTTCCAGGTCACTTATCCGTTCTTCTGCCTCAGTTTTTCTGCTCTTAATTCCTTCTAGAGAATTTTTAATTTCAATTATTGTGTTGTTCATCATTGTTTGTTTGCTCTTTAGTTCTTCTGGGTCCTTGTTAAACATTTCTTGTTTTTTCTCCATTCTATTTCCAAGATTTTGGATCATCTTTACTATCATTACTCTGAATTCTTTTGCAGGTAGACTGCCTATTTCCTCTTCATTTGTTTGGTCTGATGGGTTTTTACTTTGCTCCTTCATCTGCTGCATATTTCTCTGTCTTCTCATTTTGCTTAATTTACTGTGTTTGCGGTCTCCTTTTAACAGGCTGCATATTCGTAGTTCCCATTGTTTTTGGTGTCTGACCCTAGTGGGTAAGGTTAGTTCAGTGGGTTGTGTAGGCTTCCTGGTGGAGGGGACTGGTGCCTGTGTTCTGGTGAATGAGGCTGGATCTTTTCTTTCTGTTGGGCAGGACCATGTCCAGTGGTGTGTTTTGGGGTGTCTGTGAACTTATCATGATTTAGCCACCCTCTCTTCTAATGGGTGGGATTGTGTTCCTATCTTGCTACTTTTTTAGCATAGAGTGTTCACACTGGCACTTGCTGGTCATTGAGTGGAGCTGGGTCTTAGTGCTGAGATGGAGATCTCTGAGAGAGTTCTCGCCAATTCTTATTCCTTGGGACCAGGAGGTCTCTGGTGGTACAATATCCTCAACTCAGCTCTCCCACCTCGGAGGCTCAGGCCTCACACCTGGCCGGAGCACCAAGATCCTGTCAGCCACATGGCTCAGAAGAACAGGGAGAAAAAAAAAGAAAGAAAAATAAAATAAAGTTATTAAAATAAACAATAAAACAATATTAAATAAAAAAATTTTTAAAGTAATAAAAAAACAGAAGAGAGCAACCAAACCAATAAACATATCCACAGTGATAAGAAGCACTAAAAACTATACTAAGAAAACATAAAAATCAGAAACTAGTTAGTCGCATACAGCAAACCCCATGTCTACAGTTGCTCCCAAAGTCCACCGCCTCAATTTGGGGATGATTCGTTGTCTATTCAGGTCTTCCACAGATGCAGGGTACGTCAAGTTGATTGTGGAGATTTAATCCGCTGCTCCTGAGGCTGCTGGGAGAGATTTCCCTTTCTCTTCTTTGTTAGCACAGCTCCTGGGTTTCAGCTTTGGATTTGGCCCCACCTCTGCATGTAGGTCTCCCTCTGGTGTCTGTTCTTTACCCAGACAGGAGGGGGTTAAAGGAGTGGCTGACTCAGGAGCTCTGGCTCACTCAGGCATAGTGAAGACAGGGGTACAGAATGTGGGGTGAGCCTGTGGTGGCAGAGGCCAGCCTGACTTTGCAACAGCCTGAGGCATGCTGTGTGTTCTCCCAGGGTAGTTGTCCCTGGATCATGGGACACTGGCAATGGTGGGCTGCACAGGCTCCAGGGAGGGGAGGTGTGGATAGTGACCTGTGCTTTCACACAGGCTTCTTGGTGGCTGCAGCAGCAGCCTTAGCATTTCATGCCCGTCTGTGGCATCTGCGCTGATAGCTGTGGCTCGCACCCGTCTCTGAAGCTCATTTAGGTGGTGTTGTGAATCTCCTCTCCTTGTGCACCCCAAAACAATGGTCTCTTCACTCTTAGGCAGTTCCAGACTCTTTCCTGGACTCCCTCCCAGTTAGCTGTGACATACTAGCCCCCTTCAGGCTGTGTTCATGCAGCCAACCCCAGTCCTCTCCTTGGGATCTGAATTCCGAAGCCTGAGACTCAGCTCCCAGCCTGCACTCGCCCTGGTGGTTGAGCAGACAAGCCTCTCAGGCTAGTGAGTGCTGGTCAGCACCGATCCTCTGTGCAGGAATCTCTCCGCTTTTCCTTCTGCACCCCTGTTGCTGCGCTCTCCTCCATGGCTCCAAAGCTTCCCCCCTACCACACACCCACCGTCTCCACCAGTGAAAGGTCTTCCTAATGTGTGGAAACTTTTCCTCCTTCACAGCTCCCTCCCAGAGGTGCCTGTCCCATCCCTATTTTTTGTCTCTGTTTTTTCTTTTTTCTTTTGCCCTACCCAGGTATGTGGGGAGTTTCTTGCCTTTTGGGAATCTAAGGTCTTCTGCCAGCTTTCAGTAGGTGTTCTGTAGGAGTTGTTCCACACGTAGATGTATTTTTGATGTATTTGTGGGGAGGAAGGTGATCTCCACGTCTTACTCTTCCAACATCTTGAATGTCCTCCTTGTGGGGATTTTTAAATTTGCTTTTTTTAATCCTAATAGTTTAGTGGTTTTCACATATAATTTTGTATTTTTATTGCTGTTATCATTAACCATTTGTTTTGGGTTTTTTTCTCTTCTCTTTATAAAGTATATTTCCATTTGTTCTTCATCCTAGTCAGTGCCTTCTTCAGTCATTATGCCAGATGACCTCTAAAAGTAGCCCTAAATGGACATGTAAACATGATATGTGAATAGAAGTAGTTCAGTCTGATATTTCCTTTGTATACAAAGTTTTCTGCAAAGCAATAACTAAAGCTTTTTGCCCTTTTCAAACCCTCCAGTCCTTAGGAGGTTATTTTCAGTGAAGTGATGAGGAGGAAGAGTTCAAATAGGATTGATTTAATAGAGTTATGATGTGAAAAATCTTGCAACACACTGTCTGCTTGAAGTGGCCAATCATGGAAGCCTTAAACTCAGAGTGGGGAAGGAAGCTGAGGCATCCCAAAGAGGCGCCTGAATTAAAGAATGACAGCAGCTTGCCATTCCTGTGTAGAGAAATAAAAGTATTACAGGACAAGAAATAGCCAGACACATTTGAAGGAATCATCATCTGTGAGCTACAAACAGCCTCAGCCATAAATTTAATGCAAGAAAGTGTCCCCACTATTCTCCCCCAACCAATGACCCAAGAAATTAAAAGAAAACCTTCATATTTATTTTGTTTATATCTCTACTTCCTCCATGGGATCTACTTTCTCTTCCTTACCAGTATTTTATTCCTATCATCACAAAATTCTACTCTCTTTAATATTTTAATGGTGTATTTGGTTTCTTTCTTTTGTGCTATTAACTAGTCTCAAAGAGTATTGTTTACCTATGTACTCTTTAAAGCTGCTTATCAGGGCATGACAAATCAGGGTATGACAAATCTTAGAAAGGGGTTTTCTAAGAGATTATAGTAGTCATCCAGTATTCACAGGGGATTGGCTCCAGGACCCCCGCCCCCATACCAAAATCCATGGATGTTCAAGTCCCTTATAAAATGACATACTATTTGCATATAAGCTACACACATCTTTCCATATATTTTAAAATCATTTCTAGATTATTTATAATACCTAATGCAATGTAAATGCTATGTCAGTAGTTGTCAGCATGCAGCAGATTCAAGTTTTGCTTTTTGAAACTTTCTAGAATTAAAAAATAAATATATTTTTGATCCGTGGTTGGTTGGTTGAATTCAAGAATGCAGAACCCGAGGATACAGAGGGCCAACTGTAGTACCTCACAACTATGGCAGTAATGACAGCTAGTATATGGGATTGCAGATCACTGAAATGCGATGTAAAATAACTAAATAAAATGTTAGCAATGCATCCTGCTAGAATTGTGCGAATGGGCAGTACTGGAATTTTGGTGGTTGCCTCTGTACCAAGATCACTTACCCTAGTAAGGCAAATCTAGAAACTTGGTTATCGGTGGCATGACATGCATTCATGAAATGTGCAGGAAATTGCTTTGCAAATGAGAATTCCAGTTTAAACAATATCTTTTTTATTAAAAATTTATGTGTGTATGAGTATATACACAAATATAGGGAATGACTTTAAGCATAAAGAAGAAAATAAATAGGTATAATCCCATCCCTTGGAGAGAACTACAGCTTTTCTAATGTTTAGCTCTATAATCTATGTATACGTAAGTATATCTTCTTTAAAAAGAAGGTGGTGTAATATGCACTTTGATTTATAACCTGCTTTGTCTAGAGTACATTGAGACATGAAGGAATTAGAGGAAATGTGTACACAGATCTTTGAAGTGTGTCTGTGACTGAGCTGGGAAGTAGATTGGAGGGAGAGGGTAGGACTGAAGGATGAATTGTCTTGAGATGATGGAAATGAATTGGATCCAAAGAAACTACGAAACTGGGCTTTTGTGGAATGATGGCCACCTCCTGTTTAGTAACAAAAGTAAGAAGAAGGGTGTAGATGCAGGTGGGTTTATAAACAGATAAAGTGACAAGGAAATGATTAAAGTTGGTATGAGTGATTTGTTCTTGTCTTTTCTAATGAAGTCCAAGGAAAAGTCTTCAATTAATTGAAAATAGAACAGGGAATGTAGGGGTTTTGAGGAAAGAAGAGAATACATGAAAGTGTTTTGGTGAATAAAAGAGTGAATTTTCTAGTACACTATGGTAAGATTGCCAGACAGTATTGAGTTCCTATTTGAAGTTCATGATCATGCAGTTAAAATGAAACCCATTGGCTTAGCTGTTTAGATACAAGTACAGAAAAGGTGAATGGTATACAATTGACCTTCGAATAACATGAGTTTGAACTGTGAGGGTCCACTTAAATGTGGATTTTTTTTTTCCAGTAAATACTACAGTACATATTACACCATCCATGGTTGGTTGAATCCTCAGATGTGGAACCTCGGATATGGAGGGCTGACTATGGGACTTGAGCATGATTGGATTTGGGGTATTGGTATCCAGAGTGGGTCCTGGAACCAATCCCCTGCAGATACCAAGGGGTGAGTGTACTTCTGTCAGAGTTGGAGTTTTGCCAGGTGACTGTAACAGAGGAAGCTAAGAGCATTTATAAGAGAATGTAAGTATTCACAGAAAAGCACAAAAGTAGAGACAGAGGAGGGTAAATGGGATATCTTGGAAATCAAAGAATTGTGGCAGTTGGAGTACCAGAGCAAATCAGGGGGTTTGTTTAGTAAGTAGTCAAATATCAGAATGATGAAAATTGAGTTTCTTATGAGCACAAAGTGCAGTGTGCCCTTGACCATGTACTTGAATTGATGGAAGGCAATAGAGGAAAATGAATACTTGAAGGAAAAGGAGAAGTGAATTGAAGGATTCATTAATGTGGACATTGAATTCACTGTGAATAATGGCAACCGCTGTGGTGAAAAGGAGCTGTGTGGTATAGTTTTTTGAGGAAATAAAGGGAGTGACAAGAGATAAGGAAGCAACTGCAGCAAGTTAGGGTAAGACTGTGATTTATCGAGATGATGTGCGTTTTAAAGAAGGAGTGTTTTTTGTAAGGGGAGGGGGTAATAATAGTCTGGAAGCCACAAGGGGAAGCAAGGAGGACACTAACTAACCTGACTTTCTGACCCTAACATAACAGAGTGTATAAGACAAAACACAATCACTACTTGAGAAGGTTAGGGAAGAAATTTTGTTCTCAGAGGAGAATTAGGTTTCAGCTAAGATAAGGAGGTAAAGGGAATGTTCTGAGAAACTAATAATAGAAAGAAGCTTGGGAGCGTGAAGAGGTGGGAACTGAGTCTGAATCGGAGATGAGCAGAAAAATAGGAAGATGGGTCTGGGTGAAAACAAATGTTCAGAGAGATCTAGGTTACTGCTGGTGACTGAGGCAAGCAAGGATGAGAGGCATGGGATCTGAGATAGTATCCACAGGACTGTTGTTCTCTGAGTATGATGGGACTTCTTAGGCTGTAGAGCTCCTAAAGAAGGGGAAGGGCTGAGCCAGTGCAGCCTCTCTTCGTCTTTTCTGCATATGGGCTTCCTCATAAAGTTTTATCTACAGGAAGTGTCATATGGCTTTAAACAATTTTAAAAACTACTATTCCAGGCCATCCCTCATCAAACCTAATGTAGACAAATCCCTAGATAATCAAGAAAGGGACAGATGAACTTTTGTTCTCACATTTTCCCTTTTACACTGAAATGGTAGATTTGAACATAATTTGGTCTGTGGGTAAGAATTGAGGCAGAGGAAGCAAAAATTATCAGGAGACAGGGAGTCAAGTTGAATAAGCAGAGAGTTCTGATTTTGTTTTTCTTGTCAGACAAGATGTTGGATTTCTTGTCATGGAATAACATGGCAAACTGTGGACAACCCTATCCATTAGGAAAGATTTATACACATCAACTTTCATTCCAGGCTGAAAAGAGGGCTGAGAGCTGGGACAGACATGTCTTAATGGTACTGATTCACAAGTAAGTTGAAATGTGCCCCGTTCCCCTCCCTCTCCACTCTGTACAGCAGATGACAGCAGCTTCTATTAGCTAACATTTCATTTGGTGGACAAAGTTTAGGCAGTAAGACAGACCATTTTATTCTGCCCTAGACTAGTTATTTTCCATCACAGACGCTGTGCTGTCAGGGACATCAGGGCTTTTAGTCGCCCCCAACCTCCTGCTCCTCCTCCTTATTCTTTTTTTTCAAATCCGAAGTAACAACATCTGGATAATTAGAATGATTAGCATTCTTTTATAGCTAGAATTCTTGAACATTTGTGTTGGCTGAGGTAATGGAATTTCCCCTCACATAATGTCCTATCTTCAGCAATGCTCAGAATCATAATTTTCCTATTATGAGAACTCAGTTCTCCCTTTTGGGGCAAAAATCCAAGTTATCTCTAAGTATAGATGAGAAGTAGTTTCCTAAACCAACACTTGTCAGAGAAGTTTCTCTTTCAGAAGTTTTTTTTTTTTTTTTTTTTAAATACTCTATTATCACTGTGCTTACTTGATCATGCTGATTAGTCTATAATATTAGATATGATTTTGATGTTCCCCTTCCTATCCATTCTATTGGACTGACTTTCTCCTCCCTGTCCTTCAGTTCTTTCTCAGAAAAGATTTCCATGATAGCCCTTAGACCAGGTTATGTGCTGTTGTCATTTGTATCCAGAACACTATATTTTTTTCTTATCTTATCATTTACATCATTTTTTTGTTATTGCTTATTTTGCTTCCTCTTTGTCTGTGAGAGAGGAACATATACCTTGTTAATTTTTATATCTCCAATATCTTGTCTCAAATATATGCTTAATGAATATTTATTGAATGAATAAATAACACATTTTTGAATTTGGAAAATTAATATTAATAAGAATTCATCTTGAAACTGCTCATGAAATTACTTAAAAGTAAATTCTCTCACCTTCAACAGATTTCTTTATTTTATTTTCTAACACTAGGCTAATTTCAGTACCAAATATTCAGAGAGCACTCAATGTTTGTTGATGGAACAGTAGAAGTACATTTTTAGTGTGTATCCAAAGTTGGGAACGGTGAGTTCTGAAAATAAAACCAATGATATAGTTCTTTTGGAGGCTTAAATAGTTCCATGTTTATAAGAAACTGCTTCAGAGTTTCACTTCTAGTTCTTTTACCTCCATCCTCTTTCTTCCTTCACTGTGTCTGAAGAAACTAGTTTTTACTATTAGACTATTTTTATTATTTTCTCCATTCAGGCAATGTCTAGTGAATATTCCTGACCAGATTGATTTTGATCAAGAAAGGACACATTTATTCAGAAAATAGACTAATTTCCTGCCTTCCATAAGCTTTCCATTGAACTTCAAGTCAGGATATACTACTTATGCTCAGGAAGTGAAATTGGATACTGCTGTGCTAAAGGACAAATCAAAAAGTGTGTTCCTTGTGGATGTGAGGCAGTTGTTTCACATAAGGGACAGGATTATGAGTGACAGAATTGTAAGTTGTGGCAGTTGAGGTGTTAAATAGAAAGGCTAACATCAAATCCAGATAATCAGTATAAAACCAGAATTCTGTGCAAATGTCCCTGTGGGAGTAGGATTATCAGGTAAGGAACAGGCACAGGTAAGCAGGTCAGGTTTTTAAAAAAGGAAAAATGTACAAAGATCTTGCTGTCAGATGAACAAGAGCTTTCACCTGCCTTCCTCTCTAGGCTGGGACCCATAGTATGACTGAATCAGGTATGGTTTGGCAACAGATGATGCTTGCCATACCCTGGCCTTTGCCATCGAGTCTTTTGTCTTGTATAATCCACCCACAGAAGAATATACCTGATGTGATGAATTATTTGATGCTTAGGTTCAGAACAGATTTTGATAATTTTGAAATATCAGTGAGTATTTTAAATTTAAGTTGGCCAATGAGCCTATATTTCAGATTTTATATCCTCTTGGAAGCTATATTACCCTCATTTTATTGAGGGCCCACTATCTACAGAGTACTGAGATAGCTACTGGCTCCAATACCCTTGAACTAAAGATTATATTCTAGTAGAGTGAGAACAGATATGTAATCAGAAATTCAATATAGTGTATAAAGAGAACATGGAGGAAAAGTACTAAAAGCCAGTCTACAGCTTCAGAATAGGCTGCTTGAGCATGGTAGCTAAACTAATTGTTTAAGGATGAATGTGATTTAGCCTTGTGAGGAAGAAGGGGAAGCTATTCTAAGTAGAGAGAACTTTGTGAACTGGGTATGGAGATGTGTGTGTATGGGGGCGGGGTGTAGGGTAATTAAAAGCCTCTCCAAAGACTATCGGAAATGTAATAGCGAGTTAATCAAGGCTTTGATTATGAAAGGTCTTTTATGCTATATTAATGAACTTGGAATTTATCCCAAGACAGTGATTTAAACATAAAGGATATGATATCAAATTTTTGTTCAGGAGACTCTGAGGAGTAGCTATTTGAAGAATATAAAACAATGCAGAATAGTAATCTAAGCAATAACCTGGGTCAGAACTATAAGCACCCAAAGTAGAGTTTTTTAAAAGGCGGGGGGAGTATTTGTGCCACCAATAATGCAATTATTTCATCATTACTACTTAGCAGGCTTATTATAAGATTTTTTTAAAGTAAAGTATTGGAAATATATTTAGATAAAGTGAATGACATGTACATATTGGGTTCTTAAACTAAGTAAGGTATTTGAGGGATCACCCATTGGGATGTACATGAGAATCAAGCCAAGAATAAGTTATAAACTGAACTGAGACAGATGAGCTTGAATTTTTGTACCAGGAAGCAGATGATGGTGGAATAGAATTTTTTTTTTTCATGAACTGAGTCCATAGAAAGCTTCAGTTGACAGTTACTTGTCTGCATAAAAGCTACTACAAAACATCCTCTAATATTCCTGTGATATCCATTTGCACCTGTCCTAGTATAAAATTAGCTCTTTTAACTTAGATACATAAAATTCTCCAGAAGAAAGTAAGTTTACTTTTACTTTAGTACTTAAAGATGTCATTTCTATCCTATCTTCCATCATTTTTGTTAAAACCCCAGCTGTCATTCTTCTAGTTGTTCATTCGAACGCAGTGTGTCTTTTTTTACCCCCCTCTGGCTTCTTTAAACTCTCTCTTTGTCTTTTAAGTAGTGCTGCTTGGCTCTTACCTAGGTGTTGTTTTCTTTATATTTATCCTACTTGGAATTTGCATAGCTTCTTGAATCAGTGGCTGGATGTCTTTGATCTGATTTAGAATGTTCTTTGCCAGTATCTCTTCAAATATTGCTTCTGTTTCTATTCTCTCTCCATTACACACATGTTAGAGTTCCATCTACTCTATCTAATCTGTTGTTAACCATATATTGAGTTTATAATTTCATTTATTGCATTTTTTAGTTCTAGAATTCCTATTTCATCATTTCTTAAAAATTCCATTTCACAGGTGAAATTCTCTATCTGGTTATCTATTTTCTGATTTTAGTCATAGTTATTTTAAATCCATATCTGACAGCTCCAGTTTTTATTTTTCATTTGGGAGTCTGTTTCTGTTGTCTGTTCTTTCATCTTCTTTATTTCTATATTTTCTTCCCATTTCCTGACATAACTGGTAATATTTTACTGAGTGCCAGACATTATGCATGGTAAATTTTGGAGGCTCTGGATGATAAAAAAAAATATTATCTTTCTCCAGAGAGAATTTAATTTTCCTCTGGAAGACAGTTAGACTAGTGTTTCTTAAACTTTTTAAACTAGTTCCTTAATAATGAGGCATTTTGTTTCCTAATTGCTCACCCATAAAATTGTAATAACTCAGATATACTGTATATATGTTTATGAATGTCTGTACGTCTGTGTTTTCTACACAAAAAGAGTAAGTGTAAATCTTATTTTTTATTAATACAGGACTAAAAATGACTAAATAAAAATTAAGAGTAAAAATTTTAAAAACTATTAACAGTTAACTTTACAACTGTCTTTGCAACTTTTAATGTATTGAATTACAAATGCAAATTAGAAGTTTATGTAAATATATAATAACAGTAATAAACTCACATTTAAAAATCATTTAAAACTACTATTTCTCCACTAAAACAATTAAAAGCATTAAATTAATTTCTTAAAATTATTTTAGTGAATTTAATTTTTAACTTTTGCATGATATGAGAAAATAACTTTTAACTTTAGTATCTGCCAGATATCATTCAGATATTCTTGACATTTGTTCTTTTAAGCCCTTGACATAATTAATGAAAGTTGAATAACTTTTGTAGAATGAAATAATAAAATATAAACAATTTTTATTTAATTTTCAAAGTGCATGTCACACACAAAAGCACTGAGGATCAAACATAAAAAAAATCTATAAGCTACTCACGTTTTAGACATGCAAGCTGCCGCTTACAATGACTTCAGTATTGAACAATCAAGAGAAAGTCCTCCAATTATAGCCATCTATTCACCACAGTTTTATAGTACTGATCTTGCATTCATTTTGTGTATTTTCTGTGAATTCAGTGTCAATATTACTCTCGTGATAGTCAAGAAAACCAAATGACAGAAAATAAATATTAAAGGATAAGGTTTTGTTGGGTAGAGTTGAGTTTTTGGAGGGCAGGAAACTAATATTTAAGATTTTCTCTTACCACCGAAAGGATCAATCTTAACTCCCGTGGGGACAGTATTAGCTTTGTTGAGAATGCATGGATTAGAGGGTGATCTTGATCCAGTAAGGCACTGAGATGATTTGAGGCTAATCTTCAGTCTTTGTGAGAACATATCTTTGGGAAGGTTTGCCCTCCTTTCTAGGCTGTACACTTTCAGAACTCCCAACAAAAAACCTGGGGTATTTATTACTGATCTCTCTTTGGCTGGCCCTGAACTCCAATTTTTGTCTCCCCATTATCTTGAGACTGTTGAAAGCTCTGCTTAACTTTGTAGCCTCTTAGTTGCTATTTATTTATTTATTTATCACTTTATTCATTCATTCATTCATTCATCCATTCATTCTAGGTCACTTGCCTAGTATAATTTTGGAATCTTCGAATGCCTCAGAGGAAGAAGTCATATATAAAGAAAGGGTCCCTTCCTTGCAGTTCCCTTTTTCCTTCAATCTCAGCCCCCTAGTGCCCTGACTACCTTGGTAGTTCTGAAGTTCATCTTCCATCTCCCTGGTATCATGAGCTCATAAGCCTGTCAAAAGTTTTGAGCTCCTACTTTTCTGCTTTCACTCTCAACCCTGCACGGTTTACAAGTTGGCAAATGCCTTGTGGGGAAAAGCAGTGGAGAAAGTTGAATTTTCCTCAATATGGTTTTCTTCTCAAGATCTTGGATCATTACACTATAGCTACCTTGGTTGCTCTCTGATCCATTCACTTACTTTTTGTATTTTATCCAGGTTTTATAGTTGTTCACAGTGAGATAGTCTGTTACAAGATACTTTATCATAGCTGGAAGTAGAAGGTTCAATCCAATGATGTGGATTAGTTAGAGGATTGATTAGTTTCTGACAGAGGAGAATGAGAAGATCTCAAAGCTGGGTAGACAGTTGTTATTAACAAAGGTTGAATGTCGATGTAACTATTATAATTTATGTTTATTTATTCTCTCAAGATGAGCCTCAAATATTTTTCATGGTGTTATTCATATGCTGCCTCTTCATAGAAATCAATGGAGAAGTGGAATTAATGTTAAAAATTTTGCTTTATACACACCTTTAAAATGTGTTGAGTATGTGAAATGAAACTTTTGTCTGGTCAGAGTGATAGCAGTATTTTCAAAACCAGCCCTGGAAGGCTAAAGTTTTCTTGAATTGCTTGGAGTGGAACACTGAGAAATAGTGTGTTTATATCTGATATCTTTTTTCTAATAATTTGGGATTGGCTCTACACTAAGACCTTTCCAATTCTACCACTTATTAGTTGCTTTTTTCTTTTCTTTTATGCCTCTGGTCTAATTCTCTGTCAGCAGTCATAAATGGAAGGTTCATTTTATTTTACTTTTATCCCATCTCTGTTCCTCAAGTCACTCCCGAATGCTATTATAAAACTGTTTCGACTCTTCACTTCCTAATATTGTCTCTTTTTTTGTTCTTTTCAAGAAGATGGTAGAGTGTGTTCCTGGTCAGTCATAAAGGTTTAATGCTGTTGTCTTCTCTTTGAGGCCTGGTTATAGCGCTTAATTCCACTGATAAAATGTTGTCTTGTGTGTTGTTATGAAAGACACTGAGAATAGCTTTTGTTCTTTCTTTCTTTGCATCTTCCTATGAAATAAGTCAAGAGTCCAACTTATTTTCTTTCAGTGCTTTGCTACTTTTAAAGTAGTTAATGTCTGTGTGTATATCTAATTAAAGTATTTAATAGTTTCGTTATTTAAATAAACCAGAGTTGATAGCCTTTTCTCCAGGTTCTTTATTAAGTAATTTTAGGTTTTTCTTCATCCCTTCAACATTATAAATTAAGCAGATTAAGCACATCCTGTGTTTTAATAGCTCCTGCTCTAGTGGCGTAAACACAATAACAAAGGCACTGTTCTTGGAGCGAGGAGACCAAAGACCCCTAACTGTCTAGAGAAACTGGACAAGGCTGCAGAAGGGAGTCAGGACATGTTGCTCCTTTGATCACCTTCTTATAAGAGAGATGGATTATGACAAAAGGTAGAAAGTCAAGGAAAGTAGGTGATTTGAACAAATGCAAAAGTGCTAAAGCCATTTTAAAGACCGATTGTCTCCTAGTTCTTGGAGAAAATGGACTACAGCTACTGCTCCTGCTCCCTGTGCCTGCTTGACCTCTTGGAGTACAGACTGTGGTGGGAAAATGACTGAATATTTGAGTCCCCACTCACATCAAATGTTGAAGCCTCAGTGTGATAATATTTGGAGGCGAGACCTTTGGGAGGTAACAAAGTCATGAGGGGATCAGGGAATAGGATCAGTACCCTTAGAAGGAGAGACACCAGAGAGATGCTCTATCCCTCGGCCAAGTAAGGAAACAGCAGGAAGACGGCCATCTTCAAACTAGGAAGTGAAATCTTACTAGACACCAGATCCACCAGCCCTCAGTCTTGGCCTTCCCAGCCTCCAGAACTGGGAGAAAGAAATGTCTGTTGTTTAAGTCACCTATTCTTTGTTTTGTTATAGCAGCCTGAGATGATTGACAGTGAGCAATAACAAAAGATATCCTCACAAAAGGAGAAAGATCAAAGAAGGGAAGGGACAGTTGCTCAAGGAGGGTGTTGGTCTGGAATCCTTCTGAGGTGTCTGGGAGTAAAACAGACTGGCCTACAGAATGGAGTCTTTCTCTCTTGAGAAATATCCATTCCACTAAGTCACAATCTAATTAACAGGGTGTTTGTTTGAGGAGGGTAGGAGTATATGCAGAAGAGATACTGGTAAAAATTGGGTCTAATTCTTTGTTGTTCACAGAGATTTTACAGCTCTCATCATTAGCATTCCCTTTGCTGTATCTATTGCATCATCCACTTAGATGGTGAAACAGAAGGGTTGAGTTTGAACCTCAAATTTCATTTTTAGTATAGAAAATGCAAACTTTTATAGAATTCTATGACAATGTGAGAGAAGAATGGAAGAAAATCTGCTTATTCACCTTTTTGTACTTTAATCATAATAAGAGGTGACCTAAGTTTCTATACATGCAAAAAACTGTAGAATTTTTAAAAATATATATGCTTATAGCCATTGAAATTAGTAGAGATGCACAAAGCTTTGTTTCCTAGAAAACCAGAAAAATGATAATTTCTAATTAGAATCAAAAACTTCTAACATGGTGTAAAATTTGTGTTCCTTGTTTTTTTAGATTACAAGCCTTCTCCACTGTTAGTGTCATCCCTGCTAGGATAGTAGAAAGTGTCACAAGCTTATCTTCTATTTGCTTTTATTCAGTGTATTTCTAAGATGAACCTCGATATTTGTCTGTAGGATTTATTCTAGATTTTAAAAATCTAGTGAGAAACATGCATTCTGCTATTTTCATCTTAATATCAAGCTCTCTGACATAGGCTGAAATCTCAGTACCAAGTGTCTGATGATTATCTGTTTTTATTCAAGACAGAGTATTTTTGAAAGGCATTGGTCCTTTTAATAGCATTTTCTATTACCATGTGTAAACCAAAAGCCTCCAAAACATTTTATCTCTAGAAATGTAGTCTCAAATATAAGTTCTCTCTGTTAAATTTTCCCATTCTCTCCCCTGTCCCCCCAGATGTCCCCTTCAGTTCATTTCAACAACAGAAGTAATGTTTTCTCACGTGTCTCTGTAGTAACTTTGATTGACTTCTAATGTAGAACCCTAACAATTTACTGCCCTTTCTTTTGGGGTCTGTTTACCACCCTTTCCCAAGAGTATATGTTCTTTGAAAGCAGAGGCTATATTGCATTCATCACAGTGATGTACAGTGAGTAGTGTGGTTGGAACTTGATTAATTCCTCTGTACTGCTCCTTTCCTTTCTCCTCATCTAAAATCTTTCTTGAGCAGAGGTTTGAAGCAAACCAAACTATACAAATGGAGGCAAAGTAATGACAAATTATGTTTTTAGGTCAAAAGTCAATGTATAAAACATTTTTAAGAACAGTGTTTTACATTGTTCCTTTTTTGATGCAGACAAATGGTAAGGACATGAGAAACAACACTCTGATCGTCCACCTGTGGTGGCTTCTGACTTGGTATCCACTGAGAAGACATGCATGGCATTCCTGGGATGTATGAATAATGACCGGGTGTATGTGAAAGACCACATAGTCGGACTTTAGGGAGAGGGGCTGCAGTGAGAAAAGAAGATGGAATCTTAAAATGATAGATGCATATAAAATAATTCTTGTAGTTGATTAACAACTTTATTTCCTTCTGTTGAATTAAGCGTAATGCCTAAATCCTGGTTGAGCCTTTGACTGTTGTAGGGGTTGCCATCCCAAGCTTGAAGGTTGTTGTGTGGGTGAGTCTTTCATTTCTCTATGAGATTTTATATGTACAATAGGGGTAATTAAAATGCTGGAAACTTTCTAATCATGTAGAAATAGTGGGGAAAAATGCATCATGTAGGTTATCCACATGAAGCATTTCTAGTCTTAGCAGACTGACTAAATAGAAAGTGATATTATTTATTTATGCTAAGACACATAGAAGTCTTTTCAAAGCATACAATCCAATGTTAAATCCAGGCCAACATCTGAACAGATCAGATCAATCTAAGAGAGGGGCTCTCACAAGGAAAAGAAGTCAGCAAAGTACTGTACCACATGCTGATAGGACAGTCGCTGCCTGTGATTCCCATGGTTCCATACAGTTTTTCTTCAGACCTTCCACTGTTGCCTCATCCACTACCCATTTCTTCTTCCTTCCTGCAATCTACTTTTTTTTATCAGTTTTTCAATTATTTTCTCATTATTTCTCTCCATCACCTCACTTTTGATTTCCTGTTTCTTTAAACCTGTTTTCACCCTTCCATTTTATTCCTTTATTTCCCTCTCCAACCATTGAACTAATTCTCCTCTGTGACTATTCTGTAATGTGGCCAATCTTAGGACTGCATCACAATCCATGAGCAAAGAAATCCCAGCAACTCCTTTTTTCAGAAATCAGATAAGAAGCAGGACCCAGTGCAAAGAAATCTGTTAGGCTTGTTCCAAGGTCCTTACTCCAGATCACTCTTCTTTGTCAGGTGGCTTCTTCACCTCCCTGGGAAGTGTCCTCTGTTCCTGAAGCAATGGCTCAGAAAGAACAAGACCAAACTCCCCTCACATCCCAGTTACACTCTTTTAAAGGAGAAGCGAGATATGCATCAATGGCTTTTTCAGAACCTCTAAAACTGCATTTTGTTTCAGGAGAGCTGTTTAAATATCAGCTTGGAAATGCCAGGCCTTTCCTAAGGACACAGCGGTGAACGATTATAAAGCAGAACAAGATGGCGATACATCTTCAGTCATGCTACTTGAAAAAAATAAATCATGCTTTATGGATCTAAACTTAGCCTTTCCAAATACACATGTCTGCAGACACTGGTGATTAATAGATGACACTGAAGCCTGGCACCACAGGGCCTGATTAATGGCGGTGACATCATGACTTTTAAATATGCTATTAATGCCAGCTCCTATGACAAATGCAGATGTGGCACGTGGATTTTCATGGCATTTGCATAGATGCAGAAAAAATTTTTTTGATGACCTTTCCCCTTAGATTAATCACTGATATGTAAGGCAGCACCTGAGGACAGTGAGCTCTACCTCTCCTGGCTTCTTTGGAGGAGATCTTAAGTTATTCTAGTGGTGTTGGAGTGACTTTTTTCACACCCTTAGGCTGACTCTAGGATACAAATTTTTCTATAGGATTCCCAACAGTGGTTGCTCTCCCAGAAAGTTAGTATCCTTGGAACGTGAGTGCTTGTACCACACAAATTAAGTCAAACATGCTAGGTGTTCTCTAGTTCATTGTCTTTCTCTATGCTTACTTGCCCCAGAGAGGAAAGAGAGAATAGGGGGAAATCATTACTCTCATGTTACCAACCAAGAGAAGAATTCCCCAGCCTGTTATTACTGAGTTGTAGGGTGTGGATTGTTAACATTGAACTCCTTATGGGATATGGACTTAGCTCTTCCTAGGGATCCTTACCAGGGAACCTAGGACTCAAGTTCAAGTGTTCCTTCCCCACTCAGATACCTAATCAAATGATATATCTGCAGATTGCATGCATGTGCCCACATGCAGCAGTCAGATTCCTGAAACTTGTATCTCATTCTATAATGGGGTACAAGCTCCAGCTGGCAGGAAGGTCCACCTTACATAAAGTAAGTTCTTAGATGTGGCAGCAGACAGCAATGGTGGCAGTTGCAAAAGGATGCCTGAGACTTTTAAATTCCCAACCTGACCCATTGGAAGACAAAGAATATCCAAGGATTTGGGATCTCCCGCAGGTTGAGGAAGATATATTAAGTATTTAAGAAAGCTTGAGGTGGTTGGAGAACAGAGCTGTGGAAAACATTAGAAATGGGAACAGATTGGAGGAATGCATTAAACAACTACATGCAGAAACAGTAAAGAATACTATTTGTTAAGTAGCCTCCTCAGTACCAGATGATTACCTCCATCATCAATAAACCTCACAGTTCCTTCGAGGTAAGTATGATCATCCCCATTTTTCTATGGAAAATGTGGCATCCTGAGAAAGTATTTGAATTGCTGTAGGATCCAGATCTAAGAAATAGTAAAGCTGGGATTCATCTCTAGATTTGTCTGACTTTCCCAATATGCCTTATTATTTTTGCTTTTTTGTGCAGAATATATGTAAAATTGAAATGATATTATATGATCCATCTGAATTCCTGAGTCATCAGCTGGGTGGTTCACCCTGTTTCCAAAGCCAGGGTCAGGGTCAAGGATATATTTCTGACACCATGATCTCTGAGATCTTGTTTAGCTCTAACATTCTGTAGTTCTATGTCCATTTCTCTTAGTGAATACTATATCCTGACCTTTCTCTCACCCTGCTGACCTTGTCTTTCACCTCCTGCTTAACCTTTAACTGGCTGCTTCCATTACCTAGGTGCACTCTTCAGTTTGACTACAGGACACACGTTATTTTAAGGAAAAAATAATTGGCTTCTAACTGCAAGTGTAGTAATTGGCATTCACTACAGCCTTTGCCAGTTGGGATAGTTGTGACCTGATAAGCTGAGGATCCTGCCCTCTGATTCTAGAGAAGAACAAAAAGCCTGGCAGAGAGATTGTTTCTACGCAAAAAGTCTACCTTGTAGGGACAGAAAGAGGAGGCAGGGTTGGAAGGAATATATACAGCCTAAAATGCAAGAAATTGAATTTTGCCTCAAAGGATTTAGCATTTCACATCCTCTTCCCTAAACTTCTTGAATATTAGCAGACCCCCAATGGTACTCAAAAACACAAAATGCTAAAAATGAAAAGGACCTTAGCGATAGTTCAATCTACCTATGTCACTTTTGATGAAGAAACTGATGTCTAGCAAAGTTGTAGCAACAACAAAAAATCAAAACCCTAATGACAACTGTACATCTCAGCTTCTTTTTAAATCACAGGTGAAATATTGTAAATTAAGTCATATAAATTTAGCACTAAAAAGTAGCTCTAGTAAGCTCTCCTAGCAATTTCAGTAAAATTTCATGCCTGCTCTTTGGCAAAAATGGATGAAATATCAATTTTTTCGTATTCTAAGACTATTGCTTAAAAATACTGTTATCTGTCTAGAAATATCATTACTTGATGTTTTGTTCCAGATGAGTAGCTTGCCATTTTAGGCATTTGTTTCTGGGATCTCTCTTACAGAGGCAAAATAAAAGTTCTTCATTGCCAGAGAGTTGCTAAGGAACCCCTGCTTCTTAGTAAGTATTGACCAGGAAGAAAAGGGGCAATCCTAGGACTCCCTTTAAATATCTTCTGCCTGGCTTTCATTTTTTTTTCTCCCCACTTTATGGTCTGTCAACAAAAACAGAAAAATGAAGAGAGAAAGATATAACCTTGATTTGGGAGGAAGACTGGCAAGCAGGGGCAAGAGCCCTCTCCTAGTGGAGAGTGAGGTGGAAGACAGTTGATGAAACTGAGAACTCAGGGACAAGTTTAAAAGCACATTTAAAAAAATAAAGCATCTGTGAAACAATTGAATGAGTGGTGCTGAGGTTCAGAGACTTGCAGTCAGGACTGGGGTACTGCAACTTGGAATTTTTCTGACCCCTCTATTTCTCCTGCACCCTGCTTGCCATCTATTAGCAAAGGGACTTGGCTTTAACCTCCAAAATGTATCCTGGACCTGGTTTCTCACCACCCCTACCACTGACCCACCTGGTCCCAGGCACCATCACCTCTTACTGTGATTGTTGCAGTGCCTCCTAACTGGTCTCTGCTTCCACATTTGCCTCATTTAGTCTAGTCCAGGGGTTGGCAAATTTGTCCGTAGAGGACTGGAGAGTAAATATTTTAGGCTTTTTGGGGCCAAATGATCTTTGTCACAACTACTCCACTGTATCATGATAGCATGAAAATAGCAATAGACAACAGATGAATGAGCATGGCTGTGTTCCAAAAAACGTTGACCAAAATACTGAAATTTAACTTCCATGTTATTTTCACATGCCATGGAATATTCTTCTTTGTTTGATTTTTCTTTTGTCAACCACTTAGAAACATAGAAAACATTCTTAGCTTGAAGGTGATACAAAACAGGCAGCAGGCCAAAGTGATCTTGTTAAGTAACAAATAAGTTCCTATTATACCTCTACTCCAGACACCCTCATGCCTCAATATCTCATCTAAAGACCAAAGTATTTATCATGTCCCATGGGGCCCTATGTGATCTGTCCTGTTGACTGTCTAACCTCATCTACTGGTAGCCTTTCCTGACTGTGCTCCAGCCAAACTCTCTCCCTGCTCTTAAATTCATCCGTCATGCTTCCCCTTGGGCCTTTCTGCTTTTTGTCTGCTTTGCTTGGAGTACTCTTCCTCCAGATATCCCCTTGGTTTGCTCCTTACCTCCTTCAAACCTTTTTCTAAAAGCCCTCTCCTAGTCACCTTTATTCAAAGTTGTGAACTTACTCTTTGAAGAGAATCTTATTCCCAACTTCCCTTTCTCTTTCATGGCAATCCCTTTCCAAGATACTCTAAATTTACTTAAGTTATTGTCTGGTTCCACCCGGTGGAATTATAAGATTAAGTTTATAATCTTAAAGAGGACAGGCATTTTTACCTATTTGTTTGGTTTCCATAGACCTAAATCTGGAACACATTGAATACGTTCAATAAATACTTGAATAGTTGTTGAATGAATTCCAGTAAGCAAGACCTACTGCTGAATTCTAGAATATGGATCTAAAGAACCTTCTCTAGCTTCTGCCTCAGGTGACAATTCGTCCTAGAATTTGGTGGTGGGGTTTGGATTGAACAGCTATGAAGAGGCCCAGCATATGTAAAGGGAAAGGGATGAAGATGCTGAGTCTCAGATTTTGCAACCTGATTGCATTTTGAGGGCTTAGACCACAAACATAACACTTGCCCAACAGTCATTCCTTCAGCTGAATAGATTTAATAGCATCCATTTGTTTGATTTCCACATGTACAGTATTGACATCACCTGCACAGCACACAGGAAGCTGTTCCAAACCATCCGGTCCCTTATGCGTCACTTTATAGGGCATGGATACTGTTCAGGGCACCACTGTTGACTTTGTGGTGACAGGTGCTCATGCTGCCATAGGCAAAGGGGCTGGCAAACCAAGCCATTTTTCAGTTGGTTTCACAAATGAAATGAACTTGATGTGGTCCATGCAGCTTCTCCACATGTGACCGTATTTATCTTATTTGTCACTGCACGAGGAGAGAGAGAGCATCTTTTGCACCACCATAGGAATCTAGTCTCAAAGTCTGTAATGGCTATAAACTTCATAGATTTTCTAAGGTTTCATAGGGTTCCAGACTTCCATTACCATTAATTTAATACTTTAACAAAATAGTAAAAGAAAGGAAGTATCCCTTCGCATATGCACTATTTTCTAGAAATCATTAGTACTAGTGTTGAATATGTTCAGAGCTGTGGACATGGAAGCAGAGATTTTGCTTTAAGTACCAGTTCTGCTGTATTCTTCATGATTTGAAAATACTATTTAATATAAATGGTGATGATGAGAATAATAATTCACATTTATCAGAACTTTATTATATGCAAAGTACTTTTTAATGAATGATTTCCTTTCATCAACTATCTGGGTTCTGTACTCTTATCCTTATTTCACAGGTGAGGAAACAGTCTAGATTAAGCAACTTGCCAAGATCACATAGCTTGTAAGGGTGAGAATATAGATTCCAGCCCAGCCCTACCTGACATCAGAACCCACACTCTTAATTGCTTTCTTATAGTGACACTCCAAGTACTTTTGACACTCCAAGCCATGTGCCAGTCTCTATATTGACTCTTATTTATTAAAAAAATATTGAATAATAATTTTCTCTTACATTAGGTTATTGGTTTAATTAATATATTAAAGTGGGTTTTGCTATTATTGTTTAGGTGCGTATGTGTGTGTGATAAATATGAGGTACTGTGTATGTGTACATGTGGGAGGTATTTCATCACTGCCATATTGTGGAGGATGTGGACACTTATTCCATGCCACAGACCCTGACAGGGAAAACCTTTTTCTTTAGGCTCCTCTTTATAAAGCACTGAGGCAATAAGGCATCAATTTTTTTTTCACTTCCTGTTACTTCTCAAGAGAGCATGGGCATCTGTGTCACTTTTCAGTGGGCTATTTATTCGGTTTTACTTATTCTTAACTATATGTCATGGATCCTCAAATGACAAGTACATGTTATATTTAGCTATTTTTTGTATACATCTTGTGCACCCCCTCCTCAATACACACACACTCATTTTTAAAAGTAGCCACTCTAGTAAAAATAGCACCCAAGTGGGTGGTCATTTTTAATTTGTACCCCTCATAGCCACCTTATTCATAAAATGATCCAAATTTCTTTAGGTAACTGGAAAAAATGTTCCTATGAACAGATGGTGCAAGTCTCACCATCACGCCGTTCACCCCACCTCTAGCCCCAGCTCTCCTGTCCACATTCCTGATAGGATGGACTTCAGAAGCATTCCTTCTAATCTAGTAGATCATCCCCTTGTAACAGCCTTATGGGGGCTGACACCAAGCAGAACTATGATGTAGGCAAAATGTGTCCTGAGCACCATGCTCCTCTGATGTCCTGTTGCCCCAAGCATTCTCACTGTGACACTTGATTTTTCTCCATATCATAATGTGCGTGTTTGCTTTCCATGTCCTCAGGGTCTTGTACTCTGTAGCTCTCACTAGTTGTAGCTGATCTCTTCTTTTTAGATGGTTGGCTAATTGAAAGCTTCCTTCTCAGAGAACAGTGACCCAGTCCACCTAATATTTGAGGGATCTGAAAGATGTGACAGACCACAGAGGGTAACATCTTTGATTGGACATGACTTGGTTTCTCCTCCATGAGTAGGACTGTTGATGGCCTCATCTAACTCATATTCTGTATCCATTGAGTAAATAACCATAATAATTATATGCAGAACTCAATTTGCCAAGTTTCTGATAAAGTCCTTGTGTGCAGTTTCTCATTGAATTCTCACCAATATTGGTAAGCTACCTTTAGTGTCACCATCATTGTACGATTTCTTGTAGAAACTGGGGATTGTCGAGATTAAGAAAATTAAAACAGCCAATAAGGATTGAAGCCTGGATTGATGTGAAAAATAAACATCTAAAGAAGGAAATCAACCTGTGACAAATAAATGGAAGTAATTGAGGCAGAGGAGCATTTGCTTACATTATTTCCTTTGCCCAGAATTCTCTTCTCTCCCACATCATTCCCTGTATCCACCTGCAAAGTTACCATCTCTTGTGGCCTGGTTTCTGGCTCTCACTCTCTCTCCCACTACTGTGTCCCCACAGGGACTGTATCCTCATCGATTTTAACCCACTCACCACCTGTGTCCAAAAAGATTACTTAGGCATCCCTGAACAACAGAACTTGAGTTCCTTGCAAGGTAGAAATAAGCCTCCTCATTTTTATCCCCCCCTTTACAGCACTTTTGCTCTTTAAAACTTTGAATGAGTGAAAGAAATCCTAGCAAAATGGATTTTAAAATACAGACAAAGACATAATGAAATTGCCCGCTTATACTTAAGCCAGAATGCCAGGATTAAAGAGGGTCAGATGTCATGTGACCTTAAGTGTCTAGTAATGATTATCAAAAGGCATTTTAGCAGAGAAAAGGCTTTTATGATATATAAGATTGCAAGTTTTTTGTTCTGCTGTGTCATTACTGATAAAATTGTATCACCCTTTATAGAAGCAATCAATTCCATTTCTATTGCTGCCCAGTGGGCTGCTGCAGTTCTTAAGCTGACCTCTCACTCTTAAGGTTCTACTTTGCATTAGGACCTCTTCAGATAAACTTGCAAAGTGTCTGATGATTAGATCGGGAGGCTGGTTTCAAGTGTTCTATTTTTATCTCGATTGCTTCCTTTATTGTGTCACCTTGGACAAAACCCTTCATCCAGGTTTACATGTAAGGTTTTCCACTTAAAAACCATGTCTCCTGATAAATTCTCATCCAGACAGTAGAAAGCAATCTTCCTAAGAGCTTTACTTAATTGGTTTCCATCCACACATGAACTTCCAAGATTGTACTTACATATCCCATCATGCAATATGGCCTCCATAATTCTCTGCCTCTCAGGAAGGTGCCTGTCTCTGGTAATTTGTTTGTGGCTGCCAAGTTCATTCACTGATGCTTACTCATTATTCCCTGTGCTCCCACCCTGTTAAGCAGACAGCAGTGCATGGCTTGCTAGGAATATGGGTTGGCCCTAAAAAAGTAACTATAAAAATAACTACATCACTATTTTCACCTCAGAGGAAATAAATTTCCACTTTACCTTAAGGAAGAGGCAGACCATCTATTCATTCTAAATTCATGTAATAATCACGCAATAAGTGATAATGGAGACTATAACATTGAAGGAAGAAACAGTCCCTTCATTTAATGAAACAGTAGTCTAGTGAATACATAAGAAATTATAATTTGTGCGAGAAAGGCATGAGTGCTATGACAGAGTCACTTGAGGGTTCAGGAGATTTCTCTAACACCTAAGGGGTGTTTTAAGAAAATATTGACTTAGAATTAGGCTTTGAAAGAATATAATTTGAACAAGCAGGTAGAAAAGTAATCCAGACAGACGGTTGAGATTAGATTTTAGAATACCTTTTTAATAGACCAAGGGATTTAAAACATATTTGGTAGACATTAGGAAGCCAATGCATGTGTTTGAGAATAGTATGATCTGAGCTATAGTTAAGGAAATGTATGTACAGTATCTTATTTTGGTCAAATTTATAAACAGGGAGATCTTGAAAGCAGGAAGATGAATTATTAAATGATTGAAATAATCTAGTGATAGTTCATAAGACCTGAATTTGGGTGATTGACTTGGGACTGATGAATTAGTGAGGGACTTCAGGTAGGTGGGAACATGGTGACTCATTGAATGGAGGAAATAAAGAGCAAGGGTCAAGGATGACTCAGGGTATGGTCCTGCGTGATGGGTGGTTAGTAGTAGTAAACTTCTAATAGCAAATCTATGAGAGGTAATTGCTTCACTTTGACCTATACTACCCATTTGGGCATCAGAAACATGCAAGTATTGCCAAAGAACTGGTAGGTAGTGAAAACATAATGCAATTTTTTTAACTTCTGTAAAACCTGTGGCAATTAGAGCCCATCTCTGAATTTATACTAATAGCCTCTGATGTAAAATCTTCCAGAACTGCTTTCCAAAATCTCTTATGTTTTTCCTCTAAACGATTTAAACAATGTACTTTTAAAGTTTTGTTTTAAAGATAGATTTAAATAAGCTTCATGACATGCATATATAGACTTTGAAAAGCCTGGAGAGAAAATGAGAAATCACCTAACTTAAAGTTTTATTTTCATAAAGGTAAGAACCATGGCACAGATCTTGGCAGAGATATAAGGGAAACAGTATAAAGTTAATTGAGAGAGGAGCAAAGCCATCCTAGGAATCCTCAGGTGTGCTGATATCAAAGCAATGAGTTGAAAAATACATTTTAAAAAAGCAGATGCAGATAACTCTGTCCACAGGAACTGAAAGGAGAATCAATATGTACTTATGTTCTATCAAAAATCAACAAATTATATTATCTTTGGAGATAGGAGCCTTGTCTGTCTTGTTAACTTTAAATCCTCAGCCCTCAGAGCAATCCCTTGTGTCAGTTCAGGTCATCCTAGAAGCAGAGGTACCAAGACAGGATTGGAAGTGCAAGAGATTTAAGTGGGAAAGGTTTGAATGGATAAAAGGGGGAAAAGGAGGAGTAGGCAGGGAGTACTTTCAGTCTGCAGTGCTAAAAGGAGACATGGGAGGAAAGATTTTGTAGGAAGAGCTCTAGACCGCAGAGAAATCTTGGCCAGGATGATGGAAACCCAGAAGTTTCCTGTTAGAGAAACCCAATAGTAATGGGCCAGAATTAGTACTGCTGCTCTGCTCATGCATCAACTGGGAAGAGCCTGGGAGAAAGGTGGTCTTGGCAAGAACGAGGTGGTTGATTCACAGGGGTAGCAGCCAAGGCTGTCTGTCAACTCTGCTCTCCAAAAAGCCAACTTCTCCAGAAGGACATCTAAGTGACATACTTGTGGCTCCCAAATTAGTGCTCATTTCACTTTGAGGGAATCGATTAAACCATTTAAAGCCAATGTCTGAAGATAAGTCCTTCTGCAGACACACTTCCTGTTCTCTGCCACCTTTCGATGTCTTCCATTCCTTTTAAAGGCTGCTATCAGTTAGGGGGTTTCACTTATAAACAGATATCTATGGTAGAAGGGTTGTGATTTAACACCAAGACTGGAACCTGCCTTTGTGCTGGCCCTGGAGAGTAGGAAGGGGTCCCATGTCCCCCTCTCTTTTCTAAGACCTTGGTTCACAAGTTTTGCCACATTTCCACATGTATTTTAAAAGAAAGTAGTTCTTTGTTCTGCTTATAAATATACTCAAGTGTTCTTTATATTGTCAAATAATATCCTAGCTCATTCACTTTGTCTATGCTTTCATCATATTTTACCCCTTAAATGTTGGAACTATCCTGGGATCAGCCTTTGACCCTCTTCTATTGTCTGTCTGGTTATGTGCTAATATATCTGAAATTTGTGTCTCTAACCAGGAAGTCTTTGCTAAACTTCAGACCTTTATATCCAATTGCCACCTGAACAATTCCATTTGAATAGCTCACAGGAAGCTCAAATTCAGCATGGCCAAAACTGAATTCATCAGTTCATACCCAAAACCTTCACTTCAAATAAAAAATCAAGCCTAGTTTCTCTATGTCCTAAATATCTCTGTTCCATTTTCTTTGCTCTATTCCTCCTGATTCTGACTTGGTTTAGTCCCTTCTGTTTCCCACCAGGGTTATCCTAATAGGATAATCAGGATAATATCCTAATAGGCCCCTTACTTTTCTCCCTGATGTGAGTAGTGCTCATCTCTAATCCATCCTGCACATAGTCATCAAAGTAACCTTTTTAAACAAAATACATTTATGTCATCCCCTAGCTTAAAATCATGCAAAGGCCCAGGATAAATTCTCATTCCTTAACGTGACACACAGGGCCCTGCCTCCTCTGTCTCAGCTCCTGCTACCCCTGCAGATGCACTGTGTACCCATACTTATGGAAATGCTTGCAGTTCTCTACCTGATGGTGCATGGATGCCTCTATTCTTGGTAAACTCCCCATCAGAGTTGTGTTATGCCCCGGTACATCTTATACATGCCCTTTAGAAATTAAATTACTCATAATTTGAGATCACTTCCCCAGATCATGACAGGGATAGCTATTTAATAAGGCCATTCCAAGAAATATCAACTTGGAATAAGAAGTTGGTGGCCAAGTATATGAGCCTGATCAATCAAGACTTGGAGTCAAATATTTTAAAAAAATTATAAAGTATAACTATTAGCCAGGCCCAGTGCTAAGTGATTCTATGTATAACATCTAGTCCACATAACAAACATTTTAGCATATATTAAGGTAAGAGAATCTTCATATCAAAATAGAATGGAAAACCCTTCAGTTAGCCAGAAATAACTGAGATTTTGCCCTCCTGTCCTCCATTCATCACCAAGGATTTGACATAATAGTTAACCTAAATGGCAGAATGGTTTGTATCTCAAGATATCTCATGTAGATCTTCCTTTTGTTACTTCCTTTATTCTGGTTCAGTGATTCTCAACATTAAATGTGCTAAAATTATTATACAGAGTGATATAAATGAAAAAAAAAAGTATGCTGCATTTCATAGGAAACTTTTGGGATTTCCATGGGTAATTTTTACTGCAAGCAAATTTTCCTTACATTTTTTGACAATAAAGGAATCTTAGTTTTGTCTCTATTGGATTTTCTCTGCTGGGAACTCTATACCATTCATGCTTGTTCCTCTACTCTGCCCAAATAACTTCTATTCAAATAGCACCCTTCTTGGAAAGTCTTACTTGACTATTCTTCCCCCTTCTCCCACCAGCCAAAATGTATTAACTGCCCCACCCCACCTTCTGCTGCAGTCCTATGGCTGTCTGTCAGTCTATCTCATTGTAATCCTTGGTTTTCTTACTTTTCCCCAAATGGGCTGTGAATTCTTTGAGAGTTGAGATCATTAGTCTAGACTATTCTCTGACATGTAGGATGATGGCTGACATATGGTAGTTCTTAATTAAAGGTTTGTTGAGTGAAAACTAAATAAAAATCAATTTAAGAAGAATATTGTTTGGTGATAGTGAGCAATGAGGAAATCAATTGAAACAGAACAATACTCTCCCTTAGAGTAAGCTCCATAGGTAACGTAGGTTATCTAAATGGCAGAGTTGAGTAACGCTGGCAGCAAATTATCATGCTTTGCATTTTGCCTTGTAGTCACCTAGGAAATTATTTACCAGTAGGAAGTAGAAAAGATAGAAGAGTTTTCCTTTTTGGACAGAATATCACTTCACTGGGCACCCTCTCCTTTTCTCATTTTCTCATTTAATAAAGATTGTATGTAGTTGAGGAAAATATCAAAGAAAAATAAGGGAGTTTGACATAAAGTAAAAGTTATTAAGGCTCAAGGTTACCCACTAAGATCTGAAGTAAAATGCATAAAAGGGACACAAACATACTGTGAGCATGAAAAAAATATTTGTACAATGAAAGGAGGGGTCATATGGTTTTGTTAATTCATTGTCAGTGTTAGTTTACATAAACAACACTGAATTTGCAAATCAGAATAAATTTGGAGGTGGTTTAGAACAAATGCGAGTAGGGAGTATTTTCTTGAACTCAAAGAAGAGATACCCCAGAGAACAAATTGCCCTTCAGCTATAACAGTATTTAATTATGATATAAAATATTGTTAATCAAAACAGATGCTTTTCTACATATTAGATAAGGTTTATTAGTTGTTTTAAGACTTTGAGGTATTTAGGCCTAACCCTCTACCAGGAACAAAGACTTGAGGTGATAACCATCCTTTTAATGAAATGACAGCACAGAACCTGGGCAGATGAAAAGAGATTGGAGCTGGGGATGTGACCTTTGGGTGTCCAGAAGAAAGTCACATGCTATCATTTGGCTAGTTGTAAAGTCTTCCCTTAGCCCTCCAGGCATGGGGGAAGGCAAGAGGAGAGACAGCAAGCCCCTCTGGCCTCCAAAATAATAATTTCCTGTGGTCCTACCCCAGTTCTCTCCTCTCCTCCCTTCAAGAATTTTTGCTATATCTAGAGGTGAAAAGATCTGACCCTAAGAAAAGTCACTCATGCCTTAGGGACCCTGATGGTCCAGGGAATTAGACAGTAGGACCTGAGGCTAAGAGAGCAGTAAGTGGTTTTTGTTTATTTGTTTGTTTAGTTATTTTATTTGGGTTTGTTTAAAGCAATTTAATGAAGATATTCTTTCTCACTCTGCTTCTCTCCTCTCTATGGTCTCTTTTTTCACTGTCTCTTAACTTTTCCTTATTGTTTAATAAACAACCTTAATCTGATGAGCAGAGAATGATTATTGAGAATGTGCAGAAGGGAAAGGGTGAGGAATATATAGAGTTTTATACATTTCTCTCTTAAAACTGAACATCATTCATCTTCTTAACCCTCAGTGAATAAAAGAAGCCCTTCACAGTGAGCCCAGAGAGGTCCCTTCTCCACGTCAACTTAAATAGTTTCATTTGGGTATGAGATGTCTGATAACTACTATGTGTTTGTCTGATAGGAACTGCACCTGGTCACTTCTGTGTTTCTCAACCCTGGTTATATATTAGAATCATTTGGGGAGCTTTTAAAAATTGTGACTTCCAAGCCACTCCAAAGATGAATTAAATCAGAAACTCTAGGTATAGGACTGAGGTATCAGATTTTGTCAATATCTCAAGTGATTCCAAGATGTAGTCCAGGTGAAGAGCCACTGTTTATGATCGGGGTTTAGGTTCTTCTCAACAAACAGACATAAAATACCCTGAGACAGGAATCACATAACTACATTCCTTGCCTTATTAAGAGCATAAAAATAAGAAAAAAAATCAATCTGTATTTTAAACACTTAGCATTCTATAGGTGTGAACGTGAAGACATGGTACATAAATACCAACATGATACTAAACTGATTGAGGAACAAGGACTAGTAAAAGTATCTTTTAACAAAAGGTTTGAAATATTTGTATCCATATGATGAATATAGTGTGGGCTAAGACATGGACCAATAATTTGTTTCCAGTTTGGATTAACTCTAATCTATCCATGAACATAGGACTCAAAAGTCTCATGCTAATGATAGATTCATATTCTGTTACCTGAGCTTTTTCATTTACATATTTCACAAACATATTTATGTCCTGTGGATTCATCACTGATGAAACAAAGATTTATTTATCTTTGTTTATCTTTGTTATTTTATTTAATACAGCTTTTATTATCAGGCTGCCCACAGTGTAAGGCATTGTTTCTCAAAGTCTGGTCAGAATAACCTGGGAAGCTGTAGATACATAGATTCCCTGTAACTCTACGGATTCTGATTAAAATTTGGGGTAGAAGCCAGGAATCTTAAAGATTCAGAAATAATGTTGGTGTTCATCTAGTCAGTACTTCTCAAACTATCTAAGGTGAAGAATCCATGTTCTTTTTCTTTTCTTTTTAATTTACAGCACATAAAGGACTAAGTAAAATCTAATAAAAATGAACTTCTAAGGAAAAAAGCCATGAAGGAAAAATAGAAAATACAATCCCTAATTTTTTTTTATTAGATTCAATAGACAAAAAAAAAAAAAAAAAAAAAAAAAAAAAATCCATCAAATTGCTATAAAAGTTTCTAAATACCTGCTTTGAATTTTTGTACTTATTTTATCTTAGACTGGTAAATATTGGGTTGGCCAAAAAGTGCCTTCAGTTTTTAAGTAAAAATAAAAGACACATTTTTCATTTTCACCAAGAACTTTATCGAACAACGTATTCTCCCTTTTCTTCCATTATCTTCTGCCATTTTTCAGGCAACTTCATAATACCATATTCCCCAAACTTTTTATCTTTTCGAGCAAAGAACTGTTCCACGTGCCTTTTACAGTCTTCCAGGGAATTGGAATTTATTCTATTAAGAGAATTTTGTAAAGACCAAAAGAAATGGAAATCCAAAGGTGCAATGTCTGGTAAATACGGCGGATGAATCAGAACTTCCTAGCCAAGCTGTAACAGTTTTTGCCTGGTCATCAAAGAAACATGCGGTCTTGCATTATCCTGATGGAAGATTATGCGTTTTCTGTTGACTAATTCTGGATGCTTTTCGTCAAGTGCTGCTTTCATTTGGTCTAACTGGGAGCACTACTTGTTGGAATTAATCGTTTTGTTTTCCAGAAGGAGCTCATAATAGAGGACTCCCTTCCAATCCCACCATATACACAACATCACCTTCTTTGGATAAAGACTGGCCTTTGATGAGGTTGGTCGTGGTTCATTTCACTTGCCCCATGATCTCTTACATTCCACATAATTGTACAGTATCTACTTTTCATCGCCTGTTACAATTTGTTTTAAAAACGTAACATTTTCATTATGTTTAAGTGGAGAATCTCATGCGGAAATTCAGTCAAGAAGGTTTTTTTCGCTTAACTTATAAGGAACCCAAACATCAAAGTGGTTCATATAACCAAGCTGGTGCAAATGATTTTCAACGCTTGATTTGGATATTTTGAGTATGTCGGCTACCTCCCGCATGGTATAATGTTGATTGTTCTCAATTAATGTCTCGATTTGATCGCTATCAACTTCAACTGGTCTACTTGACCATGGAGCATTGTCCAGCAAAAAATCTCCAGCACGAAACTTCAATAAACCACTTTTGACAGGTTCGATCAGTCATAGTACCTTCTCCATACACTGCACAAATCTTTTTTTGTGTTTCAGTTGTTTTTACCTTTCTTGAAATAATAAAGCATAATATGCCAAAAATGTTTTTTTCTTCCATCTTTAATATTAAAATGGCTACACAAAAATTCACCAATTTTGATAAGTCTTTTTTTAAATGCACGCTGATATGACAGCTGTCACATACAATCTAAGAAAATTGTTTCGAATGAAGTTAAAGCCAACTAAGTGCTACTAGAGCCATCTTATGGAAAAAATATGAATGAACCTTTTGGCCAACTCAATAATTTGCAGGCTAGCACTGGTGTACAAACTAAACATTGAGTAGCAATTTTTCCCAGTTTTGTTCAGAATAACATCAGTTCTGTACGATACTAATAAGATAGAAACCACAGGAAAGGAGTCCATTGTCAATCAAGTTTGGGAAATAGTGGGAGAAATAAAGTTCCCTTATGATGAAACATCTTGCAATATCCATTACACCAATGTGTTTGTGAATGCAAGAGAAGGAAATAGCATGCAGCTTTACCAACAGTTTTTCTACCATGGATTTCTTTTCAAGGGCACTGATTAACAACACTAGGAAACCAGTTTTTAGTTGAATATAATTAAGGAAATACTGACTTAGGTAAGTTTCTTCATTTTATCCTTGAGGAAACAGAAACCTAGAGATGTCAAGTGATTTGTTTATAGTCAAACAACTATTTCATTTATTTGTTAACTAATAGTTAATTAAACACTTAGTGAATGTTTACCATGTGTCAGATAGTCTACCAAGTGCTTTATCTTCTAAGATGACAGAATCATTTGTAGACATGAAATGACTAATCATCCACCTAGGGAACCCTTGGTTCTAATTTTTCTGCAGACACTTATATCACTAATATTTCTGTGCTCTTTATTTTGTATGTTTCTATTACTCTTTCTAAGGTTTCCCTGCTATTTATAACTAAGGATATTTTTCCTGGATGATATTTACCTAATCTTGGCCAACTTTGTTGAAATTGAGTAGTCATGCAATCTGGTAAAAAAAAGTTAGTGTAGGGAATTTGTGTCTTCATTCAGAGAATATTTGCATACCAGTTACTATGGGTCAGATAATGTTCCCAGCATTTTGCATATGTTAACTGATTTAAGCCTATATCAAGGGTTTGAGATCAGTATTTTTATATGATTTTAGAGATAAAGAAACTGAGGCATAGCAGTATAAAGTGACTTGTCCAAGGTCACAGGCCTTATGTAGACCTAGAAGTCAAACCTAAGCAGACTGGTTCCAGAGTCCACGTGATACCAAGTAGAAATGTACACCTACTTTATGAGAGTGCCTGTAATGCTGGGTTGAGGTAACAGAAAATTACCCAAGTGAATGAGAATTATTCTAAGGAATTCAGGGTGGTTATTGAAACTGATATTAAATGTTTAGAGGAATGATTTTTTTCCACTATCATTCATTTTGGTGAGAGACTGTTTTCCTCAGGAGATATGATAGGGGGCTTTTCAAACACAGTCAATAAAAGTTGTATGGATATTATCTTCGAGGAGCATGATGTTGAAAGATTGTCATAACCAGAGTTCCTAATTGTGTTCTAGGAGCTGAGCCAACTGTAGGTATCCTATAATAAAATAATGGTTGTATTACGTACGTGTGTAGGGACGTTTAAGTCTAACAAACAGAATGAACAATTTTAAAGCTTTTCTCCTGTGATCTTTTTCGCCTTTTGTATTCCATGCACCATGAAAAGTACAACATTGACTAAAATGTGTTCTCTGACCCCACGTAAATCAGTCTACTGAGAGAAGAGGCTTGAAAACACATAATTAACAAACAAGTGTGCTGCATATTACTATTTATCTGCACTACAGTTTATCATGAGGCAGAATATGACAGCATAGTTCTCAAAATAATAATCTTTTGTTATGTTTCTCCAAGAGCACCATGACTTCTAGGTTTGAGCATCACTAGGTTTGTCCTCACACTTTTAGGAGGTCTTCCAATATGCTCCCACACTACCGTATGCATATCCCTATAAGAAGACTTAGATGACATAAGGAAACAAACATTAATTTTATTTGTTTCTCTTTCTTAAAATTGTGAGCTCCTTGAAAGAGGGAACTGTGTCTCCTTCATCACTGTTTTCCCTCCATGTGACACAGAACGTGGCACTGGGTAGGTTGGTCCTCAATAAATATTTCTTGATTGACTGACTGACTAAATTACAGTATTCGTTCATTCAGTGTGTGCCGATTTCCCCTCATTTTGCTACAGTCCTAGCATTGCATGCTACCTCTGGGCAGGTGACCTATGAAAGCAAAATGTTAACATTTTGTGGCAGGTAATTTTTACCTTAATAGTCAGGGTTTAGGTACGGACTTCTTGCTAGAAAGGTCACTTCTCTGTTCCTGTTAAGTTTACAGCTGACATCTTGGAAAATTTCTCTAGAGCATAAAGAGGCCCCACAAAAATATTTATTGTGGCTCTGTTTATAATAGGGAATTGTTAGGATAGCCAAATAAACTGTATTATATCCAAACTATGAAATACTGTGCAACAATTAGGAAGGGCAAGGTATATCTAAGTCTAATAAATTGCTATCCTACTATTGAAGAAACAAAAGCAAGCAGCTAAAAGATACTTTCAGTACAATATGTGTCTTAAGAAATATCTTAAGAAAATTATATTTTCTATGGGTACACTTATGATAGAGGCATGTAAACATGTAGAAAATAGTCTTTGAGGACTCATACCCAACTGAAATCAGTGGCTACATTAGAAAGGTAGAGAAGGGACGAGGAATAAACCCTACTCATTTGTTCATCATTCATCCATTCATTCACTTCAGTCATCCTTTCATCTATTCATACATTTCTTCATTCCAACAAAACGTTTTGAGTAAGTTTAACATATATGCATAAGGTAACATGCTGAGTTCCCCAGGGATAGAGAATGTATAGACACAGTCCTTTCTTGGCCTTTATCCTAACATAGCTTATAATTGAGCAGGTAGGATTGGACAAGTACACCAGTACACCAATAATACGAGAGAGAATATAGGAGAGATGGAGGGAGAGAGGGAGAGAGAAAGAGAGACATACACGCATACTAAGGCTTTTCAAGGTATGACTTCTAAATTGAGATCTGAAAAAGGAGTAGAAATTGCAGCCAAATTCTGAGCATGGAATGGGAAAGAAATTCCAGGCAGAGGAAATTTTATGTGCAAACAAATGGAAAAAAGAGCTTAAATACTGTGGGAGTAGAAGTAGCTTAGTACTGCTAGAGTGTAAATATTAAACCGTGGTGATGTGGAATCTAGAAAAATGGTACAGATGAACCTATTTTCAAAGCAGAAATAGAGACACAGACGTAGAGAACAAACATATGGACACCAAGGGGTTGGGGGGAAAAGGGGGGTGGGATGAATTGGGAGACTGGGATTGACCATATATACACTACCATGTATAAAATAGATAACTAATGAGAACCTGCTGTATAGCACAGGAGACTCTACTTAATGCTCTGTGGTGACCTAAATGGGAAGGAAATCCAAAAAAGAGGAGATATATGTATACATTAGCTGACTGACTTTGCTGTACAGCAGAAACTAACACAACATTGTAAAGCAACTATACCCCAATTAAAAAAAAATATTAAACTGTGGTGTGAAATGAGAGACATACAGACTTTTACTAATGTGTAGTCTTTATTTTAACGTTATAATTTTGAGAGACATACAGACTTTTACTAATGTGTAGTCTTTATTTTAACGTTATAATTTTGATGGCATCAACCAAAAATTTTTTTCCCTTTTATAATAACTCACCCATACTCAATGTTATAAATACCTGATCCTCCATCATTTCAGAAGAAGGATTATTACTAGGGAGAAAAAAAAACTACCACTAGTTTTATAAACCAAGAATTTTAAATAGGAATATGTTTTGCAATGGAATTTTTTCAATACCCTGTTAATTCCATCACTTTGTGTGACAATCCAAATCATAGGTATCAAATTATTCAAGTAATTTAAAATATACACTTTACTATATTTATTTCTCTTCTTCCTCTCCTCTCTCTCATCCCTTAAGGATATCTCATTACGTTACATCTTAATGATTCTTTAATTTACATTTAGTCAAATAAAATATGAAACAACACTATCACAGTAGCCACTTCAGTAATCAAGATGATAATATAATAATGGAATGTTAAAATATTGTCTCGTTTAAAATAAATGTAATTTAAAATATCATATCTCTAATTCAGACTGTTTCCAGACCCCACTGGACACCTAATTAGAAAGCATGTGGAATATCTCAGTGAAGTGTCACCATGGAGAATATTAGAAAAGGAAAAAAAATGTTAGGAGCAGCAGGGAAAAAAGTTTAATGGATTTGAGTTTGTTGAGCAGTGTATTTGAAGTGACCTAGAACATACCTATAAATATCAAGAAGGAATTCATTCATTCATTTCACAAATATTTATTAAGTGCTTACTTGGTACCTGGCACCATTCTAGATGCTTGTGATTCATCATTGACTAATTCAGTAGCAGCTACAAGTTCCTTTTGGATTTGTGAAATTATTGTCAATACACATTCCCCAGACAACTGCATTTTTAAAATTTTCTTGCCATTGAGAGCAAACCTTGGATCGTGAGCTCAGTGGAACAGATGCCATCTGACTGATTGACAGTTATGATTTATACTTATTATTTCATATCCTGAAAGCTTAAATACATTAAATTTTAACTGTAATTCTGCTGATTGTACTTCAAATTCTTCTTGGTTTAGGCTAAATATTTTGCTTTATTCATTAGCTCATTCTTTAAATTTGTATTTCTAACATTGCATTGATGAAAGTTTTATTCTCAACAGAGATAACTTAGTTTCTATTTTCCATTTCAGTTTATTTTACTAAAATTGAAAACAAAAATGACTGAGGATTGGATTTTAATCCAATCCTAAACTCTTATCTCAATGAAAGACTACAATATCTTTCTATGACTTCAAGAGAGATTTGAGCACAGATTTAAGGTCTGACTTGCTACCACCCCTTCCCTCATGGCATTTTCATTGGAGATATCATTTCTCTTTAAACTTCACATGATAGAGAAAGAAAAACCAAAGGGAGAAAGTGGATTAGTAGAAAGCTTAAGGGAAAGAAATGTATCAAGATCCTTCAGGCATAAAATCAAATTTGAAACACTTGAAACTCCTAAGAGGATAGGAAGCTAGATAAGGGTCTAAGGTTGCATACAGGAAAGATATAATCCATAAGAAGTTGTAAGTGGGAAGAAACATAATGCCATAGGTAGAGGAAAAATAAACTACTCCACATAATAGGATATAGTAGAGAAGTAGTAGGGAATTATCTCTCTAAGATGTTATCACACACAACAAACACACACACACACCCCTACAATGATGTTCAGTGGTAGATGGGTTCTTTTATATATGTGTGTATGTTTCTTTCTCTCTTCCTCTCCCTCTCTCCCACTCCCTCCCTCCCTTCCTCTGTCTCTCCTATATTCTCTCTTGTTTCATAGATATCCTGGTGTACTTGTCCAATCCTACCTGCTCAACTATAAGCTGTGTTAGGATAAAGGCCAAGAAAGGACTGTGTCTATGCATTCTCTGTCCCTGGGGAGCTCAGCATGTTACCTTACACATATATGTTAAACTTAGCTAAATATTTTCGTTGGAATGGAGAAATGTATGAATAGATGAATGGATGACTGAGGTGGATGAATGGATGACTGAGGTGAATGAATGGATGAATGCTGAACAAATGAGTAAGTGAAAAAATAAATGAGTAACATATTATGTCTTAGAAACAATGCAGTTTAAACTTAAATTGATGGAAATGCTAATGCAAGTCCAGTTTCCTAAGAAGCATACTCTGAGACAAAGATCAAAGTTTATTAGAAATGCTTTTGAGATCAAGGCCTGTGGGGAGTAAAGGAAGCATGCTTGGGCAGAGGGAGGAGCTGAACTACAAGTCATTCACAACAGGAGCCTCAGCTTATCCCATTTGGTGCCAGGACTTTATGCCCCTGCACAGACAAGTCATTGGACAAAGGCTGTCCCCAAAGAAAGGTCACACATTTGGAGAGGGACTCAGTTGATGTCTCAATGAGAAAGATTTAGTAGCAAGGGAATGAATATATGTTCCTGTAGATGGAAGATCTAGACGTGTACCATAGCATCCACAAACACCATAAAACAAATTATGTTGACCATTTCTCTAGAAGGCAAATCTGGGGCCAAGAAATGGAAGGGAGAAAGATTTCAGCTCAAAATAAGGAATTATTAAATAATTTTCATCTTTTTAAAATCATTAGAATGGAAATATCCCAACAGAGCCTCTATAGTATTTTTTGTTTATTTTATTTAATTTTGTTTTTTATTAAAATATAGTTGATTTACAATCTTGTGTTTATTTCAGGTGTACAGCAAAGTGATTCAATTATGAATATATATTCTTTTTCAGATTCTCTTCCCTTATAGGTTATTATAAAATATTGGGTAGAGTTCCCTGTGCTATACAGTAGGTCCTTGTTGGTGATCTCTTTTATATATAGTAGTGTGTGTATGTTAATCCCAAAGTCTTTTTTGTTTTGTTACATAAGTATTATACATCAGATGGCAAAGGGAGGAGGCAGGATTTCCCAGCTTAGGGAATCTCATTTTACATTTTCCTGTAAAGTGTATCTATCTATCTATATATATAGATAGATAGATGTGTGTATGTAGAGATAGATATATCACTCTAATTCATACTCAGTGGAATTTAAGCAGAAGTTTATAGTGAGAATTTTAAAACTTTGTATCATAAAATAAATTTATCAGAATTCCAGGATGAACCTATGAATAACAGTAATTAGAATCTTGGGCTATGTGGGGAAATGGGTGAATTAACACCATATATTTTTCACAAGGGTGGTAAAAATCTAAGGTAGGGAAATAGGAGAATTAAAGGAGTAGGAAAAATGAAAGGACATTGAATATTGAGTGAGTTTAATTCAGCTACATTTTTCTGAGGGAAAGCAACTAGGTGCTTTCATATGAGGAAAGGAAACTAGGAATTGTTGAACCCTGCTGAGTGCCAGACCCTGGCTTTATCTATATTATCAGTGTAATAATAGCAAGGTGTTATATAGCATGAACTGGTTACCAGACACTCTTTTAAGCACTTTACATGTGTTAATGCATATATTGTACCAAAACCATTTGAGGTACATATGCTAATATTATATTCATTTTATGCTTGGGGAAACTGAGGCATAGAGAGTTTTAGTAACTTGCCCAAGGTCATGGTGCTAGAAAGTGGTAGTGCTGAGATTTGAACCTGGGGTAATATGAGATATTGCCTCTCATCTTATTTAAAAGATTGGTCTTCATTGTTGGCTGCAGAATGATGTGAAGTATACCAAATTGAGAAATAACTCCAAATTGCTGAGATAAGATTGCCAATCAAAATGAAAGTGGTCCAAAATGAAATGAAAAATTCCCCTTAACAAAGATTTTCTAGAACAAGTTTGACACATCTTCATTGGTAATAAATCACTCCTTTGTGGCTTTTGAATATGCAGCTTGCATCCTGATAGATTGTGTATGTCAAATCTGCCTGCTTAAGCGTCCCTAATGTATAAACTATGTTGCTCTTCTGGTTTTCAGTGTTCTCTGCTGCCTCCAATATAGAAAATCACTTAAAAAGTTAAAATGATGTGTTCTAGGGAGGAAGAATTGTATAGTGGAGTTGGTAAGACTGAGGTTTTATTCCAACTTTATCATTCACTACTGAAAATTTGGCTAAATTACTCACTCTTTCTAAGCCTCAGTTTTCTTGCCTGTTGAATGGATTGTGATATCTACCTTTAAAAAAAAGTCATAAAATATTCAGTGAGATAACCTATCCATAGCTTTTGGCACATCACAGGGGCTGAATACATGCTGTCTTAATTCTCCTTTATCTCTCAGTCCTGTAACTTGCCTCAATCTTTAATTCATAGAAGGTAGTGGATAGATTCCTCCAAAAGGAATTCTAATTCAATAGTCTGAAATATACTAACTCAGCACAATTCTCTGAACTATATTCTACCTTGCTGTTTCTTTTTTCCATTTCAATGAGTATTAGTTTTTGTTTTGTTTTGTTTTTTTCCTTGAAGGTTACTTATAAAAGAGAGGGGAGAAATAAAATGTAATATATTTTTCTTTCATTACTTTCTTTTGATAGGTAGAAAACTAACATTGTCAAAGACGAAAGTGGAAACTCTAAGAAGGTTACAACCGTTAGCTAATGTAAGACTTTGGGTTTTTTTTCTATAGATTTATTTATACCACCTCTATCCTTCCCAACCGCAATAAATAAGAAATGGTTGAGGTTACTTTTAGCAGGACAAGTAGATATATTTTGCTGGGCAGCTGGATGATGGGCCAGGAAGACCTTGAATGGCAGTGCCACACTTTTATGGTTATTTAGTTATTTTATGACAATGATAGGGAAAACTGATGGAGTCACTGCTTTCCTGTTAGTGAGCTATTCTGGGCTGTGGTGAGTTTATAATTAATCAGTTGACATTAGAAGAATTATAACCTTTGTTTTTAACATTTGACTTTTTGGGAATATTTCATCTCATCAAATTACCTGTTTTGAATGTTATAATTTTTATTTTAGACCTATGTATTTTTTCTTTTTTTGTTAACCAGTAATTTATACATACAATCAACTCTCACTTTGCAGAAGCCAATTATTCAGTCTAATAATTACCTAGGCTCTCTGGTTCCAGGTTCCCCCCTTGTTTGCCCTTCAATGGCCATTCTTCAGCAGCTCTACCCCAGGGAACAGGGAGGAGGTAGGTTACTTAGGTGAGTCTCATATGAGATGCTTGGACTTAAGGGTTTTCAAAGGTCCACTAGTGAAAACATCAAATGCAGGGCTATATAGTGAGATTGCATTTTCAGTGGAGGTTACTTGTCCATGTCAGTATGGAAAATAATATGCAGTCTTCTTGCTCTTATTATTTAAAGCCAGATTCATAGTTACAACAACAAAAATACTGACAGACGGTGTGTATTTGTGTCTGTGTGTATTTGTGTGTCTGTATGTGTAAGAATATATTTTGCCAACACTTTGTCTTTCTTCATGGAATCTTTACAGCCCTGAAGCTGCATCATTCTAATGTCTTGTATCACATATATATTATTTGTAAACATAGCTCATGCATACACCTTTGGCAGGGCAATTGCATCATCTTATTCATCTCAACATCTCCACTGCCTAGAATTTGCCCAACGGTCTTTAGGAAAAGAGTGTTGCTGCTGAATGAGTAAATGAATGAATGATGAATGAATTTTTAAAGAACAAAATCAGCACAATTTAAATCACTCTTCATATCACATATGAGATGCCATATTTCTGTTTAGTATTCCCAGCTGAAAAGTTGACTCTGTGGAATTGCCAACATTAATCCTGGAAAACAAACCATTAAAGTAGCAACCCTCCACAGAAGTGCTCTGCGTAATTCAACAATGCACACTCTCTCTTAGCTACTGCCTGGGCATTGGCACCCGATGCAGAGAGTTGGCATCGTTGGGAAGCAGACAAAGAATCCATCAAGAGCCTGGAGACAAGTTTGATGTATGCAGTTCATTCTTCATCTTGCAACATCACTGCCAGTCATGTCCTCACAGCTATGGGGGATTTTATTCATTTTCTAGCACCTACAACATTACTACATAAGCTTTCATAATCTGACTGTCAAAAATATCTCAGGGTGAGCATTGTACCTAGGAAAGATTGGCATAGCATGGCCAGGGACACAGCAAGGGATGTGTGAGAAACAACGGTCTGGCCTTGCTTGTGCAGTCTTTTTTTTTTCTCTCTCTTCCTCTGAGTAATCAGGTCCAGGGAAATGTCTATACTAGTCAGACCCAGTTATACTATGCCAACCCTTTGTACTATGATCTGATTCTGGCTCCTCTTGCCGCATTAAGATATTTAAAAATAAAGAAAAGGGTTTTTTGAAGAAAATGATGAAAATAACGGGAAATTTTTGTATGCTCTCATTTTAATGGTTTTCATAGTTATATCATACCACTTACTCTTAGGGAGGGAGAGGAACCCCTGCACATACACACACAACTTCAATTTATATCCATTCTTGTATATTTATGGAATTTTGGCCTTCCATGAGCTATGAAGGCGGCATGTGGAAATGCAGCTGCTCCCCCAAAACTTCCCCACTGAGAAGCCAGACTGATAATAATTCTAATTATTTTGTGCCAGACTGATAATAACTCTGATTATTTTGTGCCCAAAACCAGGTTCTTGGTTCTTCACCATTGTGGAGGTTCTGGGCCTTTCCACCTGTCTGTAGACTGCTGGGTGTCGGGCTGAGGTGGGACAAATACAACACGTGCCGGGCGGGGGCCATTCTTCCATCTCCTTCCTCACCTGCTAGTCCGCCCTCTCTGAATCACCACCCAGGACTGGAGTAGCTTTGGTCCTAGGCCGGCACCAGCACGATAACACGTACTGCCTCATTGCAGTATGATGAATGAAGAGTTTTAATGAAACTGGCCCGAACTGCGCTGGCAAGCTGCCTTACTTTTGTGTTTGAAATGGGAGTGATCCATCAGCCACGCGCAGCATCTCTGTCTCGGCATCCCTCCCGATGCGCTTGCCGGTCCCTCCTCACCGAGCTCTCTCTTCTGCTCGTCTTCCGTGCTTGACCAGTGGGGCCACGGGTCTCTGCACCCGCCGTCCCCCTTCGTATCACTCAGCGCTGCTGATGCCCTGGGTGAGCGGCTGCGTGGCCCCGTGCTCGCCACTCCCGACTTCATTCTCCCTAGCCTGGGATACGGCAAGCTAATGTGGTACAATGTCTGGCGGATATTAATTACACGTGCCGGCTGCTCCCTCATTAGAGTTGCCTATCTCCCCCGAGAGTGGTTGTAAATCAAACTATGATTCATGACTTTTAAAAAATGGGAAAAGGTGCACAAACACTAAAGGGGGGGAAATCCTCCAAAAATAATAAATATAAACAAAGAGGAGGGATGACACCTTAATCAAGCAGCTCAGCATTTGGCCAGAGTGGAAACAGGAGTTTTGTTAGATGGTTCTTTCTCCTGTTGTTTGTTTCATCATTAAAAAAAACAAAACAAAACAAAACAAGGAAATGACATAGACTTATTTTTCCTTGTTTCTGGGGGTTTGTTGAAAACAGAGTGTGTGGCAGGAAATGCAAGCGCAACCTGCATAGTTGTGTGAACGATCACAGGGTGGCTGGAGTTTCACTAACCAGGAGTTTAAATGAAAGAGAGAGGAAAATAAAGGGAAGAAACCTGAAAGGCTGGATGTTCCTCTCACAGTAGAATTTTCTATAAAATACCAACCCTTGAGAATCATAGGCCTGAAATATACTCCAAACCTTTTTTAGACTACCTTCTAACTCATCCCAAACCTTCCATGCTATTGTAAGAATCTCCATCTCTCAGGGTAGCTGTAGGATTACATGGCATCATACAAAAGAAAATATTGTTGAGACTCTAAAGTCATTATTTACATGTTTTTGTGTGATTTGGGGATGGAGATATCCAGCCAAATAATCAGAGCTATTCATTTTCCTTCAGAAAGTAAGCCTGCATTGCTCAACCACTGTATGGTCCGGAGCATAACATACTGTGAAGTGCACCTTTACATAGGAAAATTTACAGTTGTCTTTGTTGGACTTGACTATTTGATGTGAGAGGAAAGTCCACCGAGGCTGAGTGATGCAGTGTAGTCAACCAGTGTCACAGTAATTCAGAAGTTAATGTGGATTGGTTTGGTTGGAGAAGGGTCCATGTAGAAGGTGAGGCTGAATGTCCTTGGGGAATGAGGGTTGTACCATGAGCAAACCAAATGGAGAACAGGCCTTAGTGTGTTTGGGGAACAGTGTGGAGGACAGTCCCTCGGGCAAGAGGACATATAATAGAAGGTGAGACTACTGGCTGGCTCTGCTGAGGGTAGCTGAGAGAGAGTTTTCAAGAAAACTCCAAGCAGCACAGGGATTCTAGGTGACATATCTATCACCTGTTTCCTTTTGTTTTGTTTGCCTGTGGGAATAACCACACCTGGTTACTGGCAGCGTAAGAGGTGGAGAGAGACCCTGGGCTCCATTGCTGTTTTGCTACTAAATTTTGGTTCCATGTGGTGGCAGTAGAAACAATTATTGCTAGGCCTTGGTATATGGAAGAGCCACTTGGGACCTGGGAGACTGGCCATATTGCCCAGCACCCAATGTGTCATCTGTCTTCCATCTCCTTCTTCAGTACTTTTAAAGACAGATGGCCAGGGAACCATGGGAAGAAGTTAGACCATTCACACCAGTCTACACACAGAAAGGTATCAGGCAGAGAGGGGACCACCAGTTGGGTTCAAAGGAAGATTAGTTTGCTAGGGTTGCCATAACAAAGTATCACAAACCAGGATGTTTTGTGTTGGCAGGATTGGTTTCTTCTGAGGACTGTGAGGGAGAGTCTGTTCCTTGCTTCTCTCCTAGCTTCAGGTGGTTTGCTGGCCATCTTTAATGTTCCTTGGCTTGTAGACATATCACCCCAATCTCTGCCTTCATGTTCACATGGCATTCTCCCTGTGTGTGTGTGTGCCTGTGTCTGTGTTCAAATGTCTCCTTTTTATAAGGGCAACAGCCATATTGGGTTAGAGGCCCATCCTACACCAGTATCACCTCATCTTTAACTAATTATATCTGCAACAACCCTATTTCCAAATAAGGTCACATTCTGAGGCACTGGGGGTTAGAACTTCAATATATTTATTTTGGGGGTGCATGATTCAACCCATGACAGAAAGGATAAGCAATAGTGTTCTTTCCAGTTACTCCAGAGATGATTTTTTTTTCCTCTACAAAATGCAGTAATTAAAGGCTCATTGATTAATTTGATATGCTTTTCAGTAATTATCTAAGTTCATATTTTGGGGGCAAGTGGGGGCCAAGAAGATCTCCCAACAAACTACCCTCTTGTTAATCTCCTCCAGTTTGCTGTAGCAGGACCTTTTTCTGGAAAGGCTTGTACCTTAATCTTTATCTGTAACTGGGTATCCTCCCAGCAGACTGTTTGTTGTCTCACTCACTGAGACCCTCCAGGAAATATGGTTTTGTTTGTACTGGTAGGAAAGAAAGAAGGAATGAAGGAAGGAAGGAGAGACCCCAGAGTGGGAGAAAGAGAGAGAAAGGAGGAGAGGGGGGAGGGTGGGAGAGAGGGGGAGAGAGAGAGAAGAGAAGAAAGGGAGGGAAGAAATGGCAGGAAGGAAGAACTGAGGGGAGGAAGAAAAGGGTCCCCCTCTTCCCACCCGTAAGAACATCCTGCCAGAGTGCCTCTCTCCACTCAGTTCTGAAGCTCGGGGATTGCGGCAGCATCTCTGACTGCATCTATGCAACATCTAAAACAAGGGAGCGCATTCTAAATAGTGTGGTGATGATTAGAAAGAAGTAAAGGAATTTTTTTAATACATTAACATTGAAAAAATGGCTCTGGGTGTGCTTTATGTAAAAATAATATTTTCAAAACACATCTGCCTATTGAACATTACAGTAAAAACACATGGCAAACATTTTCACAGTTTTCCACCAGGGGGTGCTCCCCCCAATAGAACGAAACGAGAAAACTTGAAATATTTGACGGTTTGAACAGCCCCAAAGAAAACATTTGTTTCTGCCCAAATCATGAAAACAAACACTTTTTTTTTCCTTTGGGAAACAAGCATATTGGCTCATGAAATGAGGTTTGGGAAAAAAAAACACACAAAAAAACCCCAGCTTCTATAGCGTATATGTATATATTTTAAGCCTGCCTGAAGGAAGATAAAACTGAGAGTTGGCTGATGATAGGTTTGATTATTTAGAAATTGAAAAAAGAGTCCCAGTGAGATGTCTTAGACCATTTCCATCTTAAGAACTTTTAACTTTTAGAACATTAAATGCAATCAGAGGGACAGAAACCAATTCTCCTGACTCCCATAAAACTCTTAAAAACACGCATTCTACATAATGTGTAGAGTTGAACCCCCTTAGAAGCTACGCAGGAATTAGTAGTAACAAGGGAGCGTTCCAAGATCTGATTTTACCCAGATTCTACTGAGTGCCAGTTTGCTATGTCGTATACCTGAGATCCTGCCCTTGAGAAATGTTTATGCAAGTCACCAACAGTCCTACTTTTAAGAACTTAATCTTAAAACTTAGAACCCAGAATTTACTCGTATGGTGTGGAGCTCAAGGAACGGATTTCTTCGAAGCAATTTACATGATGAACCTTCTTGTTTTTATGCAAATTTTTTTTTTTTTTTTTTTAATTCAAGGCATAAGGTAATACTTTCTGGGGAATATTACTATAGCTCATATCCCCCTGCCCTCACCAAAGAAGAAAATAGAGCCCCTCAAGCTGAAATTAATTGCACTGAAATGTCTAAGGCAGAAGTGAGAAGTGGTCCCCACCTCCTTTCCAGGCTGCTCATTCACACATGGCCATTCCTGCCTATGAATCAGCTCTGGAGAAGGAAAAGAAGGAAGAGGATGCTTTTATGGCTAAAGGAGCCTTGAGTTTCCTTTGCTCTTTATAATACAATAAATTGATAATTCCCTTCACATCTCATAGGCCTGATACACTTAGCCTTACTACCTATTGATAAAACTAAAACCATGCCTCCTTTTGCAAAGACATATTTTACAATTTTTAGAAAATTCACAGCAACCGTATTGCCATAGTGAATCACCTCAGAGAACAATGCTGATTTCTGTTTCTGGCACACTGTTCCAGCAAACAGCTCTGGGTTCTCACTAGCAAGATAGCAGTTCTGTACAGAATTGTTTATATCATTATGTGGAAAATTATAACCCTAAAAAATTTCCCCAACCTGTTTCTTTATTGGATTTTCCTTCCTAAAATAAGGGCAAATAAAAAGGTATCTGAGAATTAGAAGGATGAGCAGGTGTGGCTTAATTCCATATTGCATGTATGTGATGCTCTCCTTTTTATAGCTCCTGCTTAAATAAGCTTGAAAATAAAGCCATGGATCAATGGCCTGAGATGTATCATTACTGAGAATGCAACCCTGGGATTAACTTAACTGGCTATTCTTCTATGCAATGAACAGGGCTGATCCTAGGGATCTCAGACATACGCTCTGGCCTGGTGTGGCCCCTTTGTAGCGTGTGCAACCTAACCTGGGTCCTGCATTACCAGGCATTAATGGAGAGGGGAAATGGCAGAAACCTCATTTCAGTAGGAAGAAAAATAGGGAGTAATAGTTTTAGGTAGCCTTTTATGGTTTACTGATTTTAATAGTAACATCAACAGCTCTCTCTGAGTGACAGGTATGTACCAGGTACATCTCATAAATTATTTTTGAGCCTCGCATCACCTGTATAAGCACTAGCTCCATTTTTAGAGATGAAAAATCTTCCAGCCACAAAGAAGTTCAGTAAGTTGTCCAGGAATCATGCAGCTAGATTGTGGCTGAATTTTTATTTGAACCCAGGCCTCTTGTCTTCAAACTCCATTCTCTTTCCCTATGTCAAGTACATGTTAAGTGGCACCATCATGGACTTTTATGTTGTTGTGCAAGAGTGGCATTTCATGAAGTGGCTTGGTCACTTATTCTTTGTGTGACTCTGAACAAGTTACTTAGCTCTCTTGATATCCGACTTCTTATTTACAAAATGGGGACAATAATATCACCTAATGCATAGAGTTATAATCAGGATTCATGAGTAAATACATGTGAAGCCTTTTGAAAGTGCTTTGAATGCACTAAGCAATATATAAAACTTAGTTGTTATATTAATAATACTATTGTTGAAATTCAACATATGTGAAAAGAGCCTTCCTGAGGACACTTCAGAAAGGACTAATATATCTGAGTTATAAGCTCCCAGAGGGCAGACACATGCTTATATGGTAGGAGAGATAAAAGGACTTGGGTCCACACCATTTAGTTTAAAAGGTAGTTAACTGGCATCAAAGTAAAGAGAAATTTCAGGAGTGAAACTCTGATCTTCTAGGAACTTGAACAAATGTGCTCTGGGTCCATTAAATATTTCACATAACAGTTCTTGCTTTTGCTTCGGGCAGGAACTGCCATGTAGGCAGAACCTTTTATTCTGAACGTAGACAGCCAGAGAGGAAAAACGGCATGGCAGAATGGTGAGGGGTTATGAGACTGAAGTCTCATGGTGAGCCAATAGAGAAGGAAAAAAAGAGAAAAGTATTAGTACAATATCATTTGTTTATCATGTAAGTTTTGAGAGACTTCATACAATTCATGTTGGGAGACAAATATCTTACCCTCTGACTTTTCCTTCTTCCCTGCCATCCGTGCTCCCTGAACTCAGGTTCTTTGTTTCCTCAAAAGGCAGCTGGTTTGACCAGCTTTCCTGATGTATTCTTTTGAAAACGATAAAAAAATGTAAAAGCCACTCTCCCACGGAGAGATAAAGCTATGTCACTTTCACACACATCTTCCTTTTTCTCTGCTGTTTAAATGGTGGTGCTCATGAGGTGGGAGGCTGAGAGTGCTGTCTGCCTTGTGTGACATTCCAGGGAGAGACCCTGCCCTCAAGCCCTGTGCCCTACCTTATTCAGTCTGACTCAGAACCCGCCTCCCAATCACCTCCTCAGCCACAGCTTAGCTGCCTGGTCACCTCTTTCCAGGGTCTACATCTCAACCTTATTCTGCAGCAGCTGTAGCATTCTAGAAACCTCACACTTCTGCCTCTACACCTGCCCTACAATATTTCTTGTTATTCCATTCGGTGACCACACACAAGCTTGTCTCTGAGATGCTCTAAATCTTGCCTAAACAATCTGGGCATGATTCTATCCTGACAGGTCCATAGCCCTGCAAGTGGGGATTAAAAACACAGAATGTGAGCTCTAAAAGGAAGTCTCAGTATCATCTTGTTTACCAGCTTTCGTTTTCAGTTGAGGCAACTGATGTCAATGTCATTGTTTGTGGATAACCCCAAACCAGAATCCAGGTTTGCTGCAATGGATGTACTGTGTCTTCCTTTGTGTCACGTGGCATAACTTCAGGTTAATACTATCCGATTTGTTTTGATTGTTATGACACATATTGCTGTCTGAAGTGTCTCACTTTTAACTTCAATTATAACCCCTGAATTCTTTTTTAAATCTCTCTCTCCTCAGTGTACCCATGGGTAGTCAAAATGGGTGGCATTTTACATGGTATAATTAAACAAGTTCTAAGAAATTCCTACTGCATATATTTCCAGGGACAGGCTAATTCTTGGGACTCAAAAAACTCAATCTTTCTAATCTTAATAATTTATAACTGCATAAAATATTATGCAATTTTATATTTTCAGATTTATAATCAGAAACATAATAGAGTAAGATATTTATTAAGTACTTTTTATTAAAGAATTTTAGATGTGTAAGTAATACCACCAGTAAATTTTTAAATTTGTCAAGAAACTATGACTGAAATAATTGTGTTCAGGTTCTCGTGAGGAAGCAGTAGAGAGTCCAGTGCTTCCGGGGAATTATATTCATTTCCTTAATCTCTAAATATATAGATAATACTATGGCAGTATATCTTTTATGTAATGTATTAATTTTAAGCAGAGTAATTAAAAAATAAAAACAATGGCTTCAAGTGGTGATTCACATCACATACTTTAGAACGGGAATAAATGTAAAGGTGTCTAAATTGAGATTATTTTTCCCTGGTGTGGGCCTAGTAAGTCATCATTATTGGTGTTGGGGCCCTGGAATATGCATTTTAAGCAGCTAAACAGTTGCTTCTGCTATATCAGAACCTCACTTTGATAAAACCTGGTTTAAAGATTTGTTTGCCCAATGGCAAAGGTTTCCAAATAACATTAAATTCATATTCAACCATACTTGCATCAGTTATCAATAACTATTGGAGAATTTTGCTTTTAAAAATGCTGAGAACACTACGCCAGTTCCTACTTAAAGCCCCTTCTAAAAATGTTGCTGGTCAAACGGTTGAAGAGCTGGGGCTCAACTATGACCCCATCAGCTTGCCTCTGGAGCCTCAAATGTTTGCTGTGGTGGAGAGGTCGAGTCCTAGGACTGGACAGTGCCAGCAGTGGGAAGTGAAGGGCTTGCTTCCTTAGCCTAGTCTGTTACCCTGGAGGTCTAGGCTCTCTAATTGACTAGCAAAGGTTTATCTTCATAATTCCTCTCAGTACTGTTGCTGCATAGAGTGTTTGTGGAGAGCTGGGGGAAGGCAACAGATAGGACTATGCTGAGATCATCCTATTAGTGATGAACTCCAGCAGTGCTGAAGCCTAAATGTTTCCATCCCAAGACTGGCCTCAATATAAGTATAACATAATTGACATATGTAATTTAAAATTTTCTAGTAGACACGTTTCTAAAAATTTAAAAATAAATAGGTGAAATTTTATAATGTATTTTATACATTTATTTTATATTTGTAATAGTCACATT